>NC_052045.1:6826534-7131160 GCF_015832195.1 Motacilla alba alba | reverse complement strand
CTTTTGGAAATAAGCCCGCAGTATTGCAAATATCAATTTGAGCAATACCCAAAATTGTGCCCACAAATTCAGATTAAATACTGTCAGCAAGCTACAAGCACTGTGCTCCTTTAGGGCAGAAATCATCCCTTTCAACACACTTCAAAAATATGTAAAGTAAAGAGAACAGCCAAAGAGATTATTAAGGGGAATAGAAGACTTTTAGAAAAACATTTAATTCCTTCATGAGTTTAGGGGAGAAGTCTGATTGATATTTGTAATCTTTTGGTGGACAGAGCTGTCATTTAATTTAGCTTGCATGACTGAAAGAATTTAACAAAAAGTGTTCCAGAGAGTTTCGCTGAAATTCTTTGCATGTTTTTAGTAAGCCTCTGGAATATGATCAAACCTAAAAGGCTGGAGAGGATGGAGACTAAACTTACAGCTAAAATAATATTCAGAATTGTAATATATGCTTAATAATCAAGTATTCACATCCAGCAGAAAAAGTGCCTCAGTGCAGAAATTACTCTGGAGCCCCAGCCATGTGTCTGTGTGCTGCTTGGCATCAGGAAGGGAACCCTGGGAATTCATCCTGGCAGTGAAAACCAGCTCCTGGCTCTGCTAGAAACCTCCCAAAACTCGGTGAATTTCACCAGCTCACAGCTGCTTGCAAAGCTCAGGATGCCTTCCTTCAGGAGCCTCACAAGGAGGAGTTTTGGAGGAGCAAAGGTGTTATTTTCCTTTTCATCACTCCAGCCACACACTTTCAAGTACGGGTACCAAGGTACTTCTCAAAACTCCTGAGATTCCCAACTGATCAGCTTTTTCTATTTTAAATTCCAGCCTGCTAAAAACATTGGGTTTTGGGGGTGAAAAACTAGATCTTATGTGGCCAATCCTGACCTTGAAATCTGCAATACCAAGTAATTTATGTGTGGCTTTTGAATCAGGGCAGCATCATGGGAAACGTGCAGATTTTCACACGATACTGTTCCCTGTTAACAGCTCATTACAATGTACAGAAGTATATTCTCATTATGAAATACAGCTGGGGTTGTTTTGCTTACGAAGGTCATTATCTGATCACAGGCAAGAATCAGGGAAAGGAACCCATTTTATAAGGCTGAAGTTGTGGACTTTTTCAAAACTCATGTGTTTTGAATTTGGTGGCCTGATCATGCACAAGCATGCAACAGCAGAATCTATTCTCTCCACTTCCTCAGCTTATTAGCCCTGGAAATAGCATGGAAAAAATTTTCTTTTATTAGCAAATACTTTATTATTTAACCAACCCTCATGAGATTGCTGGTGCCCTCCACACCACGTTTCTATTTCCCAGCTCCCTTAGATTTATCCACTCTGTGGAGAGGCGCCTTGGTGGCACAAGCTCAGTGCAACATCAACAGCATCATTCTTTTCATTGCTTCTTTCCAAGCTCCAGAGAGCCTTTCCCCCTCCTGGGCAGCAGCAAAATGCAACACATATTACAGAAAAACTCCTTGGTGCCAAGCACCAAACTCTATTTGAAAATAAGGATATTTAAAACTTTAAAAACATCTGCAAAAACCAGGATCTGTACTTTTGTCTAGCAAGAGTGAATACATGAGCGTGTGCACACCAGCAGGATCCACTGCTCTTCTGATCCCAGTGCTGGCCCATGGACAGAAGAACCCATTTTGGGAGGAGAACATCTGAATTGTGGTTTCCTTATGATCCTTCCAGTTGGCTCCACCTTGGCAGCACAGACATGGCAGAGAAGAAACCTGTTCCTCATTCAATTCCTACTTCAAGCTCAGCAGAACAAAGAATGATCACTAATCAAAAGTTAATAAAGTGAAAGCAGAGTTTGGAGATGGAAAAGTAATTTTCAGTGCTTGGAAAAATGGTGAGTTGGACATGGCCATTTTCTCAGCTGCTCTAAAGGCCAATCCTGCATTTCCCTGTGCTGCCTCCTTTGAGACATCACAGGGTTTGTGTTTCTGGAGCTGAACTCAGCAGAACAAGCCCCAGACAGCACCTCCTGCCTGCTCTGAGCAGCATGAGCAAGGGATGGCCCTGGAATTCCCTCCCCACACACTGATCTTGAGTCACCCCTGCTTTGTGGCTCCACACTAGTCCATGGTGGTGGCTAACTAAACTAGTAAACCATAGCTCTGAGTTTATATTGTGGCTCCTTAGCCATAAAATTGTTTTAGTCTTAAATTCTAGCACTCAAAATACCTGGAACAGGAAAAATCCCTACCATGCATCATTCAGGGTTTACCAGCACAGCAGGACTCACTTTACTGTCTTCACAGGCTCCAGAGGAGATGCTCTTGGCTGCCAGTAAATCAGTTTTCCTGGTCACTCTCCTGATAGCACAAAGAAGCTGGTGACAGAAGTGAATTATTGACCAAAGGGTGGCCCTAGTTCATGGATCATCAGCTTAATTCCAGATTAGCTATCCAAACTGACAACATCCCTATGGGAAAAGGAAGACAGATAAAGACTCCTAAGTGCTGGCAGTAATTAACACGAGTCTGCACTGGACAGTAAATCTCTTTTGGAAGCAGAAGGGCTTCCAAGGCATTATGGATTGCTCTGGTTTGGTGAGGGCAGGCTGATGCCCAGGACTGGATGCTCCTGTGGAGGTTAAACCCTGGCTGTCACCCCGGCAGGCACAGGGACCAGCTCCTGTCTGCAGTCCCCCAGGCAGGGGAGGTGTCACTTCCCTGGCCTGAACAAATGCTCATTCATCACTGGGCACATGTGAAAAAGAGATTACTCAGGCTTTACAATCAGCTCACTCACCTTATATCCAGTTCCTTCCCCTTCCACCCCGGCTATTTACAGCTTGTTTTTGTGCAGCTGTAGGAAGGAACAGGACAGCCTGGGTGCCAAGCAGGGCAGAGAGTCCAGCCCAGCCTGATGGGGTCCTGGGCAGTCCCTGTCTGCTTCTGGCTCATCCCCTGAGCCCTACATCAATGCCAATGCTGGAGAAATGCTGCTTTCCTCTTTGGGATACTACAGCCCCTTCTCCTATTTTGCCTTTCCAAGCCTTAACTATCACTGGCCCTTCAGCATCCCTTCCTCCATCTGCGTCACTAGAAACGAGCAATTTCTCCACCCCTCAAGCAGCCACCCCTCAGGGTGTTGGCAGCTGAGTGAAGGAGGGGTGTGGGAGCCTACGTGGGCCAGCACCCATCACTGCTATTATCCATATTTTCCATATTTTGTTTAGTTTTGTTGGAGCAGAACCCCACTCTTCTATCCAAACACCACTCAGGAAGGCCCAAAAGTGCACGTCACCAGAAGATGAAACATGAGACACCAAGCAAAGCAGGAGCACAAGAAACAAGACAAAATAGGCAGAGGTGGAACCATCAACCACCTCCTTCAGACATCTGAGCAGGGATGGCCTGGATGGAAGGTGCCCTGGATGCAAGAGCACCTAGAAGGACGTGCAGGTCTCACATCACCTCGAGCCATTTGCTGTAACAGCCCCATGGTTCTGCAGGGGGGATCAGGTGATCAGGGTCTGTACAGGTGACCCAGGCAGGGGTTCCCACAGCCTCCTCCTGTCCTGCCCAGCCTGTTGGAGCAGCTGGGAAGTTTCCTCTTGGCTCAGGCTCTGGCACACATGGCTGCTCTCTGGCTGTCGGAGACGTCCGCAGGGCTGCCTGCGAGACAAACATCTCATCCTTGGCACCAGGTAGGAAACAGCAACTGAGCTGGGTCAGAAGGGTTTTTTTTTAATTCCTCTTCTCCTGCAACAGAAACTCCTGTCCCAGCTGCTTTCCTTTTCCCCTAAAGGCTCCCAGTGGAGAGGCACTCCTCAAATCGTGTATTTTTGTGCACAGCGTTGTGTTGCACACAGGTTTCTGCCAGAACACCAGCTCGAGTCACCCTGGCTGCATCCTGCCCTCCTGGGCAGCTCTTTCCAAGCTTCACTTTTGCATTCACTTCCCTTCAAGGCTTCGGAAGCCCAGAAAGCAACTACAAGCAGTTCTGATAGATGTCCCCTGGTCCACAGAGCTTCCCAGGGAACTGAACAGCTGCCTTATAAGCCAGTTATCTCCCACCAGACAAGACAAACCCAGCGAGGGGTTAATTATCAAGCTGTTGATTTCAGCAGAGACTTAAATCAGGCAGGGGGAGGAGGACTCCATGGCAAACCCCCCCAAACCTGTTAGCTAGGCAGGATCAGGCAGCTGGTCTCTAACAGCTGATGGCTGGACTGGCTCCTGGGTGAAGTCTCAGCTCTCCTCTGTGTTCAGAGCAACTGCAGGGACTCAACTTATCCAGTGTCAATACTGGCACCTAGGATAGGTCTACCAACAGGATAAGGAAACAACCATCCAGGCTCCAGCATGGGCACTGCTGACACCCTGGGTGCAGCTCATCAGTGATGCTGAATGAACCCAACAGCAAGGCTCAGGCCTCTGGAGCTGCAGGCAGGAGGAGCCCTGCCTGGTGTGGTTCTCCCACACACAGATGCACAGCCACCAACTGAACAGCTGAAGCAACTCAGGGCTTAAATTAAGTTCAAAGCTGGTGACTTTATACCCTCCCTCAGTGAGACACAACACTCACAAAGGAAGAAGCCCTGAAATGCACCTCTATGAGTCTCACCCTCAGCTTTTAGATTATGTGCTGCAGGAAAAGGTCAATAAACTCCTTTCCAACCCATAGGCAGGAGGCATTCAAGGGGTCCTGCCAAAAATAAAAGGTAACTTCCTGCCCATCAGGGTATTTGTTGATGGCTCAAACAGCCACCTGCTGCCAGCTGCCTCCCACTTCCTCACTGACCCTGCTGCATCAGCAGCATCTCCTTACACATGTCCCCAACCAACCAAGCACATTTCCTTCTCTTGAATATCACTCCTGGCAATACAGCCAAGAGAGGCCACAGGCAACAACAAATCTTGCTGCAACCCAAACTTCTCTCTTGGCTCACAGTTTGAAGGGCTGCAAGGGCCATCTCTCATTGCATGGGGTTTGGGAGCACGAGCATGAAAATAAAACCCAATCTCTGCAGCCAGTTACAGGTCAAAACCAAGCTAAGAAGTTTAATGAGCAAGAGCATTAACCAAGAGTCTCCCTGAGCCATGAGGGGTATTTAGACCTGCCCCAATGCATCAGGTCCACAGGGTCTCACTGGCTGGGAATGGGGTTTGCCAGCACAGGGGAAATATCTGCCACAAGTGTGCCTCGTTCCCCTGCAGACACAGGGCTTGGGTGAAGTGGCAGAACTGCACTGGGGAAATTCCCAGTTCCGACCTGCCCAGCACATGAAGCAGCTCAGGGTGGAGTGGGGATCCCACAGGCATTTGTGCCACACTGCCTGTACACCGTGCCACAGCTGGGCTCCCCATTCCCACAGCACAGCCCAGGAGAGGGAAATTCCTGTCAGAGCTGGCCCTCTGAGCCCACAGCAGGTCTGACAGTGCTGCCTTTTCCTCCTGCCCCTGAGAGCATCATCACTAAGCAGTATTACACCGAATCAAAAGTAACATTATTGTTATCAAGGCTTTTTCTCGGGAACAAAAGCAATTGGATTTCTTCTGCAGCCAAGAAGCCAGAGGTTACCTTCTGAACAATGAAGCTCTTTGAATCCCAGTCCCCTCTCAGTCTGGACCACATTTTAAAAACCTTGATGTTAAGCCAAATTTTGGAGAAAACCATGAGAAAACTACCTATCACCCCACTAACACCAGAGAGCTGTGTCCTTTGTCACTGGGCCCATCAGGCAGGACACCTACCTCCCACATCTACTGATTAAATTACAGCCTGAGTCACAGCACAGGGTGACACTTGATACAATTAACCAGGCCCAGAATAACTGTAATTAACTGTTAATCTGCTATCAATAGCTCTACTTGCACCGGGTTTTGCTGCACAAGGATTCCTTCAGGTTTGTTTCCTCCACAACAGGATAAACTTCAGCTCTGGTACAGGATATCTGGTGTTTGTTTTAAGCCACCACTGGGCATCAGCTGCATGTTCTGGACACAAAAGCAAATTAATCTCCTTTAAAGGTGTTGGTCTGTTTGTTTCCACAGCTGATTTCCACAGCATTGTTGGTGGATGGTGCCTGCAGGACACACCTGAAGCACCTGTCTCCCTGCTGGAGCTGAAGCCACACAGACAAAGCTAAAACCCTTCACAAATGTAAGACCACTCCAGGACACACCTCTGTTTGAAAACAGGCATCAAACACCAGGTACAAACAACCTCTGGCTGTTTAAAAAGACTCAGTGTGGGTGACCGGTGGGTACAGCATTCCCTCAACAATCCCAATACACCTGGAGCCTTGCCAGAGGGTTCAGGCAAGTGCTGGCTCCTCCTGAAGAGGGAAAGAAGGGGTTTGGCTTAGAAAAGTCAGCTGACACTCAGATACCTTCAGATTTAATTACATTCTCATTATCGAGGGTCACACTTCCCCGATTTAACTGCCCTGGCAAAACCCTGTCAGTACCACTCCCATACAGAGTGGGAGAGCATTTACCCAGCGTTAATGGGAGCCAAGGCACAGCTAAAAGGACAATGGAATTAGTACTTAAATACCAGGCCTAGACTCGGTGGAGCTATAGATTATTTTGTGTACTAAAGAAGAATTAACTGATCCATTCTAAAATGCATTTATTATTAAAATAAAAATCTTCTGTCATTTCATTTAATAGCCTTAGTAAGAAATAATTGCAATGTCTGGTTGCTTTTCAACAACATGTGGTTTTAATATTTTAATTGTTACAAACTGTTTAATAATGATGAACAAAAGGCGTGTCCCAGTAATTATTGTATTTATTAACATTTCTTCTGAGGACTTGATAGATTATATTGCATATATACAGCACTTCAGACATTGTACTGCTAACTTATTAAAGGTGGAAAATGAGTCAAAAGTGACTTGCTTTGGTGCAATTTAAATATTGTATTTTCAAGTGATTAGAGCTGTGCCTTGCATTATTTAACAATCTGGCAGTTTGCACATTTTTCTAATTATTATGCAGCTTCATCTGATCGAGGAATTAAAATACAGCGGGAATAATAAACCTCAGAGAGCCTAGCAGGCACAGGGAAACTTTCACCAAATCCATCTAAAGTAATGGATTTTTCTGAAGGGGAGATACATTCCTGCAAAGCACCCAGCTCCCCAGGCTCTCCCATAATAAACTTTGCATTTCCCTGTGTGCCCTGAGCAGGCTCGGGGTCCCTTTGCCACCCTGAGCTTGGCGGGTGACCCTCCTCATCTCCTCACCTCAGACCCTCCTCACTG
This sequence comes from Motacilla alba alba, assembly GCF_015832195.1. Taxonomy (NCBI): domain Eukaryota; kingdom Metazoa; phylum Chordata; class Aves; order Passeriformes; family Motacillidae; genus Motacilla; species Motacilla alba. The sequence goes on along the minus strand of NC_052045.1, from coordinate 7,123,920 downwards.
GTCCTGGATCTCCACCACTCTGTATTTTGAGCCAAGAGGTTGCAGGGGACTCAGGCACAAGGGCATCACACCGTTCCCAGGCCTATTTTGTTTACATTTGATTCAATCAAGTTGTGGCCTTTTGGCCTCTTTCCAAATTAACTTCTGGGTGACCTCCACCATGCCCTCTCCCAGCAGCCAGGCCGCCGGGAAACAGCCCATTAAACCTACAAACAAATATGGGACATATTGGTTGATCAAACCAGCTTCAAACACGGCCCTGGAAATGCCAGGACGTGCTTTTTCTGTGAACTTCGGGTCTATTTTGTCTTCGGTCATTCACACCTCTGGGCCTCCAGGCTTTTTTTTTTTTCCCCCCCTTCCAAGTATAGCTGCGTGTTTTACCGCCTCGTAAAACTTCTAAATTTTGTTCTCATCCTCCTGCAAAGCCCTCCAGGAGCAACGTGAGGCTCTTCCACATGGGGCTCACTGCAGGACTGGGTCTCTACACCGAGCACATGAAGAAAGGCAGCGAGACCCTGCTTGGGGGAACAGCTGTAATACTCCAAGAAACTGTGTCTTCCCCTTGTTTGCAAGGAAATAAATCAAAGGGAGTTTCTCAGGGTCTGTGAAAGCATATTGCCTGGATTCCCATCCCCAAAGGGTTTATTTTTTCAAGAGCTTATATGGTAGTTAGATTTCTGGCTAGGAAAAATGCAATATGATAAAAACACAGTCCCTATATGGGGCAATAAATTACAGATTGTTTGATGTGGAAACCAAAGAACTGTCAAACTCCAGTATATCTGAAATATTCTAAATGAGCCCTTAACTCGAGTGTCTGGAAATGTACAATATGTTTCCAGGCCATTCAATTTTGTAAAGACACATCTTCCCCAGCTAAGTTTCCTTTTATGGATTTTACTATTAATTTTTGGTGTGGTTTTTCCCCTCCTTTTCTTAAAAAATTATGCTCTTCCTCCCCGAGATAGTACTATGATAAACACCAGGATTTACCTAAGCATAAAAAAGAGATTGCAACTGGGCACAAGTTTAGAGGTAATGGCATTAAGGATGAGGTAAAGCATCTGCTACAATGGTGTCAGAGCCCCATAGGCACTGCAAAGGACACAAAAGTCACTTCAGGACAGACAGGGACAGGAGGGAGGACCACGAGTGTCACATCAGCCAATTTGGTACCACAGATGCCTGCTGCATCCTTACACCAGCATCACTCAGGTCCTCTCTCCAGAGCCTTCTGTGGAGGAGGATGACCAACAGGAGGTCACCAGCGTGGCAGGGCTCCCAGGACATGGGACATGTGACACCACAGCTCCCACCTCCATGCACAGCTCTTAAAGCCTGAAGCTCACCCCCATCTGTCAGCCACTCAAACGTCCCCGTGGCTGGAGGAAAAGGGAGTGACCAGAGGAAATGGCTCACCCTGCACACAGCTTTCTGCCTGGGGATGCTACCAAGCCCCAGAAAATCTGAGCCAGACCCTGTGCTGACACTCAATAACCTTTCAGTTTCTATATAGTTTCACTCAAGGGATGAGTGAAACCCTTCTAGCTAGAAACAGACCCCATCCACTCTGGGAAATAAAAGTTAGGAACCAATTCCAACTCATTTTCCTGAAGGTGACCCTTAGCCTCCCAGCTGAGATAACAATGCTAATATTTATGGATGGGCTGTTCATGCCTCTGGGCACACAACAAAAATAACTCAAATCAAAACTCAGTAGACATCTAACAGAACTGGGGGAAAAAAAATTTCCAATATGGCAATAATAAAGCATCTCACCCACCACTGCACAAAAAATAGCATCAGCCACAATCACACGTTTGGGTGAAACAAAAATGGTCTGATGTGATGAATAGGCAGCGCTGAGGGGGACTCATCCAGAAAGGGCTGCCTTGAGACAGCACTCAGCTCAGGCACTGTGTTTAATTCATTCATTTATAAATAAATAAATAAATGCCCAAAGGTGCTCAAAGCAAAAAAATACAGTCTGGGGCACTTTCCCTTCCCCTTTTCTCTGGGTTAGGTTTTCTCTACTTTCAATCCCCATGGGTTTAATTCTAATGCACAAACCTCATTTTCATTTCAAACTGCAAACGTTTCATGAGAATTTCTCATGTGAATGTGTGTACATTTACCCAAATTATGTTTGAGAAGACATGAACTAAAGAGCAAGCACAATTTGTACACACAACACTGAAAGAACAGACACTTCCAGCAGCACGAGCATCCTGGAATAAAGGTGAAATCATCAGCAAATTACAGTTATTTAGCAAAAATCTCCAAGTAAAAATAAAAGCTGTGGACCTCTGTGAAAATTGAACCACACAGCATGGTTCCCGAGTCTGCCCACACCCACAAAATCCAGGCTGCATCTCCAACACTGGGAGGAAGCCACAGCATTGTACAAGATTCATAATTTAAAGGTAGTCACATGGGAATCCAGTTTACAGCACCACAAAGATGGTGTTTTCTCCAAAAGATCCTGGATGTCTGAAAATCCTTAAAAGCCACTGTTGGCTTGAGCTTGGTGGATAAGGAGATTTTCAACCCTCTCCAGCTCAGGAGTTCCCACTGCTTCCCAAATCTGAAGCCAACACCTGAAAGACAGAACTGTAATTCATCCAGAGCTGCTGCTCCTTCCACATTTAATACTCTTTGGCAATCAAGATGCATTCCAGATGTGAAAGAGAGCTCAAAACTTCCTTCAGCCAAGAAAATAAGTGTGATGGTAAGCTCTGACACCCCAAATCCCAAATTTAAGTAATCTCCACAGTTGCTTTCCTAGTATATAAGCTACTGACCACTGACTACAGACCCTCCACAGGAATAGAATCGTATCATAGAATTACAGATTGGTTTGGGTGGGAAGGGATCTTACAGATCCCTTAGTCCCAATCCCCTGCCATGGGCAGGGACACCTTCCTTAGACCAGTTTCCTCCAAGCCCCATCCAGCCTGGCCACGAACACTTGCAGGAATGGGGCAGCTACAGCTTCTCTGGGCAATCTTCATAACTAATTTGCACTAATCACTTCCCATTTTCTCCTGATTTTATTCTCAGTTCCTCCTCTTTCTCAAACACAGCTTTACAAGAGGGTTTGACATTTTTCAGGCTCTTACATTTATGCTGTTCAAACCAAAACAGCTTACTTGCCCCCCATAACACATTCCAACCTGACACTGCAAGCCAGGGGGGGAGGCACTGTAAGAGATGGTGACTGAGCTGACCATTTTCACCCCCTCACCACAATTCTTCTCTGAGCAGCAGCTGACACAGACACTCTGCTGCTGCAAACAGCTGAGCTGAGCACAGCAGTGTTTACCCAGGGTCTCCCACTCCACAGACCTCCACTCCTCAGCAGCCCGAGCCGTTCAGCAAAGACCTAACTTGACCCAGTCTGGCAGCCAGCATTTCACAACCACTTTATGTCAGCAGTTTCAAGTACATAATAACCATGTTTTGTTCACTGCAACTTTCTCACTGTGAATGGCAAAATATCATTATCACCTGCAGGTTGAAGCCTGCCCTCTACCCCATTTAATAGGGAGCTGATTATGCTATTCCCCCCGCTTTTCCCCTTCTAATAATTATGGGCTGTTGGCAGATGGCACTGCTCGGCACAGGGAGCGTGTGGGAAGGCAGAGCAGGCTGTAGGGCCACTGCCCATGGCAGCTCCTGCTTTGTGGGGTACTCCTGGGGACCCTGAATCCCTGGCTGCATCCTCTCCCAGACAGCACCTAATGAGGCATGCCTGCCTCGGAGGGCGCGGGGTTAAACGGGAATGGCTGTGAAAACAGTCCCTGGCAGTCTCCTGGCAGGAAAGCAGAGGTTAGCAGAAAAGTTGCTAAGCCAGCAGCTCCAAAGAGAGCCGCCCTCCCAGCCCACCCGGCTGAGTGGCAAAGCTGGGCTTAACCCCAGGAACCCACCACTGCCCAGAGCAACCGTGGGCAAGGTCCCCTCTGGGAAGAGCTCCCTCAGGAGAGATGGGGCAGCTCAGCTGTGTTAACAGCATTAGCACCTGAGGATTTGCCCTGTGAGGTCCCAGTGCTGTGTCCTGGCAAAGCAGCAAGCCCAGCCTACCCCCATCAGCCTATGAGAAACACATCTCTGAGCTCCTGTGACATCCACACTCAGTGACACACAGGGTAGAGCAGAGCCCAGCGCCAGACCCCAGCCCCGCTGGCCTAAGGCAGTGCTGGGGAGGCTCAGCCACAAGCTGAGGGCTCTGCAGAGCTGCCACCTAATCCCCTGGCAGCAGCAGGGCTTGTTCACAGGCCTAACCTGGCGTGGCATAATGGCTAGAGACAAGACACCGCTTGTCCCAGGAAGGGTGCCAGGTCTGAGGCAGTGGGAAGGAAGCTTCCTCCCCAGCAGAAAGGATCTCATCCAGCTCTGCCATTTCCCCACTCAACAGTAACTTGCCCCATTACTGACTGGGAGAGAATGCCCAGGGAGATACAGCTAAGAAAAAAGTGACCCTTTTTGCCAGCCATGAGCAGTGCCCAAAGAACTCCTCCAACCAGAGGAGACATCAGGTATGTGCCACATGACCCCCTGCCAGCACATCACGCTCAAGGGCACCCCATCAGCTCCATCTTTCCTGGACCTCCACTGCTAAGAGCACGGATGCCCAGCAGAAGCACTCTTGTACTGCAGCCACACATCCAGACACGAGCCAGGCACAGGCTGAGTCCTGGGAGGCTGCACCATGCAGAAACACAGCAGCACACACCCAGCAGGACTGGCCACGTGTGCCCTGAGGGCCTGGTGCTGTGCAGGGTCAGGGTGGCACTGGCTCTGCACACAGGGCTGCTGCAGATGGAGACACCTGGGATGTCTGAGTGTGGGGGAGGCCGACCTGGTTTGGAAACCGCCCCCTGAGACACCCCTGCTGGCACGTCTGCAACAAACCTGGTTGATGTGTTTCAGCTTGTCAATAATCTGGCTGATCACTGGCTCTGGACCTTTCACCTTCACCTCATGGTTGCCAGCCTGGGCTTTTGCTCCGTTCCTTGTGATCTGGGGACTGTACCTGTAGGAATGAGAACACAGAAGACCACGATGTGATGGGCTAATAGAGAGGAGATCTTCAAAGTTCAGTACAAACTCAGAAATCCCAAGACAGGCACCAGCCCTTTCCAAAACAGAGAGCACAAGACAGTTAATAATGACAAAGAAAGGACAGAAGATTTCCATAAACATTTTTGCTCTGACTTTGCAAGATGATGTAGTTGTATCACTTGAGGACAATGAAGTCCTTTCCAGTCCATTAGTAACCAAGGAAGATGTTAAACAGTATACAATAGAGATAAATATTTTCACATAACTTGCACCCAAGAGTCCTAAAAAAGCTGGCTCAGAAATTCTGGCTTGCTCATGTTTGTTTAAAATAAATCTTGGCAGACCACAGAGACTCCAGTACAAGAGCAGTAGTGTTGTGCCCGCAGCCAAAAAAATGAGTGGGATGACCCAGTTAACTGCAAACTGATTAGCATAACATCAACCCCCTTGCAAAATAATGACTATCACTGATGTGTGATTTCAGTAATAAAGAATTAAAGCATCAGAATATAATTAATGCTGTCAACATTGCTAATGGAAAATAGGTGTTGTCAAACAATCCTGATTTCATTCTTTGATGAGATCCAGCCTTAGGGATCAAAGTAACTGCTCAGACAGAACGTACCTTGACTTTGGTACAGTGCTGGGCTCTGCACCACAGGGTATCCTGATTTACACAGGCACCACGAGAGCCAGCAAAGCCCCCACAGACCAGATTAAACTGCCAGGGCAGCTCTGCAGAGGAGGGCAGCCAAGCTGCACTCAGCTTTTTCATCAGCACTGAGGGAAGAATTATACATTCACTTGCTGCAAGATTAATGGAATTACAAAGTTTACCAGAGTGACTAAAGGGAGGGCAAGAGGGACAGAACTGCTGCACGCTTGCCTTTGGAGGAACACGTCCCTGCACTCAGGACCTGGGTAACAGCTGATGATGCTCCAGCACAAGACAAGCACCAAACTCAAACTCAGGTCTGGGCCAGAGCCAGTGGCTGCCACCACTGCCTGCTGGCAGCCACAGCAGTGGCACGGAGCACACCAGCACCTTCTGGAGCTCTGGGCTGCTGCCATTCATCACACCCCAGTGATGGGCTGTGCTGCTCTGCAAGCACTAAACAAGTCCTCATCTCCTAGAACTGGCAGCCAGAACAGGCACTACCAAACCCAGGCACAGCCTCCGAAAGTGAGATCACTGAGACAACACCAGCACCAGTCTGCTTCACTGTACATCTGCTTTTCCAGTGCCATGGGTAAACACCATGAATTTTCCTTCCTGCATTCATCTCCTACACATCATGTTTTTACCCAGCTCCCAGCACCAGTCCTAGTGGCTGCCTCCCTGTCTGTCAGCTCCCTGCTCCCCTGCCCAGCTAATCTTCCATCCTCACACTGCCAGGCAAGCTCAGACAATCAGAGTCAGCCCATTTCAGATAGGTTTTGGGGAGAAAGTGGGACTTTAGCAGGCTTTCAAAGAAGGGGAGGGAGACAGGAGGGATGGTGGGGCCAGCTCAGGGAGGATGCTTTGCTAGGGTGGAAAGCAAGAGGCATGTGGACATTTGGCCACAGGAGCCATCAGGGCACACTGAGGGGCTTGGGGATCCTAAAGGGCTTGGATTAAACTCTGCTTAAGCTCTAAACTAGAGGATGAGATCTACTCAGGCACGTGGGGATGCAAAGGCAACCCCAGATCTATACTGGTGCAGCAGTAATCTGCCCTGACTTGAAATACAAAGTTTAATTACAGAACAGAGGCAGATTTCCACTCCAAGGCTATCTCAGAGCAGGAGTTCCATGTACAGGAGCTCTCTGTCCCTCCAGCTGGTCCCCAACACTAGGCATTCCCCATATGCATCTCCATTAATGGCTGGCACCCTTGCCAGATGCTGCACTGAAGAGATGACACAGGAACAAGGACAGGAGAAAGGAGGTGTTTGTGCCTGCAGCACAGGAACACACACCTGTGTATATTCCTCTTCCAGGCATAAGCAGCTTTTCCAGGTACAGGCATCACAGATTCATCAGCTTGGCTCTCCCAAGCCCCAGCTGCCTGCACAGCCATCCCACCCCTGCACTTCAGCACCAGCACAGCTCCAGCTCTGCACCCCAACACCTGGGGCTCAGGACTCAGCATTTTGCAAAATGCCTTTTTTTTTTTTTAATAGTTGCCTTATCCTGGCAAGTACAAAACGCGGCTATACCTGAGAAACAATGGCTCCCAGGTCACAAAAGCCCTCAGAGGTGCAGCTGGAGGGTCGGTGCAGGCTGAAAGGTGAGTGATGGGGAGAAGGGGGCCAGGCTGCAGCTGCCCATGGCCCCTGGCACAGCCGTGCATGCTCCGAGCACCATCTCGTGGGAAGAGGCTGCTGCCGCAGGCACAGACCTGCCCGGCAATGCTGGAACTGGGGCTGAGCTTTTTGCAGGGGGATGGAGCACTGAGCCATTAATCCTGCTGCTTCTTTGTCACACAGCCACTTAATGCCACCGTGCCGACCTGGCGAACACATCTGGAGACTGGATGTAAACATCCACAGCACGCCTGAGTTTTTAAATGACAAAGAAATTCCTATCTTTGGTGTCACTGTAAATTTAATTCGAAACACTGGTGGAACTCAGAAGTACATCGCTGGAAGGCCTCCTGTGGTTTCAGAGATTTAATCAGGAAACTCACACAGGTTTTAGCAAGAGCAGAACCAAGCCCACTTGGTGCATCCCTAAATTAATACAATCTCTCTCCTAAACAGTTTTATACAAACAAACACAATAGCTTGGGTTTGAGTGGGCGAAATCCCTTCTGAAATCCACACAACAGCTGCCAGAGAGGATTTCTGTAGCCTACACAACGTAGTACAGGAGGGAGGAACACAGTACTACAGCAATACTGTACTGTAACTCCATGGCCAGACACTGAAACTGTTCTCCAGAAGGTTCTGCTGGGGTTGTGAGAACCTCAGATCAGCCTTCTCAGGGAAAAAGTCCACTAGAGAAGGAAGCAAACCTGAAAGCATTAGCAGAGGGATTTCTCCCTAAAACAGTGATGCTGGAGAAAGGGAGTGTCACCTCCTGGTGCTTCCCACCTGGCCAGATTTGCACCATTACACAAACCATCTGAAGCAGCAAGGCAATGGGCCCAAAGCTGCACATCTTTGAGATGCATGGGGACCTGCTACATCCCACCAGGCAGAGACATGGTCCTGTGTGACTCGGGTGCTTTGGGGGACACTTCCTCCAAGCTGAGACCTCCTGGTGTGCTCAGTACAAGGGGGGCACCAGCTCCCCTCAGCTGTGCCACACTCTGCCCCAGCACCAGCCTGGAGTGGCCACATTCAGTGGGATGCAGCCAACCAAAGGGTTAAAAGCTTTGAAATGTAGCTTCAGAGAGCGACCTGCATTCCTGAAATGCCAGAGAAGCTGGAAAAGGCAGCTGGCACCCCTCCCTGCAGCCCAGGCCAAGCAGCCTGGCCTTAATATGGCAGAGAGATGCCTCTGCAGACCCCAAAAAGCTGGGGGTCCCAGGACAGCACCCTTGCAGGCTCCTCTGCATGCCCCCCAAGCTGAAGGGTTGTGGGCTCACAGGCAAACAAGACAAAGCACCACCTTCCTCCCATATTCTCCAGTCAGTGCAGAAAAAGAGACATCTCTGAGCCATCTCAAGCTGTTTTCAGCTTATGCCAATAAAACAGCCCCTTCTGCAGGACACTTGTGCCACTTCATGAAACCCATCTCGTGCCTCTGCCACGGGGATTGATACCAGCATGGAACAGCAAATATGCACAGAGGATAAAGGACCCACCCTGGTCCCCGGGGGTCTCTGTGCTGAAGGGGTATCAGTGTTGCAACATGAGCATGGTCTGGCTCTCACTTCATAAGCAAAGCCCAAAATACTTTTCTCTTTGACGTGTCTCAACGTCAGTCAGCAGCATCTCCTTGCCTGGGCTCCCTGGGTATGGGGCTCTTGCTGGGGATGTGGAATTTTCCAAACACAAATGTCACAATTGTTAAATGTGCTGATAAGCAGCTCTCATTAAAAATGACTTTAAAGACAACCACCTTATGAAAACACCAATAATCTGAAGTTTACTGTGGGGAGAGTACAACTGCAGACCCTTCCTGCTTCTTCTCATCCACCAGACAGAAATGCCCAAGTATGCTGTCAGATTGAGGGATTTCCCTCTCCTTTCCTCTCCACCATCCACAAATGTCTCCTGTGAATGTTTGGTCTCTCCAGCCCAAATGCAGCTCATTCCAAGCTTTCATTTCAGAGCAAAGAAGACAAGATGACAAATGTTGTTTAAATACATGGCAATGAGTGTAAGATGTGTGTTCATCCTACTCGGCCCTGCTAGGCTTTGAGGTGAGTTACTGCAATGCCTGACATGTGATTTAAAGAAAGTAATCCTGAAAGTCAAACACAAAGAATTACACCTTTTAGAAAAAGGAAAGTAAGTACGTCATTCAAATAACAATTAATTCATGCCTTCCTTCCAGTTGCAAATTATTTATTCAAATGTATCTCCAGTTTAAATAGCACTGTATCCCTCACAGGCTCTCTCTCTGCTATCTGTGTTCACTGAATTATACCTGTCAGAGAGAGTGGGTGGGGGACAAACACAACCCAGACAACACAACACAACACAACACAGAGGTTTCATTGCACAAGAGTTAGTAACTGAGTTTGAGAGAGCAACATTCCCCCAGACCCCCAAGCTGCTCTGCAGGTCAAGATGTGACTTGCTGCAGATCATGTGGACTGCTGACATCGAGTCCTTACCACACAGGAGGCAAAAGAAATGAAAAAGGGGAGAAAGGGAAGAAAAGTTCTGCCACCCCCCCCCCTTTACATGAACCCAGCCCTTACCTCCAGCTGGTTTTCATGGGTCAGTGAAGGTGGGTACAGTGGTGGAGCCACTGAGCATTTTACTCTCTGACCCTGCTAATTTCTGCTTTAGTGAGACAACCTCAGTGCCACATCAGCAGTGGAAGAGCAGTGGGGGCCAAAAGACTTGAAAAGCTGTTTCCAACCCACTCATCCAGCCCTGCAGTCAGGGTGTAACTCCTGGATGTGCCCACAAGCCTCCAAGAAGAGGTGACAATTCTTTCCCTGGCAGTTTCCTCTCTAAAGACAGATGGTCCAGAGACATCTGGTCAGTCCCAGCCCATCCCAGACATGGCTGGTGTGGGGTGCAGGTCCACCCCAGCTCTTCTCTTCCATATGGGGTGTGTTCCCACTATCCCATAGCCATATGCAAGCATCTGTTCCATGGGAGTGCAAGAAGCAGGGGAGAGATGGGGTGTGTGGCTCTCAGGTGCCTTTCTGGCTTTGTTTGCTTGCTTCAGAGAGTCCTTGCAGTCACTGCAGAGCTCGTGATGCTGCAGTCAATTTACACCACCAGCAGCTCCAAACAAGCTGCTTCAAAAGCAGCCAGGAGGATCCAACACTCTCGGTGGGGAGCGTTCTCACCTAACTAAAAAGGAACCATTTTTCTGCTGGATTTCCAAATATCAACACCTGGAAGCCTCTGAGAGCCCCCTCAGATCCTGCTGTGTCAGTTCCCAGCCAAGAGAAGTGCTGCTTCTTCACAACTGCCCCACACAAAGCTCTGCAGCCAGTGAGAGTGCTGCAGATGATGGCTTGGCCATAAACCTGAGGTCTCAGGTAATCACCCGGCTCTGGGAGATGGGACTTCAGAAGGAACAGCAAGAACTGTAATATTCATAACAAACAATGGGAGTTGATAGCCTGAAGTCTCCCTCTATTCTTATTTCAGTTCAAGACAAATAGATTATGGAAAAATTGGCTAAACCTGAGACCAAGCAATGGGATAGAGGAAGATTCATTATCTTCTTCAGTATCTGAAATACTCTGGAAACTATCATGGCCACTCAATAACCCACTGAATTTGCCTACTATCCTTTCATTATAGCTTATACTTGCTGCAAAGCTGTGTTTTATGGGCTTGAAAAGTTATACAGCCCCCTCTTTGGGGATTCCATTGCATCAGATATTTTGCAGCCCTGCCAGAAATAACCAAACCCTTCGTGAACTAAAGGGTTATTGCTGGCATGGAATTTCCTTTGTTCCAATTACAGAATCTCATTTTTCTGTCTTGCTTCCAATTGTGCTTTCATTGTTTATGATTTGTATGATTAAAACAAACCACAGTATGCTGGCAACAGCAGGGAAATATGAGACTTCTAGCTTGAAGAAGAGAATCTGGCAAGGTGCTAAAAATATATTAATTTTGAATTGGTACAAAGAACAAGTTATGCTGGTGATTTAGATTAATGTATACATTTGTCTTGAGAAATTTGGAAATGGCAGTATCTAACAGTAAGGCTTAATGTGCTTACAAGTTTTGCAGTGGGCAGATGTTGCTGTCAGTCTATTCAGAACAGCTTCAAAAGAATATACTCATGTAAGCAGATTATTAAACTCTGAGAATCTAGATTTAATAGGCTTTTAGTATTAAATGCTGCAAAACCCTGATACTATATATATAAATTCGAATCACCTTTCAGATTCCAGCACTGAGCTCCCATAGAAACTGAGGTGAGTTTGAAATCTCAACACCTACTTGACTTAAGCTGAAGGCTTTAAATGAGCTAATTATTCAGTCAGGACTTGGTGATAAGAATCAACCTCTGTTTTCTTCCTGCTTGGGATGGAGATAAGGATAAGAGAAGCAGGGCAACATTTCACCACCTAACACCACCAGCAGGAGGTCTGGTGAGAGGATGGGCATGAAGACAGAGGAAAGGAAGGGCTTCACAGAAACCCTCACTTAGGCAGGTTTAAGCTGTTGCACACCCACTGTGCCCACACGTCTGTCTCAGGGAAGTGCCTGGAACTGAGGCCAGGAAAGCTGCAGAGAGGTGCACAGGGATGCACAGAGACAGAGGAAGATCCAGCAGGTCTGGTCTCCAGCACTGTGACCCTCAGCAAGCTCTTTGCAAGTGGTGAAATGTGCCACTTGTGGCTTTTGCTATGAACCTCTGTGGTGTCCCATAAAAGCACAGTGTGTTTTTACACACTCTGAGAAGTGTGAAAAGCAGGAATGTGTTGCCTTTTATTTTTTCTTCCCACTTTGGCTCGTGTTCTTCAACCATGCAAAAGCACAGCAAAAGGCACAAGGCACTGCTCTGCATCACAGAAAAATCAACCTTTCCTCTGTGGCTACCACTGTTTGCAAGCAGTCATTTTGAGGCACCATGTCCCTAAATCCACAATAGGGATGGCAATCTTTTGAGGCACCATGTCCCTAAATCCACAATAGGCATGGCAATCAAACTATTAACCCACAGATCAAACCTCAGGAAGGAGGATGAATTCTTGCCATTAGATGGTCCAACGTGGAGAAGCAAATGATCACAAAGTAAGATTCAGTTAAAAACACCTGAGGGATTGAAAGCAGGATAAAAATACTCCAGCCTGCTGCATTGCACTGGAGGCCCAAACTGAGAGGGGCTTAAGAGCAAGGAGGAAACAGAGGCTCAAATTGGGAAGTGAATCCCAGTGGAAATACATTGAGCACATCCAGTCCACGGGGAGGAGAGAAACTCTCACTGCCTGTGGGTAACAAAGCACTGGGATAAACAGGACAGGGTAAATACCAAGCCAGAAAAACCACAGGAGGAGGATTGCAGAGTGCAGAAGGGACTGTTTGCATCAAATAACAGGATACACATTGCTGGTACTATCAAGTCCTTGGGTGCACTGGCAAGGGCTGTGAAGTTGCTATTCCAGGCTTGACTTAACGTGTTATAGGAAAAGGGCTTAGAATAACTAACACATTTTGTCATGAGAGGGAGGTCTGGAAATGGATAAATCAGTAGGGCTCTACTCTAACTTAATGAAAACTCAGGTACTACATTAGAAATGCAAGAGGTAAATAGCCACAATCCCTACAAGAGCACAATCAAATCCTGGACATGCTCATACAGATGCTCATGCTGACCTACAGACCCAACAATGGTCAAACAGCTTTATCCACTGCCCACACAGCACCAGACATGGAAACACATGGAAGCATAGAATCCAGCCAACCACTGCTCTGTCCTGGTCTCTATCTGACCAGCAGATTCAACAGGAGCTTTCCAGTTTATCCAGGAACCCAGGGATTGCTTATGCCCTGCTGTGCTGTCCCTCCAACAGAGACCAGGGTTGAAGTCACCCATGAGGGCCAGGGCTTGTGACTGTGAGGCTGCTCCTGTCTGTCTGTAAAGGGTCTCATCCACCCAGTCTTCAGGTCGGGTGGCCTGAAGCAGAGCTAGACCATAACATCACCTGTCTCTGCCCTCCCTTTAATCCTGACCCCAAAGCTCTTGGTCAGCTCCTCATCCATCCCCAGCTGGAACTCCAGGCACTCCAGCTGGTCACTGACATAGACACCCCATCCTTGCCTCCCCTGCTTGTCCTTTCAAAGAGCCTGTGCCCTTCCATGCCAACACTCCAGCCACAGGAACCATCCCACCATGTCTTCACCATCCTTCTTCCTGGCAGCCACCAAATATGGGGACAAGCACGAGGATAGCACCCTGAAATCAATACTAGGTATTCAAGCCACACCAAATTTCTTGCAAAAAGTGGCAAGATGGAGTCTGATCACCAACAGACACACACCAGTCCAGCAGGAGAAGAGAATTTCTCCAGTACATAACACACATTCTCAGAATAGCTCGAGTAAGAGCTGCTACACCATGAACAGATGCTTGGCTCCCTCTTGGGGAAAACACTGAAATAAAGGAACTGGCAGCTTGGGGTACTCGAGCACTGTTACCTTACATGCTCCTGATTTTCAGGAATCCTCCCAGACACTCTGAAAGAGATGCCAAGCTGGGAATTCCAAGCGCATGAAGCAGCCAGTGTAGAGATCATTTTAACTACATTTCAACTACATCTTTCCATTTGAAACATTCTGCAAGTGGGTCCTGGGAGAAGAGCACCCTTGACCACTATCTCAGCTCAGCTCTATTTAGCTGAAGTCTCCCTGCTCACAGCAAAAATCTCTAATATCTGTAAGGGAACTGTTTCTAATATTTCATAGGAGCTGGCAGAGGTGGTGACATCTGTGCAACAGCTCAGAGGGGGCAAGGAGAAGAGTGGAAAGGCACAGGCTCTTCAAGTGCAGTAGAGGATTTATTCCTTAACTCAGCAGCCAGGGGCTGAAATCTTGGTGCCCCCTTCATGCACACAGACTTTATCTTCTCCCTGCCTTGCCCCCCTGCATGCCATGGCACCTACGAGACGTGCCACACTGTGCCCACAACAGTCCCCTGGTATTCTTAGCAGAAAGCTGAAGGCCATCTATCACCCGAAGTCATGCTGGACCTGCAGATAGCTCTGAACTTACATTTCAGGAGGATCTGGACTGAACACTGCCACCACTTCACCCAGCTGCGACCCCAGCAGGACCCCGACCAAGGCCACTGGCTGTGACCCCAGTGAGTTGCTGTAAGCCAAGACCTCACCCCAGCTCCCCCTCTCCAGAGCTGCAGTGTTTATAGCCCTGCTTTAGAAGTTTTAATTAACAAGCAGTGATATAATATTGAAATAATCCTTTTCTTTCCAATTGAATGTCTCAGGCATGGAAACCCAAGATTTTCCAGAAATAAGTACCAATAGAGGACACATTTTTCCTTAGGCAACGTAAGTACATTTTACTAAGCCTGTGATCTTAGATCTTGAGTCATTTTTTTTCAAAATAGAGTTTGATGCTATTTTGGTCTATTCAGTGTTTCAGGTCAGTATTGCAAGTACGGGCTAATTACCACCTGAAGTTACTGATCAAGAAGTCATAATTAATATCTCAACGTTTCACCACTTCCTGATCTTATTTCTATTTCTTCCCTTATGCAAACTACTTAACAGCAAAGGATGCTTTGCAAAGTAGGGTGATTAGAGGAGATTTATGTATTATTATAAAAAACATTTCCAAGTTCTATTTCCACATTATTTAACATTCCCAAGGGGCATTTTTTGCAAGAAAAATCTCCATTTCTATTAACACTTCCTTCCTCTTTATGGTATGAATCCTGCACATGCCTACCTCTGTTAACCTCAATTACCACCAGTACATCCTCTGAAATGGTGAGTGGGGCAGGGCAAAGCAGCCACAGCACAAGCTGGACCTTGGTGGTTATGGCTCTATCCAGGGAGGACAGCCAGGACTCGGTGGTGGGAAGGTGGTCAGAGGGCAGCAGTGGCACCACCAGAGTTCAGTGGTCCTCACCCCCTCCAGCTGAGCACCACAGCAAGGAGAAATTGAACAAGGGAATATTCCTTGACTCTCCCTGGGTGGGGCAGGGGATGCCAACCATGCTGTCCTGCTATCAGGGCACCAAGCCTGGCTGGAGACATCCCCAGCCCCTGCAGTGCATGGGGACAACGCCCTTGCTGCTGCTCCAGAGGAGCCATCCCTGGACTGTGGCGCACTCTCCCATGGGAGCAGGGTCAAGCTGCTGCTGCTCTCCTGTCTCTGGCCCACGCTGACCAAAGCCCATCATGGATGCAGCATTTTCACTATGCAGAAAATTCAGTGGAGGGCAGCACACAACCACTTGTATTTGTGCAGACTTCACACAAACCTCTGAGCTGCAGCACAGCTGGACTCCTGCTCCGCACAAGGACCCTGAGGGTGCAAGTCATGCCCTGGTCAGACTGCTCCTGTGCCTGGTTAACAAAAGATGAGCAGGATGGAGGAGAAGGAGGGCAAAGGAGGAGAAGAAGGGCAGGGGAGATGTGATTCACCTCTCCACGACTTCTTGTCCATTCCAGCAAAGGGTGTCATTCTGAACGGCAGCGCTGTGGTTGCAGATGTACTCTGGCAAGCTGCTGTAGAAACTGCTGTGGGACTTCAGTTTTGCAATTAGTTCCCTGGAAGAAAGGGAGAGAAAAGGTTGCTCAGTCAAAAGAAGAAGAGAAGAGGAGGTTGGTGCATTTTAACCACTGAAGGTAGCCACACAAACACAACATTAAAGCAGCTAGGTGCAAACAAACCACAAAGCATCAGTTTTATTTCCGAACCAAAGTAGCTTTTTGTGTTTTGTCTTGATGTTATTCAGTCATGGACTGAGCCCATGTTTCCCAGGGCAAAACTGCTGGTGATGGGGAGAGATTGAGGGCAGCAGAACCTCAGCCAAACTTTGCACCAGACAAAAGTCTCTGCACTCTCACAGCACCTAAGGAAAGGTGCCACTGGCTCAGGCCACACATCCATGGGGTACATCTGAGCAGCAAGGGCGCAGGCTTTAGTGTCCCCTCTGCTCTTCAGAAAGCAACAGAGGCCCTTCAGGGGCTTATTCTGGCTGACATTGGCCATCCAGCATTGCTGTGAGGGCAGGTGGCATTTCTGGTGGTAGACCAGAGCTGACATTCTCAGCACAGACCTGTACACGTGGCTAAGGCTGTGTTTCATGCTGCACCATCAAAGGGACACGATTTCAAGGGATGCACTGGGCTGGCCATGGGGTCACAGTCTGCATTCAAAGGGGCAGATTACAAACATCAAAATGGCTCTGCTGCAGGAAGGCAAGAGGAGCTGCAGGAGCAGTGCTTGCACCAACAGAGGGGATGTGAATCAGGCTGCATCCCAGCCCTGTGCCCTCCCTTCCCAGCAACAAGGATCTCCAGCTGGTCACCTGCAGTGGTCCAGAGGACCCAAATACAGGCTGACCATGGGATCCCTGATGTTTCCAGAGAAATAACAGAGGCTCTGGAGAGGGATGTGACATCCCCCCAGCCTAGGTCTGATCCCTCAGGAACACTCAGCAGCTGTCACCAGGGAATAGCAGCAGATATAATTAGGTAAATAGCACCAAAAATAAGACAACATGAATAGCAGGGACTGGAGGCAGTAAGGCTTGGCCTCACACTTGTCTTGATTGATTTCAGCACATTTCCCCCTTTGGCAAGGGGGTATTGCTCACTCCCCTTGCTGCCTGGGAGGAATGATGAGGAATTAGCACCTGGAGCAGGGAGCACTCTCGGGGCATCCCCTGGGTGCTGTACAGGGGGTTACCCATGCCCTGCCAGCTGTGGGGAGCTGCCCAGCAGTCTCAGGCAGTTTGGTGTGCAGGGGTGTCCAGCTCCCTCCATCCCTCCTTGCTTTGGGATCCCGTGGGTTCCCTCTCCAGCCAGAGCCCGCGACAGCCAGCTGGGGGCAGGCGACACAAGGAGAAGGAAGGAAGGAAGGAAGGCTGTGCTCTGCGCTGCCTTTGGCTGCCCAGGACCGTGTTCCTGTCGTGCTGGGGCTGGCACAGCCCCGCAGGAACAGCCGCAGCCCGGGGAGCGAGGGGGTCCCTGCCTCTGACCGCCCAGGGCATCCTGTGCACCGACCCGTCTGTCACTGCCCGTGCAAATGGACAGCTCTGCCTGATGAGCCAAACCCCTCCAAAGGGTGGGAATTCAGCCTACAGCCCCTGCACAAATCCAAGGGATGCTTCAAGCAGTCGCCTCCTGTGTGAGCCACCTCCTGCATCCATCCCCTGCACTAGCAGTGGGGCAGAGGTGCAGCCAACACTTGGAAAGCCAAAATGAGGTGAGACCTGGATCATCAGTTACAGCAAACCCCAAGCAGAAGCCTCACTGCCCATGGCACTCAGCTCCTCACATCCTAGGCACTGCCTTGTGCCTCTTCCACAAACCCCAGCAGAGCTGGGGAGAGCAGGCAGAAGGAAACATTCCTGGGGAGCAGAGCTCCCTGCAGGGCAGGGAGGAACTCCTCCATATCTGCAGGTATGAACCCATGTAATTCATCTCAGCAGATTTCACGAGCACTCAGAGTCTTCAAAGGACATCTCTGTCAGAGCCTGGGCTGTGTAACCTCTGACATGTTGAGACAAGGGAGGAATGCAAGCCCTGGTGCTGTATCTCATGGGAACAGGATCAAGAATGTGGCCCTGTTAGTCTTCAGAGAGAAATCCACCCAACTCAGTCTATTGCCAGCTTCAAAAATTGCCCAGCTTGCTCGTTTCACTTCCACAGGGACTTTTTCTTTTATTCAAGACAGAAGTAAAGGCACTGCGAATCCCTGGGTGTGTTTTCAGATCCAGAGAGGAGATGCTGCTCCCTGACACATTAGTAAGAGCTCACTTAATTACAGCTTCTAGTTACACAAGGAAGGAAGCACAGGGTGCAGTGCCAGCAGTAGAGGCATCTGCTTCCTTTGAAAATACTCAGTAAAAGGCTGTTAACATCTCTGAACTACCATAAAACACTAAAAAAAAAAAAAAAAAAGAGATGCATTCCTCTTACCTACACACAGTATAATACGTAACAATTCAATCTGGAGTGACCATTTCTATCTATAACTACATCTGTGGGTATTTCAGACACTATAGCAGAGCCCAAGAAACCCAGACAAGGCATTTGGTGTATTAACCTGGGTGCACTAGGTGAGAAAACCCATGTGGACACCTCATTGCACTTCAGAGCCCACCACAGAGCAGCTCGGATGCTCAGAGCCAGATTTAGGGGTAAGGGAAATAAGGAGCTTTTCCATCTGCTTCCGCAGGGCCATTCCATATGGTGGCTGCTCCTGCAGGCCCATCCAGCAGGCACCACACTCAGCCTGAGCATTCTCACCTCCTCCTGCTCGACAAAGTTTCTTCTTGCTCAACGTGAGTCACTTTCAGGACTTTCTTGTCAATGAAAAGGTCTTCTGGATAATGAGCTGATCGAATCTGCCTCTGCTGAGCGTGGCCACACAAGCGGCTGATCTGGAAAACACAAACACAGCAGTGTGAGAAGTGCAGGCAAACAGCTGAGATGCACACTGGCACCTGCACATGAGCTGCTGCCATCCCATCATCCCTATCTTGCTCAGAGCTCAGCAAGCACCTGAAAGCAAAGTTCTGTCCTAAGGTTACAACCTGGCTTTTGTATAAAAGGGGAAGGAGTGCAGGAAGGTTCAAGCAAAATGTCACTGAAGTGCCCCTGTGGCTATCAAAACCCCTGAGCTGCAGGTGGGACAGGCAAATCTTCCTGTGTCAAGTTAAAGTTAGGCTGGCAGGAGGGGTCTCGAGGTGTTCCCTGCTCCTTCCTTCCTGAACACCACAGCATCTCAAGACTCTGCACTCTAGCTCTCTAGTCAAGACTTTTAGGAAACACCTCACCTCTGAAGGAAAATCCTAAGACCCTGGTTCTGCACCTTGAGGTAGCTCAGCATCTGCACAGACTGCACTGCAAACACCCAGGGATGAGCATCATACACATCACTACTAATTAAAAAACCCCGGGTCTAAAATACAGCAAGCGCTGGGGCCACAGCCCAGTCATATTGTGGGAGGCCCTGATTACCAGGGCTCTGCTAATGGCACAAATTAGCTCATTAGCATACAGATTATTGGGAACTGCCTGCAGCATCGAGGGAAGGAATCCAAAGCGCCTCATTCAAGCTCTCTTGCATGGCCACTGTCCCAAGACTCACCCAGCAGTGGCCACTGCTGCAGTCCCTGCTGTGGATGGGTCTGCCACCCTTTCCTTCTCTGGGACACTGCCAAGGCACATCTGTCCCCCTGTGGCACCACTACCACTGTCAAAGTCTCCTTTCGATCCACCCTGTGCTGCTCTTGCAGGACTCATCCGTGCTGGCTTGTGAAAGGAGCTTGGCTGATTGCTGGGACCACGAAGGCACCACAGCTAACACCACCACCCTCACTCTCATCCCACTGCCCACCTTCAGGCTTGGGACCAACCACACACTCATAAAATGCCCACTCCCTGCAGCACCTCATTTATCTCCACACCATGTTGAATCAAGGCAATCCCAGTGAGCTGCACACCAGAGGTTAAAAGCACACCTGCCACCCAAAGCTACAAGCATCTGATGTGTAAAGAGAAGAGATTAATTCTGTTCTATTACATCCTACATTTGGGTGGGCAAATAAATTAGTAATGTCACCTCTTTCATTATCAAGAGCAGCACAGTTTGTTTGCTCAGGCTGCCGTACAACAAAGAGTAAAACAGAAACCTCCTGGGAGCTGTGGTTTCTGCTCACATCATGGTGGGAAGAGATGCTGCCACCAGTCCTTCTGCACCTGCAGTTTCCTCTGCCAAAGCAGTTGCTCCTGCAGCTGCCAGGGGAGCAGTTTCTGCAGCATCTTACCTGGTTTTTCCTCTTCTGTCCTCCTTTGGCTGCACCTTGCCAAACCAAGTTTTGCATAAGAATGTATCAGCCCCACTGCCCTTCCTAAATCACCTGGCAGGCTTCAAAAACAGAGGGAGGGAGGGATTCAGAAAATGGATCACATTTTGGGCTATTTTCTTTGCCTTTTGGGCTTTCTGTTAGCACTCATCCCTCTCGTAACATTTACGGCATAGTCCCCAGATGCAAGCAGACAGGAATAGGAGGAAATCACAGGACAGCAGGAGACCTGGAGAAGGGCATTTAGGATCTGAGATTCCCCCCAGTGTGGAATGGGCCTGGATGTCCCATGCTCTATACTGGCTGGTGCCACTGTCCCTGCGAAAGGCAGACCAGCAGGACAGTGTCAGGATGCTCAGGGGGGCTCTGTGGGCTTTTCCTCTGCCCAAGTCAGAGATGAGACCTGCATGAAACCTCCTCCAGGGAAACCCAAGATACACAAAAGCTCCAGGACAGTGAGTATAGAGGAAGCAGTACCACAAAGCAGCATCACTGCACCCAGGCTCTGAATGGACACGTAAAGTGGAAAAGTGGGAAAAGGTCGGACACTTTAGGGATGACTCCCTTTGATTCTCCCCAGCTCTCTGAAAATCCCCCCAATCCCTTTCCAAAGCCCAGTTTTCAGCTGGCAAAACCTATCAAACCCTGAGAGGAGAGCAAGTCCAGGATCAAGGCTTTTTCCCAAGGATGCAGAGGCACTGAATGGGAGGGTCGGGTCAGAGTGACAGCATGAACAATGGCAGCACCAGAGAGCGTGCTTCAAACAGCAAAGGGACCCAGCACAGTGGGGATGCTTCATCTGCCACCCAGCACTGGAGGGAGCTCAGCCCCTCTGCTCCCAAGTCCTGCTCAGGAGCTGCAGCTCAGCTGCATCCTCACAGCCCCACACAGCATCTGGGTACCAAGGCTCCAAGATCCATCAAATGAATGATGGAAAAGACCTCTACAATCATCGAGTTCAATGGTTGATCATCAAGTTAAATCACTGATCACCAAGTCCAGCCATCCCTCCTGTGGGATGAAACCACAAACAGGATTGTGTTAGCGGTGACACGGGACAGCAGATGAAATCTTTACAGATAGAAGGATGCACTGCTCAAACTTTCCACCAAGTTTTCACTTATGTATTTATTCAAGCACTAACTAACCTTTTCAGGAAAAAATCCCAACCCTGGAGCCCATCTTGTGAAGTCACAGTGAAACAGTTGTCACCCTTTAGTGAAACAAAAATCCGGCTGAGATTTGAACTTTATTTTAAAGTGAGTGAAAGTAGAAGTAACAGATTGCCTGCTCATTTGCAGGGGCGGCATCGTGTGTGCTTTTTGGGGGAGGGAAGGATTTCACAAACCATCTGCCAAAGTCTGCTGGGCCACAAGCAGTCCTAGGACAACAGCTCAGAAATCCTCTTTGAATCTTTCCCTCTTTTTGAGTCCACACTGCAGGCTCAGGAACACATGAACACAGCTTCCCAGTCTCTTCCTAACCATTGCCATTTTAAAGCAGGCTCCAAAAAGAAAAGAAAAATGCCACTATGTGGCAGTCAGAGAAGGGATAGATACAAGCTCAGACCTTGAGGATTAACAAGTGTGACGATTCAGCTCTCCAGGTACTGCTTGCTCTGGCAGGAGCAAGGACAGTCAGCTCCCCAGCGCCGTGGTGCAAGAGGGAGAACAAAAGGAAAAAAGCATCTGTAATCCAATTACCAAACTTGTATCAAGTAACAGAGTTTAACAAGTGGTTTCCTTCCAACACTCAGATATCATTGTGAAATTCAAAGCAAATTGACAGAACAGAACCACTGGCTCTTCTCCTTGGGCTCCCCACACTACCAGGGGGACTGTAAATATACACCAGCCCTTATCTAAAGTATGGTCAGCAAGAGCTCTGCCTTAATGCAGAATAGGCTGAAGCTTGACACATTAAGCCACCAAAAAATGACTACGTAAATCAAACGCCAGAGCGTTTTTTAGACAACAGGAGCTGGACTTTGCTTTTAAAAGAATCTGCCAGGCCACTGAAAAACTGATGCAAGGGGACACCAGGCAAGAAAAACCTCCCCAAAGCCCTGAGCTTTTACAAACACCCAAAGCCACCAACACTTTAACAGCCCAAGCAAAATTACCCTGCCCCAGCTCAGTAACAAACTCACTAATTACCCGATTTAATTAGCCTCCTCCATGAGGAGTGTGACCCAGGCCAGGAGGGGAACACTTTGCCTTCTGAGGAGACCCCTACCCCCTGCTCCACTCCTGTCCTGCAGCCACAGGGAGAGAGCAGAGCCGGGCTGGGCAGGTGCCCGGTGGGGAAGCAGCTGGCTCCCAACACCCCGGGGGCTGCACGCCTGGCATGGCTCAGCTTTAGAGGAACATTGATCTGAGAGGAGCACAGGGACAAGGCTAATGGAGCAGCACTATCAGCCCACTTTAAGGCTTCCCCATTAATTTAAGATAAGAGGTGCCTGAGGACTGCAGGGATCAGATTTGCTGCAGCTGAGCTGATGCATGGGTGTAAAGCACTGCACTGATCCACGTGGGTACCCGGCAGCCCACGGAAACTGGGATAACTGGGGTTAATCATCAAAGAAATAGTGACCACAGTAGCAGGTTCTGTGCAAAGCATCACAGCCTCCGTGCAGCTGATGGAGGGCACCCCCGGCCTGGCTCTGGCAGGATGGCATTGCTGACACCACTGAGGCTCCTGATGAACCTCTGCTGCTGCCAAGGCAGGAGGCAGCGTGGCCACATGGGGCAAAAACATCTTATCTTGCACATCAGCAAGGAAATCAGGGGTGAAAGGATTGGAAAGCAGCACACTGGGATCCTCAGTGACAATCTGAGCTTTGCTTTTAAGAACATTGTAAAGGTAATTTTTTAGATGATTTAGAAGAGGGAAAAAAAGACAAAAAGTAGCTAATCAGCTTCTCCTTGGACAAGAAGGGATTGCATTAGACACTGCTGGATACCTGCTGCTGCCACTTCTCATTCAGCCCAGGAGCTCCACTCTGCTCTAAAGGAGAGTTTGCTGTATTTGATCTTTGCTTAAACTTTACATGGAGTTTCCATTTGTCTTTTCTATGAATTCTTCTGCTTATAGATCCATTCTCCAGGAAGACACAGTATTTTTTTCCCCTCAAGGGGATGGCCTCATTTTTGAAGATTTCCTCCCACAATCTCTTTTGCTCTCTGGAGTTCACTTAAGTCATTTTATACTTATTCGTGAGTTTCCTTTGGGAGAAGCCACACGTCAAACTGAAAAGAGATCAATTATTATAATTTATTTGAACATGGCTTCTGAAAGGGTGATCTGCTACAGAATGCACAGAACATCAGGACACCACAGACATGCTGTCTTTGGAGGAACCAGCTGATGCCCACTAAACCCCGAGCATCCTTCAGTGCTGGAGCCCAGTTTGACCAGTGAGGCTGAAAGCTTCAGTAAGGCAGCAGCTTGAATTGGTGCCTCTTCCCCAATTCTTTCTTAACAACCTGCTCCACTACACATCACAAGTCTTATTAGCATTATAAAGATCGCATTTGTGCCCCGTTTATCTTCAAAGTCACCATAAAAGTGAACCTGAAGTCTATTACTCAAGTGCTGCTACAGAATTCCGCTTAATTAAATTCTAAAGGGCTTAAACCAAAAATATACATTGCGATGATGTGGGATAGAACATAAACTTTTTAATAGTAGTAACCAAGCACATTTACCATTTCTACAGGTGTAATAAAAATGCTAATATATGTTAATGTTTAGTCTGTGGTTAATGTTTTGTCTTGTTAATTTCCCCAGGGCTTTTATTACTGATTTAAATCTGCCACACTGCCCCAGTGATTGCATCGCCTTCCACAAACGGCGCTGCGCTCTCAGACCAATGCTGATTAACAGGAGTGGAGAAACATTTGGCTAGGACAAACACTCTTATTATATGCTTCTAATCATTAGATACATTTTGTCAGGAAGATGGGAAAGAGACAATTCCCAGCTCCCCCACTCTTCTCACAGCAGAAAAATGTGATTATGGGCATAAAAATGAATTTACAAGCCTTTATCTTAGGAAGCACACCATTATTAACTAAGTAATGATTGTTCTTCTGGTTCCAGGCACTCAAGCAGAAAGAACAAACTGAGTATGGTAACACAGATGTCTTCAATGAACACTCCAACAAAATTCCTCATTAATGGAGTACTAAATGTTATTAATCAGCTCTATAGTATTACGATCTCCATTATTCAGACTGCAAGGATTGCATAAGAGACAGCATCCTAACTCACTCATGCAGAGACAGGAATCAGAGGAAGCGACCTACTCTCCGTGCTGAGGAGAACGTTTAATAATGCATCATCCCTAAATAATGCAAAACTATAATGTGTAAAATGCACACAAACACTAATGCTTAAAATAACAGAGTGCCTGTCACACCAGTGCCCGCGGTGGCGCCCAACACATGCTGCAGACACGGGCTACAAACACCCAGGGAGCCCTGCAGCCACCAGACCAGGTTGTGCTGAAGGCCATCATCACCTGGCTTGAAGACCAGCCCCTTCAGACTGCTACAGAACCACAGAGGCATTAAGGAGGCATTTTTCAAAGTAAATATAACTTAATTTTTCCTAGAATGGTTTGGGTTGGAAGGGCCCTAAAGATTATCTAGCTCAAAATCCTGACTGCCATCCTTCATATAGGGGATCACAAAATACTTTGCAGAGGGTCACTGTCACAGCACAAACACAGGGCCCTAGAGGACTGGTGGGACTGGTTCTCAGGGCAAGGAGCAGGATGGGCTCCACACACAGCCACGTGTGTCGATGTGACAGAGGTGACAGAGCAGCTGGCAGGTCTGACACATGGCGTGGTTACACCATCACTCTACCCCAGAGACTGCACAAGGGTGAGGGTACACCACTCAGCAGAGCAGCGGGGAGCACAAGAGACTTTTTATGGGTTTCAATCCTTGGTGCCACTGCTGAAGCTGCAGGATTTCCATCTGCCCATCCCCGTGCTGTGTCAGGGTTCACATGGCTTAAACGGGAAAGAGACAACCACTGCAGCTCCAATCACCGCTCCTGTTGGGACACACCACCCTGTCCCCAGGAGGGTGTGATGGCCACACAAGTGCTGCAGCACACAAGGCACCTCCACAGTGTCCCACCACGTCCCAACCCTTGCACTGACCCAGCTTCTCCCAGCACAGGATGTCCTTTCTCTCAAAGGAACCGTGACCTCAGCTTGAGTCAAGCCCTTTCAAACCTACATAAAATAATGCAAACAAGATGTTTCTTCTCTCTGGCGTCCCCAGCATGGAGTGTTTAATCCACCAAAGAAAGCAGCTTTGTGTTTCAGCAAAAGCCTGTTTATTGTTATTTATAGGTAGAGAGGAAGTCGGACTAAATGATCACAGTTGTTCCTTCTGTCTTTCTAATCCATGACATATAATTAAGGCACAACTTCTCAAGTCAGCCTTTCTCTCCAGCATTTTGCTAATTCTGTATTTAACAGAGAATTTGGTATTTCAGCTTGGATGGTTGGACCTCAGCAGCAAACCGCAGGGCAGGCGGCTGTAGCCCCAGCCAGGGCTCAGACCCAACCCAGCCAACCAACTGGGAGAATCAAGAAAAAAATCATTTGCTTAATTTTTGGCACACACTTGAGCAGTTTTCCTATGTGGAGACATTTCCTGGAACAGGGCCCTGCAGCATACTAATGCACCATTATGGTTTTAACTTAGATCTGTGCAATCTGATATTTCTTAGACAACGAAACTAAGACTTTATTCTTGGAAGGAGAAGCCAGCCTTGCCTGGAAGGTTACAGCAGAGCAAAAGGGAAGATGGAGCAAAATCCAGAGAAAACCAGAACACGTTAGACTGACTAAAGGCAGGATCAGGAGCAGAAGGTGGCAGTACCCAGAGCCCATCTCCTGGTGGAGCCCCACACCCCCAAGGTGCTTCGTGGCTAAGGAAGCAGCACAGCAGAGGTGGGGGACACGGCTGATCCTGACCCCAGGCTGCTGCTCTGCCCCTGGGACTGATTCCCCGAGGAAGCTGAAGATGCTCCAATTCAAACAGCTGATTTCAACATTAGCACTGATTCATCTAACCTGACAGAAAATTAGGACTCAAGGCAGCAGAGCCCACTTCTGCTAAGGATACTAAATACAGTTTAATTATACAACTGCACTCCATGCATGCTCTAACACAATTGCTACTATGGGACCCTAGAAGACCCTCCTATTGCAGGCTATTAAATCTACCCCATCACAACAGACTGGGAAACAAGGAATTGGCTTGAGGGATCGCCAGTTTTTACCAAGATCTTAAAAAAAGCCTCACTGGGCAAAGGCAGGCAGCACGACAGCTCCAGGCAATCACCACGTGCTTGTTATTTTCCTTCCACGGGCTAATCGGTTTCCTTGGCAGATTTCTGTGGGTTTTAATGTTACACCGTGTTTGTGCCTACGGCACTACAGAAAGGAACAATCCCAGAGAAATAAATTCCTAGCAGCCTAATTTAGAGAGGAAAAACAGATATCTGCCATCAGTCTGGAACACAAGCCAGAGTCAGAGCCTGTAACAGGGTATTTAACAGCAGCCGTGTCAGCTGGGTTGCAAATGTGGTCAATACCTACCAGTCTCTCTTCCCCCCTGCAGCCATGAGCCCAGATTCAATTATTCTTTGAGAAATACTTCGTTAAATAATTAAAAAGTTGCTGCATTACTTTTCCCCTTTTTTTTCCCTTAAACCAGACCGATTCAATTTTGGAAGTATAAAGCCATTATAATGTGTCAGCCAGCAATTAGCTACTGTACACTGTTTATTCTTTAATATAATCTTTGAGTAGAAGGGCAATATTCTCAGAAACGCAGCATTAACTTGTTCCTGAATGACTTTAATATGGCTCTTTTCAAATTACTGCTCATAAAATCTCAGGGAAGAAAAATTTACAGATGATATCCCATCTCCTTAATTAGTTCTCTCTCTCTCTCTTTCAGCAATCCAATAGCAAGTGTAATACTTATTTAAAATAGAGCACATGGGGCTTACCACTAAATCTGCTGGAACTGGTGATATCAAAACAAGCAGGTAAAAGGCAATGCCTGTTTTGCAGCCTGCACAGACCATGCTCACAGGTACACACAAGCTTTTCAGACCTGTATTTCAATAAATGCTCATACTGAAACCATCCCAAAGGTTTTTTACACCTCTAAGTACTTTTTGCTATAAAATGCCCTTCTCCCTTCCTGTGGTGAATGAAAACCCTTCCTACCCCAAAGGGTTTGGAACTCCCCATTCCTCCCCACTCACCATCACCCCACTTATTTTAACCTTCATATAGAAATAATCCCCCCAGCAGCAACTATTTTCTCCCTCCATCCACCTTTCTCTTTCCAAACACCAGTCTCTGCTAAGACAACAAGGCTGGAGCCACCTCAACTCTCCAAATCATTTCAACAGTGAAGTTGCTGAATCTCTTCAGCAGAAAAATTACAAGCATTTGTTTTCCAGCAAAGCTCAGAACAACCTCACACGTTATGCAGCTCCTGGCAAGGGGAGCATGAGGCTTTCCCCATGGCCATGCCATGGACCTCCCCAGTGAAAGTCTAAAAGAGAAACATAATAATTATCATTCAGGGAAAATGGTAAAAACAGCTCCATGCAGCAGAGATTAGCTGCTGGTAAAATTAATCCACTCAAGGCCAAGGGCCCTGTGCTCTTTTTTCTTTCTTTCTTTTTTTTTTTTTTTAACTTCATCTGTTGATTCTTTCTTAGTTTTGAAGCTACCAGATCCATAGCAAATTTTTCTCCCTGACAGTCAGGCCTAACCTAATCCAATTACGGGTCAGCACCAAGATAATATACCCAAAACATGGCAAACAAGGTAAAAAGGCTCCCACTAGATTTTTGCTCGATAAAGGAATTACGTTTTTTCCCAAAGACAAATAAGGCTTATTGAAAATGTAAATCATTCTTTTCTATAAAGATATAAATATCTGCAGGGCTTTTTTGAGACTTTGTTGGAAGACATCTTGTTTTTACATGTACTGTGGTTAGAACAATTGAATTACAGAATGACTTACAACATTTGATTAGTTTCTGCCTGATTGAGAATATCTTTATAATGGAAATCGGTGTGCACTTTTAACCTTGTTACAATGCTGTATGTCTGATTAATGTATTAAAGGGACTCATTCAACAATAGGTTTTTGCAGGCAGAAATTAAATTAATCTGACTTTATCACAACACCTTTATTAACAGCATCAAACAGAGGACTAGTATTTGATTATGAGAAGTGAATTCTGAAACATTGATATACAACAATTCCAAAATGAGGTAGGAGAATCACTAGATGGGGAAAAAACTGACTAAACACGTGTAATGAATTTTTGTTTAATGCCATTACTTTCCACTCACCTTGCAAGTTGCAAGCTGGGAATTTCCCCAACTCATGGAAAAGATAAAACACCTTGTACCCAAATCTACAGGAGGAAAGTTTCTACATTTCCTTCTGGCTCCAAACAATGGGAATTGCATGAAGCAAGGCTCAGAGATGACCTTCCTGGATGTTTTTTAGCCTCTGCTGGGCAAACCCTTTTGGGCCCATCTGCACTGAGCTCATGGTGACATTTTGCTCACCAGAGCCACCACAGCATCCCCTCCCACAGCCCCACTGCCCTCTGCTCCATGGCTTTTGGGGCATCCCTCAGGGAGGAGACAGAGCATGGATGACTGAGATAGCAGCACAGGCAGCTGGGTATCTCCAGAAATACCTGCACTCTGCTCTCTGGAGAGCAGCAGCACGAGGTTTATTTGTACAGTGACACAGATCAATATGTGCAATCCAGGAGTTAATAAGCTTCAGAAAGACGTAACTTAGAGCACATCAGTCACCCCCAAGTTATCCTCAGTAACCACCCAGCTCTCCAGCTGGTTCTCTCCAGGTCACTGGCTCAGAGCATCATCTCAACCTTTGCCAGTAGCATGGAAGAGAATTGGGTGAGAAAATTGATTTAGGTTAGAAAGATACACCTGCATAAAGAATTGCAAAATTTGCCAACAGCTGCCTTGCCTTTTCTTTTCTTTTTATTTTTAAGCAGAAGTAACTCTGCTCAACTAGCTGTAGGCTATCAGCACAGCTTTCTGCAGCCAGCCTGCTCTTGCTTAAACAAATCTTTGGAAAATAATGCAGTTAGCAGCAAACTTCACCTACTGAAAGCAGGCTCCGTGCCCTCGGGGGCTCATTAGAGGGGTAACACCACAGGTAGGGATGGAAAAGGCCACCAGTCCTTTTTGCAGTGACCTGATAGGGCAGTGAGGACCCAGCAACGAGGGGTGCACTGCTGCAGCAGATGGATGAAAAATCTGCCTCAGTTGTTTGTTGAAATTTTTTTCCCCAGCAAAACGTATTTAGCATCTTTCATGCCTGGTACCTCAAAGCCACTTTACAATAAGATGCAAAAAATGATATAATTCACAGCACCACACACAGGCAGAGAATTCAAAATGAAGCAAACCACTCATTGCAACCCAGCCCCTCACCCTCCGCGGCGCGAAACAAAACACGGCTGCTCCGCCCGGGCAGCTCTGGGCACCCTTCCTGCTTTGCAGAGGGTCGCTTTTAAGTTTCTGGTTTGTTCTTGGCTCATTCATCAGCATTGCTAATGGCAGAGATAGTTCTGGTTTTAAGGCAGCAGCACTCACGGGGGTTACTGTCACTGGAAGTAAACTCAGCGCTGCTCAGATGAAGGATGCCCGGTGGATGACCCCGGGCGCAGGCCCGAGCGCAAACCGCAGTCGCGGATAATGAGGCCAAAAGAGGGTTTAGCGTAAAAAGCACAGGGAGAAGGATATTGGTGAGCACAACTCCCGGCTGCAAAGCTGCGGGTCTAAGCAAGGATAAAAATCTTCAGGAAAGGAAATGGGCCAGAATGCATTTTGCTAATAAAGCATCTGTGTTAACGGGGGTTGCAGGAGGCTGCAGCAATCTGGGCAGCAAGCAGAGAGCCGTGTCTGCAGGGCTGATGCTCAGGGGTTTAATCTCTCTGGTAAAAGAAAGGTGTGTGGGCAGTTTTAACAGAGAATTCCACAGGCAGCTCCACCATTCCACAGTAAGTGTCCAGGGCAATGGCATGTCTGGAGGGACTGAGTTAAGTAAGAATAAAGGCAGGTCATGCCATGGATATCACTCCTCCGCAGGCTCCTCAGAAGCCAGGGGGATCAGCCCACACCTATCACTCTCCTGTTTCTGTCATGCACCAGCTTGCAGCATCCTTCAGGTAAACCAAACCTAAATATCAGCAAGGACCCAGAGCATGAGGCAAGTTTAACTCTGAAGGAAGTTCAGCTGCAAAGCTCATTTGCGAATACAGCCCAGTGAAAGGGCTGTGCCCCCAACCCTCCCTGTTCAGAGGGGCAGCTCCTCCCTGGCCAGCACCTCTCCCACAGTTTTTGATGTAGACAAAGCCTCAAAGTCACACGGAGGGAACTTTCTGATGCTGTGATCTGTGAAACGAAACTGTTTTCCCTGCTTAAATCCAATCTATTTCAAGACCTCCCAAAATGTCCTTGACCATTGCAATTTATTTAAAAATCAGACAGCCTGAAATTTCAAAGCTTGAAGGCACCCCATACATCCCATCCCTCAATGCTTTGCATGGCATGACCACCAGCTCCCTCCTCTCCTACATCCCAAAGCATCCCAGGTCCAGCTTCCAAGCCAGCTGTGATGGGAGCCAGGAAAAAGAAAAGAGATCAGAAAAAAAGAAGCTGTTCTGTGCAGTGAAGAAAGCTGCAAAACACTGCAAAGCTGTGTACCCTCATTTCCAGCTGTTAAGACTGTATCCTGCCCCACTAACTCTGGGAGCTCTTTGTACTGATGCCAGGGCATCTCAGAACCAAATATCTTTTTAAACACTCGGGAGCCAGTTGCAAAACAACAAATTAGTTCCTCTACGAAAACAAGGAACACACCAAGGCACAGTACATGCAGACAGCTACACAGAACCAGTAATTAATCTGCATGAGGTCTTTAGGCTTGTTCTGACTTCAGCTTGGAAAAGACGCAAGACACCCCACCACACACAAACCTGTGTGCATCTCACTTGCAATGCAGCCAACGTGATCTGAAGGGAGATCAAGCCAGGCTCAGTGGGTGCTCTGTGATATTCCCACCCATAAAATGCAGCAGTTTTAAAAAGCTCTATTTGAGCTGCAGAGTAGTGGGGATGAAGTTGCCGCCAGCCAAGTGATCTGTCTCAAGACTGAAGTCAACAAACAGATTCCTGTGGTCTTCAGTGCAAAGTTGGGTTGGACATCAAACATGCTGTCAAAGGATGCTCCATGTGTGCATGCAGGGAGGAAGGGGCACTGTCAGCAGCTGCCTTCTACTTTTTATTTAAAATAAAGGCCTCACTGCAAATTCCCTTGAAATGGCACATCTCAGAGGCCAGAACACATCCAGTTAAAAGGACAAAGGGAGAACAAAAAGAAGAGTATAATAAAAAAATTTACAGATAGAAGCAAAATCAAATGCTATTTTAAAATTAAACCTCTGCTGATGTTCGGTGGCACCTCCTCTGGCTTTGCAGTGACAGGTTTGACAGGCCATCACTGGCCACTGGTTCCACCCAGCAGCTCTGCAGAGCTCCACACACTCAGTCTGCTTTATCCAGACCCAGTTCAGTGACAAACTGACTCAAAGCCTTGCCATGCCACCAGGGCAAGCAGGAGGGCACACCAGCATGCCACCCTGGAAAAGGACAACCCTGACCAAAGACACGCTACCCTGCATCCTCACAGGCAAAATTCTTGCTAGCAGTGAATTAATTAATTAATTAATTAATTGAGACACCAGTGGTCTCCCTCCCCAGGCCAGACAAGAGGAAAAGCTTTCACTAGGCTGAGAATAACCTCTGAGTCCCACTCCCCTAGAGAGGGAAGTGATGGTCAAGAGCATTCATGCCAAAGTCCCCTCCAAGAATGAGATGGAGGCCCCTAATTTGCTACTGCATATTTGAATACTAAAGCAGAGATTTAAGTCCTGCAGCAGTGTGCCAAAATAGCTGGATTAAAATTGTTGATACTGGGTTACAAAAATGCAGGCATTAATAGCTTTTGCCCCTATGCCCTCAGTACCAGCCAAGCCACCAACCTGGGGCTTTCTAGCTCAAAATCAACACCTTGAAATTCAGTGCTTTGCCATATGCTACCCCAAGCGTCAGAAAATCTTTTCCACCTGAAACCTCTTCAGACAACTAATCATAATACTCCCAAGGTCTTTTCACAGGAACAGGAATGCTGCTGATACTGCCCTCATAATAAGGTTTATTTTCATCCTGCAGGGGGAACAGATGCTTGCTTTAACACGCTTATCAGGCACCTTACACTGCCTATCACAAAATTGATAACAAAATACACAATACACACATCTTGGGATAGTTCTGAGGGGGTCTGAGATGACTGAAAACCAAAACTTCTCCTGTATTTCCAGCTTTAAGTGAAAAATGGAGCTAGCTACCAGAGAGTATTAGAGAATAGCCTGAGGATTAAACTTTGCCAATAAAGAACTTGAAAATACAGAGGCTGTACATCCAGCTGACTCTCCCAGGAGAGATGCCAACAAAAAGCAACCCACATTAAAAGTACAAAGAAACCGATCTCGGCGTCTCAGAGGGAAGGACTTCGCAAACAGCGCTGTAATTTCAAAGCTTTCCCCACAAAGCTCTTGCCAGCCCTAGTACAGACAGAAAAGTCCATTAGCAGATAGGAAACCTCACCAGAGCTCCCTGCCAGTGCAACCTGCTGAGCAAAGCAGCTTCCAGCAAGTCACCAGGTGAGATGGCCCCAAAGCAGCTCCTGCGCAGTATTTGGGGAAAACCAGCCTGGCGTCACTGTGCTGACAAATGTACTAAATCTGTGTATGGAAACAGGTGAAATTTTCATTCCTGGGTGCCAAAAGTCCCTTTATTCACATATTCTGATTTTCAGCCCTGTGTTATCTGCTGGAACTGCTGCTTTGAGCACACACTGCAGCAATGTTTCTGTGGTGCTACAATCAACCAAAGCACCTCGCTATCTTTACAACATACTCATGAATTCCCTGCCAGGATTCCCTAAAAATCTAGAGAAACAAGGGTCCAGTTTTCCTGACTCTGAGGCTTCCCAAGGCCATCAGAGCTGGGTTCACACCAAGCACTCCCCCTGAGCCAGGGGAGATGAGCACTTCAGCTTTGGGATAACATCAAACCCAGCCTGCACAATGGCATCACCTCCACAGCACCCCAGCAGCACAGCTGTATTAACCCAGACCTAAACAGTCTTTTAAAGGTGCCTGCAGGAAAGTAAAGCTGCAGGGATCTGCTCACAGGACAAGCACACTGGGAATTGCATGCTGTTTCCATACAGCACTGACACCTTTCTGCTTCCCTCCTCCTGACGAGTGCAAGTGGTTGAACAAAGCTCTGGTTAATTTTGCAATTTATTAGGATTTTCTAGAAACTCAGTCATCAGTTCTGAGTGAGGAAAAAAAAAAAAGACTTTGCTGAGCTCCCTGCTCTTCCCTTTCCGGGCAATGTGCTGCAGGTAGAGCTGCACAAACAACTGCAAGGGGAGCAGCAGGGGCTGGGCAGCTGGGATGCACCAAAAATGGGGCAGCAGCAGGGTGAGGGAAGGGGATTCTGTCCCTCCACTCCAGTGAGACCCCACCTGGAGCATCTCCTCCAGCTCCAAGGCCCCCCAAGATAAGAAGGATATGAACCTGTTGGAGTGAGGGTGACAAAGCTGACTGGAGCACCTCTGCTATGGGGACAGGCTGAGAGAGTCAGGGCTGTTCAGCCTGGAGAGGAGAAAGATGCCAGGAGACCTCACTGCACCTTCCAGGGCCTGATGGGGCTCCAAGAGAGTGGGACTGGAATGGGACTTGTACAAGGGCATGGAGGGATAGGACAGGGAGGAAGGGCTTTCACTGACAGAGGTTCAGAATGGGTATTAGGAAGAAGTTCTTGACTGTGAGGGTGGTGAGGCACAGGCACAGAGAAGCTGTAGCTGCCCCATCCCTGGCAATGCTCAAGGGCAGGATGGACAGGGCTTGGAGCAACCTGGGGTAGTGGAAGACGTCCCTGCCCATGGCAGGGGGGTCAGGACCAGATGATCTTCAAGGTCCCTTCCAACCTAAACCATTCTGTAATTCCAACCTCAGAGGAGGTCAACTTTTACCTATGTAAGACCCCCTGACTGCCCTTGTAATTCCAATAAGAGAGAAAGCATTCAGTTTTGGAGGTGCTGGGTTGAACATGTTATTAAGCTTATTTGTACTGCATTTCTCCCAGTTGTCTTGGTTTGTGGTAAAAAGCACAGAGACTGACTAAAATCATTCTTCCCTACACTCGTGATTAAAATATCTCCAAGAGGTGGACATACTAGGCAGATTTGCAACCAGGGAAAAGGTAGGAGATTAGTAAATTAATACAGATATAGACCTAGACAGCAATTTTTTTCCCAGTGTGCCCTGAGAGTCAGCCTCCTTGATAAAGTATTTTAATAGCAGGTTTTAGGGGTGAAGTTTTTAAGCAGACAAATTGTAGAAATAATAAAGCCCTAACACACCACGGCTGACAAATTAGCTACTAAAGCAAGGCTTGGGATGGGAACTGTTTACTGCCACATTACTGAATTCACTGCTCTCCACTGCTGTTTGCAGACCTGGAACAACACACAGGCTCCCATTTAAACACATGCCTGGAGACACAGTTTCCAAAAGCAGATTTACAGCAGCATGACTTCCTCCTCTTGGGGCCTGTAGAGCTCCTCAGAAACCCACCTGGAGGCTCTGCAGCACCTCTGGAGCTTAAGTTCATGAGCCCTTTGGGTCCAGGTCTGTGTGTGAATGCCCACACCCAGCCTGAGGGGTGGCAAAGGGGAAAAAGGAACAACCACATGGAGAAAAGATGCTCAGTCAGGTAACAAGCCTGAGGATCTGAAATACCAGGAGGGAAAACCACTGCTGCAGAAATGCCTCCAATGCCGGGAAAAATTAAAGAAGCCCAAAGGACAGGCAAGGGCAGAAGTGTTGTTGTTCATGGTATAACCACTATGGGCATGGAAGATAAGTTTTCCATAATTCCAGAGGATTTTAATGACAATTAAATAACCTGTCATTATTCTTAATACCATGCAGGTGAACTGTACTTTGCCTGCAGAAGCAGTGGTGGCCAAGGTCAGTAATAAAATCAGACGATATGAGAAGCCAGGGCAAGTGTAAAAACCCACATTTTGAAAGAAAACCCCTGTGGCATTTCATACTTTGGTATGGCTACAGTGTCTAAAAACAATCATATTTACAGAATTACAGTAAATATAACTGTTTGCTTCCAGGTATATTCTTTGAAACTCAATATGTGCTGATAAGTTTAACAGAGAAACTTTCATCATAGCACAGCTAAATAAAAAAAAAAAAAAAGTTGTATTCTATCATTTACAAAGTGATATCTTACAAAGATATTTACCCCAGATTACCCCAGGTCCTGATGCAGCTCAGCTCTTAGAGCCAGCCCTCTGCAATACTGCATGCTTCCATTATTGCCTTATTTCTCCACTGAACAGCTCATATCCTCACTTGTAAAAAAAAAAAAAAAAAAAGTTGCTCTGGGCTCAGGTCTGACATAAAACCCTTAGCTGAGCAACATCAGTGATTTAAAAACAAGCTTCAAAAACCCAGTGGCCATCCTTTTTTGGTGACAATTGCCAGGCAACTGGCTTGTTTGGCTTGGATTTTTTCTCTTTCACTCCAATAATGCAAAAAAGTCTCTAGAGCAAAGAAACGAATCCCTGAAGTATTAAACAATCAAGAGGAGTCATGGTTAAGTAAGTACCTAGCTACATATGGCACTAATGAATTCCAACAGCTTTACCAAGTACAAGAGCACTGAATGGTTTTGTAATGCCCAGTACTTTTTATTGTAAAGGAAGTCAATTTATGTTCTGGTTTGGCAGAGGACGGGCAGATTGTAGCTCTACTGCTTTGTGTTGACTTTAGTGGCGCTCCATCTACTTGTCCTGCCACAAACTCAATCTCTGTAGCCAGATCAAGGTGTCAATATTCACTAATATAAGGGACAGTCATGTTTATTCACTGCATACATGGACATCTCCAAGAAAGTGTGCATTTTTGCTGTTGTGCCAATAAAAGAAAGATATGGGAGAACAAACACTGATCCTTTCAGACCCTACAGCAATGCCCAGGTCTGTGCTCACAAAACCTGGCACACAGCCCACACACACAATGCTTCTGCTCTGCCTTAGCACCTACACACACGGGGGCTCAGTGACGGAAAACATGTTGGATGCTTTTGCTCACAGCTGAATATGTCAATAAATCTTTTGAGAGGTTCACTCTACATATAGAAGTAAGTTTTGTTTCTTACTGCCCTGGAAATGCCAGCTGGGCTTAGAGCTGAGCTGGGTTTTCTGTCATTATCAACTGTAACATGAATTCTCCATCTCACCTGAACTCAAGGTAAATCTACAGTTACATCTCTGCTCCTTTGCTGTTCCAGAGAGGGTTGACTGATGGTTCTGGCTGATGGGAGAACTTCCCCTGGCTCTGTGGCAGCAGAGCTGCTGCTCCTGACTGTCAGCTGGAACCTCCCTGCACAAGCAGTGCTTGGCAGGCTGCTGTAAAACAGTGATTTTCTGCACACAGGGACTCAGGCAGGTTGAAAAACTGTCCTGCACTGTACCCTGGAGCTTAACATGCTGCCCACAAGTCCTGCCTGGGTTCATCTGCCCAGCTGCCCAACACCCAGCCCAGCCACAGACTCCTCCTGGTCACTGCACCCCAAGAGCAATCCAGCTCAGTCTAATTTGGTCCCTAAACCCCTTCCAAGCAGTGGAGAAAGCTTTGCCATGTGAGCCAAACTTCCTGGGTGGGAAACCACCTGAGTGCCACCACGATGTTTCACAGCCTGCACAAGTGTGGTGGCAGAGCAAAGCCAGCACAAGAACAGCACAGAGTGCTGCTGGCTCAGTGCCACACAGCTCAAAGCCCATAAGCTGATCCATTTCCATGGTGCACCCCAAAAAAGATAAGAGTTACTTACAGTGCAAGTAGTACAGTGACCTACATAAAGACAGCTCTTTTGTAAACAGGAGTCAAGAATAGCAGGAACAAGCAGATAACAGGGAAACCGTGTCAGATTTTAATCATCTTTGGTTTTAAGCAAATTATTACAACACTCCTGCACCTTTGCCCTGTCTCCAAATCTTCCCTACCTACACAGAGCAGCTCAGTTGTGTCTCAAGAAAAATCTCCTCTGCAGAACAAGCACCATTGTATCACACTACATTTGTCCTTGGTGTTCAAACAGAGCAGCAGGATTTTCAGAGCATGACAGCCTCAGTTTCCCAGGATGCTGAGAAATCCCCACAATGCGTTTTTAAAGAGTCAAGTAAAAATAAGAAATAATCTCACTAAATGCAGCCCAAAATTGGAATGAGTTACTAAAAGATGGAGAATCAGTTCTTCTTTGGTAAATCAGGGGATGCTACAGCACATGCCTCTGCCTGGCATCTATTTGGAGGCACATTTTTGTGATGTTAAAGGAGGCAGAGGACACCTGGAGAGGAGGACAGCCTTTCAGAGCTACCCAGGACAAGCACAGCACTCAGGGAAAACTGAAGATGCTGGGACATCTCAGCTCCCAGCCTCATACCCCAGGGTGAGTCCAGACCCTTCTGCTCGGACAAACCTGAAAAGAGGCAAAGCCCTTAATGGAAACCCATGCCATGCAAACACCAGCTTCAAATGCTACCAAAGTTTTTTTGAAGATCAGAAGGGGGTGGGAAGGGGCTGCTAATTGGAGCATTTCAGGTTTGCTGGCAGGAGGAAAGGGACAGCTTGGTTTCAACACAATTTGTGTACAAGAGAGCCTGGGGACCTGCAGAGAGCTACTCACAGCTGTCGAGAGCTTCCCTTCGTTCTTCTGCGCGTGGACGACGGCGTCGCGCACCACGGAGAACAGGCTCAGCAGGACGTGCTCCATGTCATAGACGCCATGCATGCCTCTGGTCAGCCCCTCCAGAGCCTGGATGTACTCCTTCCAGAGGTTCTGGATCTCCAGGACGCCCGCCAGGCACCCCTGCATCACCGCCCCGCAGTAGCCGGCACAGGGCTTGGCCAGGAGCAGCCCCTGGCAGTGGGAGCAGTACCACATCTTCAGCAGCGCCCGCCCGCAGTCCTTGCTGAACTTCAGGTGGTCAGTGGTGTTTATCACCTCGATGCCCAGGTTCAGAGCCTGCAGAAAGACTCGTGTGGCCTGCAGGGACTTGGACACCTGCGTCATCATCGTCTTCGGGTAGTTCCCAAAGGCCTTGAGGTCTCTCCTGGCCGCCCGCAGACACTCGGTCATTTCCACAGAGGGATCGGGGAAGCCGGGGTTAATCAAGTGAGAGTAAACCAAAGGGAACAAACTGTCAAAAAATTCATTTATCATGTCATTGACACTGATGTCAGAGCCCAGTATGTACAGCGAGATGTCAGTAAAAAGTTCTCCAACAAATTTAAGAGCCCTGGGCCCCATGCTCTGGTAGTGGGTCCTAAACATGCTGTTGGTGAAGTTTCTTGCATGCCGCACTACAATTTCAAAGGCTTCTGCAAAACAAAACAACAACAACAACAAAATGTTACTAAGAGATGGTGAGCCCAGAAACAGGGAGGATAATGTTCCACCACATCACTGCTGCCAGGGCTGGCCCCATCCTGCTTGCCTTGGGTCAAACACCTGCTGGCAGCCGTGCCTGCTGCAGAACACCAGCATCAGCAATTTCAAGGGGAAATGCATGAATTCTTTAAGCAGAAGCTACATTTCAAAATGGCAAAAAAAAAAAAAACCAACCTATGATCTAGTTAACATTTCAGCTTTTAAAGAAAATATTGATTCAAGAAAAGGGCTAGACTGCAATTTCTTTCTTTCCTCCCTTTCATATTGATTTGAAATTAACAGGAATTCTATCTCCAGACTTAATTTAAGGCAGAGATAAATGTTTGACAAACTGTACAGTGCTTAAAATTAGGAAACAGTAAATGCTGACATTCCATTACAAAAAGGAAAATATTTATAGGCGTTTAATCACAGACAATATTCTGACTCTACCCCCAGCAGGTACCCTGCACCAAGTGTCCTCAAAGCCACTGGAAAAGCCCCTTCAGTGCTGCAGTTTTCCCAAATGCACCAGGTTCACTTCAGCTGCAGATGCAATGGTTCATCTGCCCTGCATGTGAGCTGCTCCATTGTCCAAAGGATGCTGAGAGGCAGCGCTGCCAAGTCCACCTGTGGCTGCCCAGCTAGGAACACTCATACACATCAGGTTGCCCCACAAAATTCAAGTTTTAGACAGAGACTGTCATTTTGCTAGGAAAAACTACTACTCATTTCCTCATCTCTACCTTCCAAAACTTTAGGACTTTCAGCCCACATCTCCTCCACAAGGTGAGCAGGGAAGTCCCCACAGTTATTCCTTTAATTATAGCCCTCCTCATCAGGAGGTTTCCCAAATATCCATACCCCACTAGATAAGGACGACATACCTACACACACACACACCAGTCTGCATCTTAAAGCATCAGAAGGAGAGGCCATCAGTGCAAACAAAAGTCTTTTTCTTTGGCCACCTCGCTCTACCAGCCCGTGTCCCACCCTCCAGGGTACTATTCATAAAATGCTAAAATTAATGAAAAGCCTCTCAGTTCACAGGTCACTGACACCCCACGATGTAACTGCTCTCAACTCTGTCACTCTGGAAACACACATCCTGGCTCAATTTGCATGAAAATTATTCATGTTCAATAATTAAAGGGCATGTTTAATTTTTAAAGCCATAAGAGTTATCTCCCCCATTTGTTAAGGCTGGAATGCAGCTGAGCATGGCCTGACACATCTCCACAGGGGTTCAGTATCAACACTGTCTCAAGCAATGCTGGGCCTTGCTGCTCGCCCTGCATAACCTCTTGCTTACTCAAGAGCCTTCAAGACCATCACATCTCCAGGACCTCCAGCTCTTTCTTCCTGGGTGCACCTTATTCAGGGATGCCTGGAAGGACAGGGTGCTGCTGCTGCACCCCACCCCAGCATGCAGAAAGCTGTGGTGTGAGCAGTGATCAGAGATGAAATTACTGATCTACTTCTGCAGTGTCTCCACCCCTTCTGGTGCCTGCACACCTCCCGGGCATGCTGCTGAAGCATTTTGTCCAGAGCTCCAGACACTCACACCAGGACTGTCCCAGCAAGCCAAGATCTGTGTTCCCAGGGGACAGCAATCCTTCCTTCCTCACAGCACAGACTCGGGATGCAGCAGTGCAGGGACACAGGGCCCCTCTCTCCCTGCCATGACAGCCAGCATCCCGCTCCTCACCCCCAGACAGAGGATGGCAAAGCTCTCCAGGCAACACAGCAGTTAGTGTGACACAGACTGGGCTCTGCAAGCAGAGCACTTGCACTACTGCACTATATGAAATGCTGGTTGTACTATTAAAAGTTTAAAAAAAAAAAAAAGTCTTTTTAAAGAGGACACATGGATTACAAAACTTTTCCCCCCACTCTTTATTCTCAGTAACACCAGAATAGCTTTTGCCTCAAAAAGCACAAAGAAAATTTTGGACCAGTGGTTTTTTTTTTTGACAGCAGCAGAGACAGCACCAGGATTTTCATGCTGTGCCTCACCATTCGCCTTTACCCTCTTCTCTGTTAGTTCCCTTTAGAAAAAGTCACCACTTTTCCGTTTTCTCGCTCCTCTGTGCCTTGCCAGTTATCATCAGAGCCAAAAGACTCTTCACTGATTAGAAAAATATTCCAAGCTCCGATGCAAACCTCCTACGGCGAGAAGGGCTTCAGAAAGGAACGGAGAACAGTGGTGGATCAGAAGAGCATGCACACACAGTCCCTCTGCTTTAAAGGTCATGACATGCACATAATTTTTATCGTAATAACTGGCTGAGAGTGTCTATTTTATGCGCCTGGGAGCTTTTGCATATATCCATTAGAAAGCGCAACAGGGACTATAAAAGCATATGGAGACTCCTGCTGCCCTATTAATAGATGCAAGAAATAATAAAACTTTGTAAAAAAGAAGTCTTACACATCCAAAATCTCTCCCACCCCACTCCCACAGTAGTTGCTTATTCTGAAATGTTCCTCGGAAAGCGCTGGCTGCAGGAATTCTGAATCCCCAGCTGCCAGCAGCTGCAGTGACCCTCAGCCAGGCTCTGAGCACTTCAAAGGGGAGGAAAATTTGAGGGTCAGTCCCCTGTGTTCCCACGAGGGAACCTCACTGGGACACAGAGGGGACATTGCATTATAGATGTGACACAGGCGTCTGATCCCCCATAAAATCCCACAGCCTGGATTTGCTGCTGGTAAAATCTGCCCCACTCATAACATGGCATTATTGAAACTCATTGCTGGAGGATAATTCAATCTTTTCTCTCTTCTGTGTTTTTTTTTCCCAAGGATATTTTCAAAAGCTGCCATTTAAGGCAGCTGTTTTGCAGGTCTGGCTGGAGCAGTGAGAATACAAAGCAAAGCAGCAGACTTGCCCCCAGCTCCAGCAGGCAAAAGCACTGCACAGCTGAGCAGGGCTCACATTTTACAATCCCCATGCCTGTGTGGAGTACACACACAGATGCACACACAGCAGAGTATAAGACATGTTCCTTTAAACACATTAGCAACAGAAAAAAAGCTCAGGATAATTTCCATCCTTTAGTGGATGCAGGGAGAAACAGATGCAGATGTACTTAACACCTTCTTGGCCCCAGTCTTTAGTAAAACCAGTTCTTCTCCAGGTACCCAGCACCCTGAGCTGGAAGACGGGGATGGGAAGTAGAACAAAGTCCCCACAATCTGGGAGAAAATGGTCAGAGCTCTGCTACACCACTTAGATACACACAAACAGGGCTGGATGGGATCCACCCAAGGGTGCTGAGGGAGCAGGCAGAAGAACTCACCAGGCCACTGCCCATCATTTACC
The DNA here is from genome assembly GCF_015832195.1 of Motacilla alba alba. Taxonomy (NCBI): domain Eukaryota; kingdom Metazoa; phylum Chordata; class Aves; order Passeriformes; family Motacillidae; genus Motacilla; species Motacilla alba. Next base: position 7,081,700 of record NC_052045.1, on the reverse strand, counting down.
AGCAGTCCAGGTTACCTGGGGAGGTCCCAGGTGACTGGAGGCTGGCAAATGTGACAGGACCTGGGAGGGTAAGATCATCTTGAGTGTCATCATGTGGCATGTACAAGACAGCAGGGCATCAGGCCCAGCCCACACAGGGTCATGGTCCTGCCTGACCAATCTCCTCTCCTTCTATGATAAGGTGAGCAGCTTGGTGGATCAAAGAAAGGCTGGGGATGTTGTCTACCAGGACTTTAGGAAAGACTTTGGCACAGTTCCCACAGTATTTCTCTTGGAGAAGCTGTCTGCTTGTGGCTTAGACACCTGTCCAGGAAGAGAAACCAAGGGAGCACTCGCAGAATGGGAGCCAGAGCACCAGCCCAGCACTGGTGCCCTGGTACTGCAGATCTGTTGACTGCCTCAGTTTATCAGGACTCCCAGAGGATGAATGAAACAGCTGAACCTACTCTAGACCACAGATATCAGTCACTAGTTAAAAAGCACAGGCTATTACTTATTTTTCAGGCTGGACTCTTGCTGAAGAGGAATTGCTGCCTGATTCCAGCAGCCAGAAGGGAAGGACTAAGCTTCTTTCAAAGTGCAAAAATTCCCCAGAACACAGCCCAGGGAGAGCTGCGTGGCCGCTGCAAACCAGCAATTAGAGAAAATAAATTGTAAAAGAGCATAACAGTGCCCTGAGTGGGGATTACTGGCAGGAGAAGGAAATCGCTGCCTTCTCAGCCCAGATAATAAGAGTCTGCTGCTTAGTAAAAATGCCAGCTTTCCTGAGAAAGCTCGTTGGCTCTTAAGCTGCAGCGAACTTCAAAGGGGTCGGCGGCGGGGCCAGAGGAGCTCTGGATTAACCTACTGGCTGCCCCAGGCTGCAGGAGCTCCAGCCCAGCCTGCCACTTGATGGGTTTATTTAAGAGATTATGTGATGCAGTTGCCCGAGCCACAAGGAGCCGGTTCAGGTGACCCCAGCAAGCCATTCCCATCCAGCATCCACTGGAGAGGGGAGAGCCGAAACCTGACGGCAGCTGCAGAGCTGGGGCAGCTACAGGGATGCACCTCCAGTTCCAAGCTCAGCAAGTGCTGCTTCACAAGCAGCTGAAGGTGTTTATCTAGAAAGGTGAAACAAGGTCTGTCCTCCTTCTGGCTCCCATGCCAGCTCACCAAAGAGAAGCACCACAGGAGCCACCTCCAGACCCACTGTGACCACTGGCAGGAGGGACAGCAGGGCCCACCGTGGCAGTCAGGCACCAGGTTCATGCTGCCCCTCCAGTAATGTGCTGCTCTGGTTTTGCTGTGAAGACAAGCTCCCAACAGGGACAGCTGTCCTTCTCTGGGTGTCACACAGCACAGCAATCAAGTGCTCTTTGGCAAAGGCTCAACAAAGGTGAAGGGGCTGCACAGCAAAACCTGCTGCACCAGCAGCTCATCGTCCATGGGCACCTGGGAAGGGAGCAAAGGTGGAGGTGCAGGAATGTGTGACCCATGCACCACACAGCACATGAGTACCAAGGCATTAGAACTGCACCTACAACACTGATTGTCCTGTTCCTTGACATCTAGACACATAAATCCTGCAACCACAAACTCTCTGAGCAGGGAAGCTCCCACCATGGCTACTCCCACTTGCTCTGGGGAGCTGAGCTCACAACTCCCATTTGCACTTCTGCAAAGGACTGTTTGCTTAAAAACTTGTCTCCCCACACATATCTTCACCACCAAGACATCTCTTCACAGCAGAGGAACTACAGCTTTTGTTATTCCACTACCAAGAGCCAGTAAAAGCAAGGCTCAGGGTTTTTTGAGGGAATAAAACCAGGCAAGTAATTCTAGACAAGGTCATGGTGTCACCACCATTTCCCTACACCCTCGGAAAACTCCAGGGCCATCTCCTCCAGGAGTTTGTGGCAGAGTGGTGAATCCTCATGCACTATTCCAAACTGTAAAATGAACAGAAAACTGTTTTCCATGCAGCAGAAACTTCCCTTGAGGTCAACACGGATCACTGGCAGTCAGCTGAATTTCCGTCCACAGATGAGGATGCATTTTGTGCTTCCCTGCACCTTCCCCAGGAGGCTGCTGCTTGGAGCACTACAGGCTGCAAACGTGGCACAGACTGAGTCCCTGTCCTGCACATGGGACCATTTTCAAATCTTACCAGCTCCACGAAACACACTTTATGTGCCTTTTAGGTATGAATGTGCTCCTCCTCCCACAATGAATCTCAGCTATGATGCAACCACTCCAGGGCAGCGAGTGACCCAGCTCCTGAGGCTCAGTGCATTTGCTGAAGTCCCTCTTTTGGGCTTCAATGGCTCTCCTCATCACCCTGGGCTTGCTCCCCAGGCTGTCCCTGCAGGGTCCCTGCTCACAGGGCCTGACACCAAACTCTGCACAAGGCACAGCAATAACTGCAGGGGTCAGAGAGCCTCTGGTCTGGCCAGGCTTCACCTGCCTTGGCTCCACCTGATCTTTGGCACTTCCCTGCTGATGGCAAAACGTCTCCCTTCACTTCTCAGGACACAAATAAATCGCCAGGAGAGAGCTCAGCACCGGACTCTCTCAGCCCACAGGAATCATTTTCACCCTGAGACAAAAGCATGGGTGTCCAGGCAGAACATTGGGAAATTAATCAGTTCATTAATCTGTTCCCAATGGAATCACTGCATTTCTGCAGGCCCAAGGTTTCCAAACCTTTAAACATCCCTCACATCTAAAAGCCAAAACTGCTCAGCCCCTCAAAACCACTACCAACCTTCATGGACTGGAATTCAGATGTTCATCAAGGAAATGCTAAAAGTTTGGGTGTTTGTAAGTTCAAACCAAGTATTTTCTAACTTCTCAACAAGTATTTTCTGACCTGGCTCTTGCTGTGACACTGCTCAGAAGAGGCAAAAGAAGCCAGAGGAATCCTCATGTGGGTGAGCTCCAAAAAGAGGAAATGCTTCTTTAATATCTCCAATGAATCAGACAACTTCAGCACCATCACAACAGCCTGTGTTCCCAACACACAGCAGAGCTCACCAAGAGAGGAACAACTGTTTGCAATAACGGCCTGGCAGCCACAGGCACTACTGGTGAGATGAACCCCAAGTCATTTTTCAAACAGCAGGTAATATTTATTTACCAACTTGGAAAAGGTTTGCAATATATTGAGCAGAAAGGAAACAAAAGCTAAGAGAATTTCCCCTGGCAGCAATAAGAGCAGCCTCCAGATTTGTTCTGTTATGATTTACACTACACTGCAAGTTTTTAACAACATTATCTGGAGACAAAAGCTCTTCTAAGCAGTATAATTACTTTTGTCTATGGCATTACAAAACCCATCAGATGGTGCCACTGCTGCTCTTACAGGGTTGGTTTCACTGAGCACATTTGGGTTTAAAGCTTAGGAAATGCTTTTTTTCCAACTATGACACAGCTTTCTGGATTACTTTTACAATATTGTCACCATAAAAATTATGGTCTCGAGCTCCCAAGCTTATGAGATTAGCTTCAAAGCATTAGTAATAAAAAGTAGAACAATTCCATTATTCTCTCTTCTTAATTTTTAAGCCATCAAGGTTTGCACTTTCTACCTTTGCTCCATCACCACCAGTCCAAGAGAGCAAAGGTCCCACCTTTAAATGAGACAGGGCTTTTTCCAGCTCCATGCCCACTGCCTTCACTACCACAGGAGCCAAAGTTTCCAAGCCAGTGTTGCTCACCAGCCAAAGCTAAATCCTTACGCTTTTATTAGAAAAGCATCTTCTCCTAATTATCTGTTTCTATCAGAACACCAAGCTCCAAAGCCATTTATGTTTAATTGTTCAGCTTATACGGTGCCCTGGCAGTTTGAAATACACTCCCTGAAGTTTCTAATAAAAATACTGTACGATCCATCTCATTATACCCTCTCAAACTGCCCTGAAAACACGCTCCTGTTCCAGTCCAGGTAACAGTCCAACTGTTACACAATTAGTCACACTGTGCTTCTCCCATTTAATATTTATATCCTGCACACAAAAACTTTCTTAATGCAAACTGCAGAGCTCACCAACACAAGCTGCTACCAGCCCAGAAGCAAAGAAACAAGAAATGCTGGTGCCCACAGCTCCCCACATCCAACCAGCCCCTCACCTGGACCAGACCCAGCCTGGAGGAGCTCAGGGCAGTACCCCACAATGGCATCCACAAGTCATGACAGCAACAGGCAGGTTCAGGGTGCTGGAACAGACAACAGACAAGCAATATTTTTTTGAGGAGCACCAGGATGCCTTGAGAGATCCCTTGGGAGTACCCAAGTCAACCCTCCAAGTGAAAGTTAAAAAAAAAAAACTAAAAAAATCTCACAGCAAACACCTCATAAGAATGACTGCAGTAAAATCTTTTCTGGAGTATCACGTTTGCTGGCGTTTTTCATTAAATATTGGTTGCACATCCATTGTGTAATTTGTTTTCCCGAGCATCAAGAAAGAGAACGCTTCGTGCCGTGACAGATGTGTGAATGCTTAACAGATTCCTGAAAATTTAATACAGACAAAGTTAAAAATGCAAACAGTCAAGGCTGGTGCAAGTGGTGGGTGAACATGATTCTTTATCAAAATCAAAGGGCAAGAGGAATAAGGGCCTGGAGAAACAGGCTCAAATCAAGCCCTGGGAACACAAGCTGGAAAATTTGAGAGAGAGGATGCGAGAGGCTTCTGCAGCTGAAAGGTCGTGGTGGTGGAGGTAAAGGTTGCACTGTAACCTGTCAGATGAGAGGAAGATAAACTTCTCTCCATGCCCCTATCCTGATGCTGAAACCCACAAAAGGCTCGGGGTTCAAGTTCACCTTCCCTGTTTTTTAATTCCAAATACTGATTTTCTTTGCTCCTAGTCTCTCTTACCTCTCCAGTTTGCTGCAGAGACATCAGACTCCATCTACAACACTTATTGTATGCCAGGTGCTCAGCCAGGGAGCACAGCCTAGTGCAGCAGGAATAGCTACAAAAACCTTGGGAAAAGACCTCTCTGCCCCAGGTAACTGAGCAGATATCACAGACCCAAGCATTTTACCACAGCAAAAGCACATCTAGGATTGTTTTGGTTTTATTTTTAAACACAAAGCTCGTCCCCTCCCTCCCCCCCCAAAACCAAAATAAAAACACACAAAACCAAACAAAACCAAAAATACCCCAACAAAACAAAACAAACACAAACAAAACAACCACCAAAAGACCAATAAAACCCCATCACTTGGTCACCCACACAGCCTTATTTTACTAATTGGAGGCTGCCTAATGGGGTTATCAAGATATCAAAAAAGCAGCATACCTCTCCAAAGATGAATGACAAGCCACATGTATCAAGCAGAGGGCAACTGATTTCATGCACTCCCACCCAAATTTACAAGCCAAGCATTTCTAAAGACCAGGACACCAGTTTGCATAGTTCTTCTATTTATTTTAAACTAAAAGTTACAAGCAACTTCTGAAAAAAAAATGCAAGCCTAGCAAATTCCTTTATTCATCAGAATAAATGAAGATAAAGCAAGCCACCAGTTCAAACTGAGCTTGTACTCAAAAAGTCAAAAAAAATTCTTTGGAAGTGCATTGGTCTCAGTAACTTTAGAGCAAGGCAGATCTGAGACTGGCTTTCCAGGCTCCCTTTCATTCCAGAGGGCTTTTATCAGCCTGTTAAGTCTCCAACAATGGAGAGCAGACTATTTATTTAAGCAGCAAATTCCTTCCTTAATAATCTCTCCTGGCCAAATTCTCTTTAAAGTTATCTCAACTGTCTGACAAAAAGCAAATGGCAGAAGATCAGTTCTTGATCCCTACAGTAACACGCAGGACTAGCACTTATACCAGGGCACCTGTTGAGCATTCTTCAGTCATTCCAGCCCCTTTATTTCTGTTATCAGCTTCCTACCTGTGCTGGCAGAACTTGGGAAAGCCATTTACCCAGCAACATACAGCAACCAACATCAGTTTAACTCTTCCCCCTAAGGAGTTTTCAAGACACAGAACAATGTCCATCCAGGTTCTCAAAAGCAATTCAGTGATTTCCAAGCTAGTTTTGTCTCAGGACACTTCAGAGAAAGACAGAGGTTTCCAACATGGTCATAAATCCGTGGATCACCTCGGGAGCACAGGTACAACCAGCCACTCCAAAGCTCTCTGGCAGCAACTGACCAACTGAGCAGATGCAGAATATTTTAGCAGCATCTGCTTGAAAGGGAGCAGGGTACCCAGCCCCTCCTCCTGTCTGAAACACCACAGGGGCTGACACAGGTCACCACAGCCACAGCAGCACCCCTGTGACAGGACTCAGGGCATGCCATGCACACAAAACAAACCCCAGGCACCATTTCCATCCCTGAAAAAAACCAAAAAAGGAAGGCCTAACAGTGGCCTCAGTTTCCAGCTTTAGCACTTTCCAAACACTAGACTCACTTCTTCTCTTCCTTCCTCTGTTGAGTGGAGCCCCCCAAATCACCAGTGGTTTTGCTGGGGGGGTTGCTTTGATGAAAGCTGTTTTGTTTGTTTGTAGGGGAGGGTGGTTTGATGGGCTTTTTTGGGTTGGGTTTTTTGAGGGTTGTCTTTGTTTGAGTGGGGCTTGTTTGCTTGGCTTTTTCAGTGGGTTGTTGGTTTGGGTTGGTTTTTTTGTGGGTTCTCTTTGTTTGATTGGTTTTGACTTTGTTTTCTACGTTGGTTCACGGGCAGGTCCCAGCCCAGGGAGGAAGCAGAAGGTGGGACATCCCGTCCTGGTGGCACCAGCTGAGCCCACGGCTGGTCCATACTCAGCATTCCACATGGCTCCTGCATCCTGCTAGTCCTGGCTCAAAGCCCTGCTTTGATTAACACTCATTTTGCAAGGAAGATGTTTTATCATCTCCTTATTCCCCTTGTGAGAGCAAGGCAACCATTGTAACAGGAGCACGAGATGACAATTTGGCTCTCAAGAGCAAGACTCACAACCACAGCTGCCAGGAATCGATCGGAGGCTCCACTGCCTGCTCCAGAGAGGCTTTCCTTCAAGAACATGAATAATCCTCTGCAAAGTAATGGCACTATTCATCTCTGGAAAGCTCCTCACAGGCTTAAATCCCTTGCCCCACAGGGGCCACGTGTTCAGCTGCGTTCCCAGTAAATTAAAATTCAGCTTGCTCTTTTTCTGAAGAGGAACACGGAGAGTATCGATCGATAAATTTACCAAAAGTTTTATGGCAGCTGCTTTTCTCAGTAATAGAGCAACCACTGCTCAGACATGGTTTAACACATAATCTCCAGATCAATACAACTTTTGATTTATAAATAATGATAACAAAAGGAGCAAGGACAAATATGCCTGGGAAAAAAAAAATAAACAGCTTCTCCAAAGGGTACTTTCATCATAGTCCTCTCAAAATAAAGATCATGGATTTCAAAGGCTGTCTGTGGAAACCAACACAGAATATATTGCCTCCAAAGCTGAAGGTTCATCTTCATCATTACACTGTTCTGATTTGTCTGTTCTGCAACTCTTGGCACATGTGACCCTCTTGGTGGCATTTGTTAAGTATTAGCTGCTCATTATTCCAAAATCCCCTTTTTCCCAAAGAGAAGTTACCACACAGAGAGACCTCCTCTGTGAACACTTCCACACAAGGTCTATGTCCATACTCCAAATGTTATGTCTCTTATGGAGTCTTTCCCAGGTATGATAAACACAGGTCAGAAAAGCCTGTAAATCCTGACAATTTTTTCAATTACCGTGCGTGTTAAAATGATGCCACCACAAATACGTTGCAAGAGATATGCTGCAAGATCTATGAACTCACCGTAAATCTGTTTAAGTTGGGAATTCATGCCTTGCAGAATTTTACCATTAGTCCTGAGAATTAGTTTATTGCTGGACAGGGAGGGCAGAGCCCATGAGGGTCATTTCAAAGACATACTGCACCATGGCCTGTCTAAAATGGCCCCTCTGCAGGTGTTTAATGTGTTAGTGAGCCTTTGAGTAAGTGCTTGCACGCTTCCCTCTGCAGACATCCTCTGCTGAATAAGAAAAGGCATCACCTTTTTCTAAACCTTCACACTGCTTCCCCTCCCATCCATAATCTCCTCTTCTAGTGGAAGCACTGACATATTTGAGAGGTTGTAACAATTTAGGTACAATTATTCAGTTGCTTTGGGAATCAACACCTGGGGTTTTTTTTATATCCATGGAGAAAAACCAAGGGGGAGAAGAGCTCAGCTTCAAATACAGAGAATTCTGATCCAAAGACAACTGTCTTCCCCTACCCCAAGCCTACCACTGTTCCTGCCAGAAGAACATTTTCCTTTGAAAAGCCATTTTTCTTTCACTTCTTGTCAAGAACCAGTAATTTAATTTCCTGTGATGTTTGCACTTAACTGACTGGCTCAAGCACGTCAGAGATGGATCCTTTTTGATAGCAAAATAGTGGGAGTTTTAACAGCCTCTAGAAATGAAAAAGCAGAGCAAACCCATTTTCCACCCTCTGAATTGATCATTTGCTGCTTATGGGAAGTGGTGGAGTCATCATCCCTGAAGCGTTCACAAGATGCATGGACACGACACCTGGGGACATGGTTTAGTGATGAACACGGGGTGGTTGGGTTCACAGCTGAACTCAATGATCCTGAAGTCTTTTCAGACCTTAATGATTCTGTGATCTGAGTCCAACCTCCCTTGCCCAAGACAAGCTGAGCTCCAGCACCATGGCATGGAAAAGATCCTTGGGAAGAGAGAAGGGGAGTCCTGTATGCTTGGGTCTGGCACCAGGAAAAAAATGTACTTCTCAACATGGGCAAAGAGGGGTGAACATCCTCCTTGCAGACAGTAACCTGCATTTATATCAAAATCCATTTTCCTGTTTGAAATAAATAGCATTCTACAAACATTCTTGCTCTTCTCCAAGGTTTTCAGCTTTTCACCAAAGACCTTGGAAGCTCCCTTAGAACAGCCTTACCCTGAGCCAGGACAAAAAGAGCAAAGCACCAGAGCAGTTTGGCCACAGCTGATGGGCAGCCTACACTTCCATCCAGGGATACCCTGAGCCCTCAACAGAGGGACCTTTGGAGGCAGGGAAAGAGCTGGAGCCAGCAGAAGAGCAACAATTCTCTACAGCATCCCTGCATCCCCAAAAGGGCTTCTGGAAAACACTGAAATCACAGTCACATTGCAACACTGTGCCTACCCTCCCCATGTGCTTTTCCATTAGGAACACTTCACAGATTCCCTGGAACTTCAAGGCAGCTGAGAGCAGGTGAACGAAGCTGAGACAGGCTCTCAGCAGGCTCAGGGCATGGCTCAGTGAAAAGCTGCCAGCCATCAGATGGGACGGACTCGCTCCACTGCTGACATTTCTCTTGAAACTCAGTCCCTTCACTGTGACCGATTTTGGAAAAGCTCCTCCTGATGTCCAGAAGCAGCAGCTCAGAGCAGGCCCCCACAGACATGGACCAGCCTTTCTGAAGGCTCCAGAGTGGGGCAGGAAACACTCCTTTCATTTCCCCACTACTGCTGAGCCCGAGGCTCCGCTGCAAACCTCCCTCTGCTCCTCCTGTTACCAATTTGACAGCATTTTACAGGCTCAAGAAACCCAAAGTGTAATGAAACCACAGCGGCACAACTCAAACTGGCAATGGAAAAAGCAGTTCCTGCCCAGGGTGGCTGTGCAGGGAGTGTGTTAAAAGCCTTTAAAATCTGCAAACATGCAGCTCTCTGCTGAACTGCCCCAGACACCAACCCCCCTCTGCCCAGACAAAGAGTCCATGGACGCCAGGGCTGCAGAATCTCCCCATAAACACTTTCATTTTAAGCCTGTTTAACTGGGAAAAGGTCAACACCAGTAACAGCACAACATGTGTTATCAGTTAAACAAAGTTAGCAGCTATCAGTTAAACAAAGACCACTTAGACAAGCCAAAGCAAAGATCCTCTGTATTCCGGGCACCCAGATGAATCTCTAATTCCCTACTAAGCCTCTGTGTTTTATGTGCAGTCTCCATGAAGTCTGCATTGGGCGTTTCTAAGTGCACATGAATGAATTAACCATCATTAACCATTAATTAAACAGGATACAATTTTTTAAAAAATGGTAACAACAGAAAATGCTGGAAGTGTCAGCTACACCTCTGCTGGGCTCCTGATTTGCCACCATCAAGCACTACCTGAATTAACATCTAATTTGTATATACAGTCAATAGTGTATTTTTCTCCCCCAAAAGGCTCAAATAGAGATAGCTATTAAGCCGACCTTTAATAAGAACAATTGCTTTTTGCAAGGTGAATATTTTCATACCTTATTATTTAAGGGATATAAATACCATGTGGGTTTCAACTGGCACACTCCCCACTTCAATAAGTGATATTTGTAGCAAAGTTTCACTTTTGACAAAGGCTGAATCTATTCCCAACCACTGGAATTGCTCTCAGAGCTTGCACAATCTGCTGTTTTCTGGCAGCCCTAGCTTTGGACAAAGCAGATTAAATAAAGACCTCAGTTTACAATTAAAAACCAAAACAATCCAGCCCTCACTGCTGTGGGAAAAGGCTTGAAACTGTGACCTGTAGCACTGGCAGACAAGAAAAGTAAATTAAGGAAAACCTCACAGTGTATCATTTTTCAAACTTACCAATTTTAATGCCGATCACATTGTTCTTAGGGCTTTAATCATGATTTGGTAATGCCTTGAGGTTATGGGAACTGAAAACCACATGCTTCCACTCAAGTGAGACAGCAAAACATTTTGCAAATTCATCTTTCCTATGAAGACGCTCATGTTCCATCCTAATCTCTACTTCCCTGCTAAAACAAAAATATACCCAAATCTCCCAAAGACTGACTAGCTTAAGATACAATGCCATAAAACCCCGAGCATTTTTACTCCTTTTCTTTCCAGAGCATCAGTGTAACCCTGCCCTGACTTCAGGGATTCCCAGCCTTTACCTTGATATATTAACAAAGCCAACCAGTTTTAAAACATGGGCATCTTACCCTTCCCCGTTTCCCAGGCTGACATGCCATTTATCCCCAGACCTAACGAGCAGAATATAAGCACAAGATGCCATTCCAAACAGCCACAAACCACAAATGATTCCTCCCAGATGCAGCACTGGAAATTCAGACGTGTTTTCCCTGCAGGCTGAGTGGCACCAGAGCCAGGGCCCTGCAGGGGCTGGGGCTCCCACCCTCCCCAGCACTGGGGTGTGATGGCACCCCCAGAGCCAACCACATTCCAGGGTTTGCCTCCAGAGCTGGGAAAGGAAAATTAGGGAGAAAAAGCTAATTTCCTTTGCTCCTGAATGAATTATTAGCTACAGTTCCTGTCCTACAACAAAGCATTTCTGTTGGCTTAAGCAGCATGAAAGCAATGCAAACTGAACAGGAAAAAAAAAAAGAGTTAGCAAGTGGCAGGTTTGTGTTCAGCAATGCCAGCACATCGACCCTCATACAAGAGAGGAAAAAAAAAAAAAGAAAAAGCATTTAACAGGAAATGCTGAGGGTTTGTCTCTGAGCTTTGCCACCCTCACTTAACAAACGGAACATTTTGATTCCTCACTGTTTTTTGTGAAAGGGGGCTGGGAGTCCCCAAAGCTGGTTTCTCAGCACGTGCATCTCAAAGTTTTTCCCTCCATCAAGAAAGTGACGTAGACAGCAACATCAACTAGAGGGTAGGAAAAAAAAGTAAAGAAGCAGAAGCTGAATTGCTTCTTGTCCTTTGTGTTCCTGTGCGAGCCCACTCCTGCATCATTCCTTTCAGCCCAGGCCTGAAAGTCTTAAAACCCTGTCTGCAGAGAGAATTAGGCTGGATTTATTGCAAACACCTCCTCTGGACACTTGTAAAGCAATCTGAGAGCACCTAATGGATTTAGGATTTAGCTAAATTGGTGAAACACAATAAAGAGATTAAGAACACAGTCCATCAGAAGCAATTGAATTAGCACATCCTTTAAAAGCTAGGGCATCAGCAAGGTCCAGGAGTATCTACCAAGCAGGGGAAAAGTGGAGCAGAAATGCAGGGCAGAGAATGGGGTTTCCTGCAGCAGATTGTGGGGAAAGTCTCCAGGAGCTGCACGGGGCAGCCAGCACTGCAGGGACACAGAGCTCTCCATCTCTAGCACAGGAAACCCCTGGCATCAGGAAGCAGTTGGTCCAAGCTCATCTGCAGAAATGAAAGCTCACAGTACTACTGGCCATTTAACTTTGGAAAATGCATTCAAAGAGAATGAACAGGTTTAAAATAGCGCACTGCTGGATGCAGACCCATTCCCATGGGTGACCATCTACATGGATACCTTCAGGATCCAGCCAAGACCTTACAGGATCATCTCACAGCCTCATCTGGCCTCACTAGGTCTCACCAAATGGTGTCACAAAAAAAAAAAACCACAACACCACTACATGAGGCTGTATCAAAGAGTTTCATGTGCAAGGTCTTTTTGGAGTGTGGCAAGGCACATTTTTTCTTAGATTTTACTGCATGTTTCCATGTGTCTCCCTGAGTCCTCTTCCCCTCCATCTCCACTCAAGCACACTCCACTGGGGGATGCAGGGGAGCAGATTGCAGCCTCTCTCCCTGCTGGAACCTTCTCCAGCTAGGCTGAGACATGGTACAGGGAGGCCTTTGGGTAGCAGAAATTGAATCAATCAGGGAAGTTACAACAACAACTCCATCAGCTCTCAAATGGCTCGGCACCACCTTGCACTTCCTGCAGCATCTTCCAGCCTAACTCCCAAGAAAAGGCTCCTGAACAGATTTATCATAAAGCAGTCTTCTTTGCAGTCCAGGAAAAAACCCATGAACCATATTCTGGCTTCATGTTCACAAAGACCCCACAAACAGGAGCAGAGCTGGTCTCTCCTTACCATCCTATCAATCACATTCCTTCCTGCAAGATTTGTTTCCAAGCAAACAGAAACACTGATAACCGTACTGCTAATGACCTGAACCTCCACATCTGCAGCTCCAACAAGTCCTACACTGTTTCTCTCAGTCCTCACCAACATACCTTCATTTCAGAAGAAGCCATCCGTATTCCTCAGTCTCAGAATAATTTTTCTTCAAACAAGTTGCAATAAAAGGTTTCCTCCCAGCTCCAGTATCATGTGAGAACACAAGTATCCAAATATTTTGTCTGTTGGAATTATATAATGATAGCCTAGCTTATTGCTTCATCTTGTATCAAACTTAGTGAGGCTTCCAGGCATTTACATCGCCAGCAGAACTTCCTTTACTGTAAAATCCTTTTTATTGACAATTCAATCATGTCAGGTTTGGAACAGCAGACGCACTGATTTGATCAGCTATCATTGGATTTACAATATATAAATGACAGCATCATATCTGCCCCACGTTGCAAGCAGCTGCCTTTTATCGATTTATATTCTACTAGCAAGGAAGAAAAATTGCAGCACAATGTAGTGGTATAGTCTCAGATCAATACCAATTTTTTTCTTAATGACACGAAGGCCAAGATAAGGACAGCATAAGTCAAAGGCAGACAGATCAAATTTGCCCGATATCCCTTTCAATTACTGAGGAACATACGCAGGGATGTGTAACATTAAAGCTGAGGGGAACATTATCAAAATGCTCTAAAATTACAACAGCCTTACAAGGCTGCCTAACGTCCCCACAGTCCCTGGGAATTGTGATGGAGAACCCTGGGCTGCCCAGCTCCATCAGCCCAGCGTGGAGCCTGAAGGCTGAGGCTTCCCTAGAGAATGTGCAGGACCAGCTGAGGCTCCACAAGGAAAGGGACTCTGCTCTGGTCATGAAAGCCAGCAACACTCATGGTTCCTGGTATCTGCTCCACGGGCACAGCTCTGGTGCCCAGAGCTCCAGGGTGCTGGCATGGGACCCCTAGTGTGCTGGGTGCCACTAACATGTCACCAAAGAATGGGGCAAAAAAAAGCAGAAAATGGCATTTGTGTATCCCTCCTGGCTCCCTCTCCTCTGGATATCCCAGTGATGGTCCTCAGTGCCACCTCCCCACCCCTCAGCAAGTGCTGCCCTTACCCCTGGCATCACTCCTAGGTGACTGAGGAGGAGGGAGTGCAGGCTCAGACCCTGTCCCACATTTTGTCCCAGCCAGCCTGATCCCATCACCCCTCCTGGGTCACAGCCTGGCAGCAGGAGGACACCAGCTGAGGATGTGCTCCTCTTCCCAGCACCCAGCACAGCCCAGGCAGGCTCCATGTGGTCCAGGCACACTTCCAGCTGCTGCTGGAGCACCAGCACAGGCTTCAGGGTTGGCACTCTTTGAGATAATGCATCCTTCTTTAAGAGTCCAACTCATCAATAATAGAAAACTCCTAATTATTCCACTAGTGCCAGTATTTCATAAATCCAGTTGTTGCTTAATGAGAAGTTATGAGCAAGCACTTTCTTCATTAACTCTTCTGCAAGACACAGAAACTTCCCAACCTAAACCCTCCACGCTCAGGCAGCTTAAATTCCCATTTTTAATTGGCAGCTGGAAAGCAGCACTGTCATGATTTATACCTCTTCTGTACTCCAAGTTTTAATAATTACAAGTTCTGCATGGCTTGTGATTAATCTATTTGCACTGTATGAATTACAAACCCAAACACGTTTGGAAATGAAAATTCATGTGCTGGCTCAAATACAGGCAATGTGACAGTGAAATGACGAAGTCAAATCAGCTCAAAGCTGTGGCTGAAACAACAGAGCCCTGAAAAGCCCAGGATAAGCCCTAAAAACTAGTTTGGGAGATTTTTTTTAAAAAAAATTTTAAAAGGCAGTTAAAAGTATTCTCCCTCCTCACCTCCTTTCTGGAGGCAGAAAAGGGCAGAAGCACTTAGATAATTATTAATTTATATGACCTTGCTGTGTGTGCATTCCTCAGCTCTTTAAAATGCATTTAGAGCAGCCAGTGTAAAAAGCCATTGAGCCAAGGCACAGGCACACGGTTCCAGAGGCAACACAAATTTAAAAGCTAAGTGAGAGGAAATCAAACTCTTCCTTCTGATATTATTCCCACAACATGAAACGCCCCTCACCCAAGTGCTGCAGTTTTTTGGTCACAGTGACCTCACACACAGGGCTGACTATCAGTGCTATGATGCCCAACGGGTGGGAAGAATGATGCCCAGAACTCCATGATATCAGAAGGCTAATTAATTACTTTATTATAGTATACTTTATACTACATTATACTATAACTATATTACACCAACAAGAACTATCACTAATTAACTAACTAGAAAAACCCACAACTCTCTGCCCTAGAGTCCTGACACACACAGGTGGATTCAACTGGTCAGTGAATCCAAAACACCATCACCAGAATCCAACCAAGCAATCACCTCGGGTAAACAATCTCCAGAACACAGTCCACATGGGCACAAAGATAGGAGCAGATATTGAGGTAAGAATTGTTTTGATCATTCTTTTCTCTGCTTCTCTCACAGCCTGAGGGGAATCCTGAGAAAGCTGAATCTCTCTCTATCAGAGGGCATGTGAATACCACAGCTGACCACTCCAGGAAGGCAGGACCAGCTGCTGGCCACAGAGGTGACCAGCCCTGGGGCACCTGGGTGACACGGCCAGGATGCCCAGAGGGGACAGGGACCACTCACTGCACTGATGCAGCAGAGTCCCCTCGGGCACAAAGGACCCAGTGCTCCCACAACACCAAATTCCCTCCGAGCACACGCAGAGCGGGTCAGAGCCGGCATTTCACAGCTCAGCGTGGTGAGCACTGCTCTGCTCCTTGGGCTGTCTCACATGCCACTGTCTGCACCACCAAGGCTTCCAAAGACAAACAGGAGACAGGCTCAGGAGCCACCAACATTCTTCCCCAAAACCCCAGAAACAGGTCCCTAAGTTCTTGTGGCAGGTGTACCTAAGCCGCTCATGTAGTGACCAACTGTATTTGAGATCATGAGCATGTACTCACATATTTTTCAGAGCTTTAATTGGTTTATCTGCTCCATAAAATAAAGCTCAATTGAATATATTATTTGTCTCAATTTTGTAAACCTCCACGGCCATTTCACACCTTGAGTAGATGCGACCCAGCCTCAGCACTCACCATCTGCCCACCTAGAAACCACAGAGCCCCATTTCCAACTTCTTGTTCAGAGAACAATTTCACATTTGGGTTAACTCCGGGAGTTTTTTCCTCCCCTGCATTTCAAGATCATTTCAATCCATCCTATAAATCAGCCTGTCCTTTTAGTGCAATTATTCTGAAAAAAAATGTCATGTAGCTGTGAAACTTTTCACTCAACAGTGGCCACGCTCCAAAAGCAACCAGAAAAATGTTACTTCCACTCTGAAAAACAAACATTGATTTTTAATTACCTAAAAGGATGAGACAATTTCCAATTCTGTTGAGAAATTACTTCTTTGGAATAAATATTTATTGATACCTACATCTCACCTACTTAGTCATTTACTTTCTTAAAAATATGCACATTTTAAAACGGGTTTACTTCTTCTGCCATCATAAAAAATGCAGGCTGCATTTCTCATTCATGAGGGTTTCATTTTTAATCTGCCATCTCAGACAGGTTCAGGCTGCATTTGTGGCGAGGACAGGCATGAGAAAAATAAAACTTTACTTTTAGAAGAAAGACTGAAAAAAGCTGAAATAAACTCTCAATCTCCCCACTGTGTTTGCCTCAGAGAATCCCACAAGTCCTTGTGGCAGCAGATGCAATTTGATGTTCATACGGGGTCCTTGAGTCACATTGTTCCCAGAGCACATTAGCTTGACATTTAGAGATACTGGTTTTTAAAGCCATTTGAACATTAAGTTCCTGACTATTTCTGGTCTTCAGGGCAGTAAGAGGAGCGAGAATGGTAATTAATTTCTCCCCCATAAGAGAAAAAAAAATTCAACCTCAAATAAAAGCTTTCCCTGGAAAATGACAAAACGTGTCCCACAAACACAGCAGTGGAGACACAGAGCAAGGGCCACTGCTGTGCCAGCTGCATCACATCAGGAGGGAGCCTGCTCCAGGTTTTTGGGGGCACCTTTCATGCAGAGCACACTGGTTTGGGCTCCACTGCTTGCAAACTCAATGCAGATTGTTGTTAAAGCTCTGCTAAGTGGCACAAGAACCAGCAACACTGGGCATTTCAGCAGGAGCTCTGTCATCACTGCCTGGACAAGGAAGGAGCCCAGGCCAGCACCATGGAAGGGTTTAGTGACATGCTTGAGCCCATTATTTTTAAAGGCTTTGTCCATTTTCTGGAACTGCTGTTCCCCCAACCCCAAGAAAACAAGTTATGCCCCATTTACTACACTCAAGAGAGCAGTCAAGCATGTGCTGTGCCAGCTGAGGGCAAAATGATGCCACCCATGGAAGGCTGGGAGAGAATTCACTCGTGCACAGAGCAGTTAATTCCCACAGGACTGCACTGCAGGAAGGGCTGA
The DNA here is from genome assembly GCF_015832195.1 of Motacilla alba alba. Classification (NCBI taxonomy): domain Eukaryota; kingdom Metazoa; phylum Chordata; class Aves; order Passeriformes; family Motacillidae; genus Motacilla; species Motacilla alba. The sequence continues at coordinate 7,064,334 of NC_052045.1, read as the reverse complement.
TGGTTTATTAAAAGCTTTCACATGATTTCTGGATTCTTGCTTTCCTCCCCAGGCACCCCATACCAAAGTATTACAGATTAAAGTTACAGCTAAAAGAATTTATTAACGAATAAAATAGCATTAAAACAACTAATAGCATATTGCAAGAGTGCTGGCTGCCTGATGACGATATAAAAATCCCTTGGTGTGGAAGGCACAAAGTGCAGGTTAAGACAGTTGCCTGGGGCTGAGCCAAGTCTCAGACACATCCTCAATATCTCTGCCAGGACTTCAGCCCATTAAACTCAGAGCTCAGTTCCCAACCCAGGCAGCCACCACGTCCATCACAGGGCATCTGTGACTGCCAGCAGCAGCACAGGAGAGGCCAGAAATCTTCCTTACTGACTCATGCAGGAAGATCTGCTTGATGCTGCTCAGTTGCATCCTTACCCTCTCCACATCCTGCTTCCCATGTGCTGGTAAAACAAAGCCCACCTGCCCAAGATCACCCACCTTTCTGCCCATCCCTATTTCTGTGCCTCCCTCAAGGGCCCAATTCAGAAGCAATGCAGAAGACGCTGCCATGAGGAATAAGAAGAGTGTCTTTTATGCTCTGGCAAAAAAAAAAAAAAAAAAAAAAAAAAGGAGGAAAAGAAGTCTGGCTCCTGTGTTGATACAGGTCTCAGGCACCACTCGTCCAGTTGGCTCTGACTGCTTCATTGTCAGGACTCTCTGAAGAGGACAGTGACCCAACACTACAGGTGGCAACTGCAGATCTATTGCATTGGAAAATAAATGTTTTGCAGTCTGGCAGGAGAGATGTCAGGGTGATTTTATCCAAGAATGCTCAGGGCTAATGAGCTGCTAAGAGGAATGCTGGAAAGCTGCCTTGGTAAGAATCTCTTCCTGTGCTCTCCACAAGGAGTTCATGGATCACAGGGATCCTCAGTGTTGCTGTACCAAGTGGTCTTTAATACCCTTCTGGCTGCAAAAGGGACCTTCAAGCAGATAAGGCAACACCTCACATCCAGCACTTAACTGTTTGTGGGGATGTGTCAGCCACCCCAGCTCCAGGGGCTGTGTCCCAAACCCTCCACTCTGCAGCTGGTAAGAGCAACAGAAACAGTGCACAACATCAGAGCAGCCCCCACAAGGGGCTGAACAGAGAGAGGGAAAGCAGCAGGCCAGCAATTATTAGCCAGTTCTTGCTAACACTGGGACAGTTTATTAAAATGTTTTAATTTCTGAACTGTTGAGCTGTAGAGCACATCTGTTCCTCTGCAGCACCCACATTCTGTCCCCTGGGACACCCTCAGGTTAGCAAAGGACCAGAACAAGAACCACCACGGTGCCGTCAACAAAGAGGTGAGGACAAGAGAAGAGCAAGACAGCAATGGGTGGGTACAGGGCAGAGGAGAGCAAGGGGAAGGACCAGCAGCAGGAACTCTGTGACCTGTGACTGCAACTGATAATTGTTTCCTCTGCTTTGAGAAAGAGCTGTACCAGAAACTTTTATGTGAGGGCTACTAATTTCTGGCTTGTAGTCCCAACTGACAACTGAGCCCAAAAAGCCTAACAGAGCAACAGGCACATGCTCGAATGAGTCACCTGGCCATGCATGGGGAGAAGGAAATGTCCTCCCTTTGCATCCTCTGCAGAATGAGGCACGAGCAGCCTTCACTCCTATCTGCACACACCACTCTGCTCACAGCTAGTTTAACAGCATAACTCCTAATTCAGGCACACACATGAGGAGTGAAACAGATCCTGTGTGCAGAAAAGTGGTATTTACTGATGGAGATCATTTTTGCAGCTGATGGACTAGAACTGTTCCCACTGTGTGCTCTAATGCTGTACTACTGACAGAGCAGGCACTTTCCTGCTTTTCCTGTATTTCCTCTAAATCCCAAACAGATGGGTTTGTTGGACAGTTAGTCACCCGAATCTGCCACACTGGAAGCAACAAGAATTTCAATCCAGCCCAGCAATCCACCTTGTCCTTTGTAAGGCTTCTTTCAACAGACCCCCAGGATCCACCCCTAACACTGACAGGCAAGCAAGGCAAGACAGAAGAGCTGTCACAGATATTATGAGTTATTCAGAAAGACAACATGTCTTCTTCACTTAAAAAAAAAGTAATGCACAAAACAGCAGTAAGCTCATTCAGTCCACTAAAGCCCATGTGCTGAGTTTTCATCAGTACCTGCGAGTTCCCACGGACAGGAAAATACCTCTCCAAGGTATTTTCACACTACAGATTTGTTTTCCTTTTAGGAAACAAGTGACTTCGGGCTAAAGCAGACGTTTGGCTGCCAGCACTGCTCCTGTGTTCTCCATTATCAGATTCAGACACATTTTTTTCTCACTGAGCTAAATGACAAACAGAATAGCTGTGATTGCCAATACCCCATCAACTGGTACAAACACCCAGCAGCACCTTCCAAAGGAATATGCTAATATCTGTCATTCAGCTGAGAAGGAAAAGGATCTAAAATGCTACTAAGGAAGAAGAGCCCTGGCTCTTTGGAGGGGGGCTGAAGCTGATGACTGACAAACAGCCGGCCACAGAAACGCGTCAAATTTATCAAGACGAAATGTGTAATTGCACACACATGATGCCACATATGGGGCATCCCAGCACAGCAAGCCATCTGCAGGAAGGGAATATTTTAAAGTCACTCAGGGAAAAAAAAAGAAAAAAAAAAAAAGCAAAAAGAAAAAAAAAAAAAGCAGGGGAGAGGCATTTTAGAGTTTCCTCTCTCTAATTTTGGTCTCTTGCATCAATTTTTACCAACAATCCCAAGAGGGTCGACATGTGGTCTCTGGTTTGAAAAGCTTTAAAACTTTCTTCATCTTATCTTACTGAAATAAGGGGTTTGGGTTTTTTTAAATGGGAACTGTGATTTTGGACCAACACAGCCCCACAGCCACTGAGCAGCACAGGGCACAAGGCAGAAGATGCAAAGCAGAGTATAAGCAACAACTTTGAGACAAATATTCTATTTTAAGCTCATGATTAGTGGGGCAAGTTCTCCCTTCTCAATAGCTATTATTCAAACAAGTCCCGTACATATAATTCTGTAATGCAAAAAACAAAGGGAGGAAGAGGATGATGCTGATTTAGCTGGCATCTGGCTTCATCTGGTTCAGTTGCTGCCTGGTCTGTGAATAGCTGCAGCCCAAATTACAGGCTACATTCTGCTGTCTTACACCAGCCACATGAGCATCAGCATAAGTGGTATTTTGGGTATAAAACCAGGCAAAGCTTGATGCAAGATTCTCAAGAATCCCACTTTAAAGTAACTTTCCCTTCTTACTCTTTCTGCTCTGACCAATCTCAAAGCTCCAGAGAGATCCAATTCCATTTCATACCCGCTAGTAAAAAAAAAATTTCAAACAGACTTGAGCTAAACCACTGTAATTAAGGAGCCTGCTCAGGAAGCACGACTTCAACAGCAGAAGCAGCAAAGCGAGTGCCTGCAGACCCTGTTAAAATTAGAAATGGCTATCCAGAGAGAAAATGCTGCCCAGAACTGCTGATTCCTTCCCCCACTTCACCAGCCCTACCGACCCTGGCAGGCTGTGCTATTGGGATTTTCCTATTATTTTTACTTTTTTTTTATGTGATACCTCAGTCAAAATGTAACTACAGCGAGTCCATTCAGCCTGTGAAGTGCAAACATCTGTCAAAGTGACAGCAGCAGCAGCACAATCCTCTTCAGCCTGGATAAACCGAGTTATAAAGCACGTGGCTCCCTGGCACTGCTGAGCCAGAGCTCCTGCACAGCAAGGCTGGAGCCAGAGGGCAGGAAGAGAAGGCTGCAGTGTCCCCAGGAGCTGTCACAGCACTTGGAAGGGCACACAGTGACACACATATTGCCATCCCCTCCACACTCCAAGCACCATCACATCCCATGCACACAAGGAGATTTGGCAGCAGGCTCAGGAAGCTGCAAGGGAGAGGCAGGGAAAAGTCTGGGGTACTCAGAGCCCCCCACCAGCACACCTGGAGCCCCTTGGCCAGCAGCACACACAGGGGATGCTCCTCCAGGCAGGCTGAAACCTTGCTCAGCAGGGAGAAGATGAAGGCAAATGGAGCAGCAGGAAAAGCAGAGCAGAGGAGAGGCAGGTTTGGGACAGACAGGAATGTTGTTCTGCAGCAGAGGATTTCTGGTCACCAAAGCCTGTGCTCACTCTGTGCCCACCCAAAGCAATAAAAAGAAGTTATTAGGCTAAAAATCAAGGGCATTTAATAAAAACAAGGCAGACTCATTTCATTTGTCTCCTGACATCTTACACTCTAAGGCAAGACCAGGCTGGGTTTTCAAGCCTCTCCCTGCAGTTAGCCAGGCTCAGCTTTGTTTGGGAGGAAAAAAATAAAAAAAGCGAACTCTCTTCCCTGGCTAATTGTATAAAACTGGGAGCAGCAAACTTTCCCTTAACAGCATAATAAGTGCTGTAAGAAAGCTATCACTCCTGTTAATCAATAAGCTTTCAAGTGTCCAAATGGAATTAAACAATCTCTTCAACAGCTAAATTCACAACAGCACCTGACTTCATGAATGGTTCACTAATTTCAGGAGAAATGCTCAAACTTCTGTGCAACTGCAGGCTGGAAAGAGCTTCTGCACTGTTAGGAGGCCATTTGGGACTTGGTGTGCAATCTGCATTTTAAGGCATGGGAATGACAAGCTTTGTTAAACCCTGACCTTGACAGCGGTTGTGTGTTCATGAGGGATTTCATCTCAAATGTCATTTAGTGCTCTGTAATTATCACAGCATTCAACAGCACCCAACTACCTGGTGTGTTTATTTGCAGCCTTTACGTTAGAGAACATAAATTTTTGGGGTCTTAATCCTTCAATATGGATAAAGAACAACCACACCTTCATCTACCTGCAAACCAAGATAAAAGAGGAGGGAATACAAATACCAGCAACTGAACTCTCAGACCAAGAACAGGCATTACATTATTAACAGAAATTCATTCATATCCTGGTCTATATCCCTTCACTTAATGCTGTGCTTTTCATTGCAGAAAACAATAATGAAAACTCACATCGGCGTGTAACCAACTCACTGGAGTGCCAACCTGCCACTGAACACACAGTGCCTAGATCTCTGGGTGGTGATGATCAATGTTACCTTCTTGTGCCTCCAGGGAATTCTGTCCAGCTCCTCCTCTCCCCACACCAACACTCAGGAACACCCGATGTGCTGAGGGCAGCTGCAATGGAGACACTGAACACACAGATTTTGGGAGCTGGGAGCCAGGTCCCTGGGCAGCCTCTCCTGCCTCCACCCAGCAACAGCAATTGTTTCACATAATTGGGTTTAAGTGATATTTATGGGTGGAGTCACCTCCCCGAGCCCACTGGAGGCTGTGGGACAGCTGCTTGGGCACAACGCCCTGGCATCACACAGGGCTGCTGCCAGCTTTGCTGCTCCACGCTGGGGGCCACATGGACAGGTGTGGGACATCTGCCTGAGCAAGAGTACAGAATCACAGCATAATTTTAGTGGGAAAAAATTTTAAGATAGAATCTATCTGCTAACCCAGCACTGCCACATTCACCACTAAGCCTAGTCCCCAAAATGCCACACTGACATGCCTTTTGAACACTTCCAGCAATGGTGTTCCACTGCTTCCCTCAGCAGCCTGTTCCAATGCCTGACCACCCTTTCAGTGAAGAAATTCTTCCTAATATCCAATCTAAACTTTCACTGATGCCACTTGGGGCCACCTCCTCTCATCTTGTCACTGTTACCTGGGAGGAGAGCCTGACCCCCAGCTGGCTTCGGCCTCCTGTCAGGTGGCTGTAGAGAGCAATAAGGTCACCCCTGAACCTCCTCCAAGCTAAACAACCCCAGATCCCTCAACCATTCCCCATCAGACTTGTGCTCCAGACCATTTTCCAGCTCTATTGCCCTCCTCTGGACTTGCTGCAGCACCTCACTGTGGTGAGGGGCCAAGAACTGACCCTGCAGTGAAGGTGCAGCCTCAGCAGTGCCAAGAACAGAAGATGACTGCCCCTTTCACTCCCACCTTAGTACTTCCTTCCTAACAAAAGAGACATCTATTTTAACATAATTCTTGCAGCACAACTGAAAGAGACAAATCAAGTTGGTGTTGACTTGTCAGTCTTCCCCAGCAAAACACAGCTATGCATGAAATACATAAATACAATTCATTACACGGATTCTGAGCTATGCCAGGAGGCAAGCATGAGCCCAGGCTTTACTCCTGGCTGTCACTGAAGTCCTTCCAGTGACAAGCCAAGACAGAGCCACAGTCCTTCCACAACAGCTGCCTTGGGGCTGGGAGCAGGCAGCAGCTGCAGGGGCCCAAGCCTGAGATCAAGACAAGCAGCAGCCCTGGGAGGCTCAGTGGGTTTTGTCACTGTTATGTATCCTGTGCTAAAAAGGGAGACAAATATGAACACCAATATATTTTCATCATGAATTAAACAGAAGAGGAGATGTGTGCTCTTCAGAAGGGAGTGCTACAGGAAAGTAAATAATGAGGCGGGGAGCCAGAAACGGGCTCAGATCAAAGAGAGGTTTACAGACAAACCAGACAGTTCAGTGCAGATAACTGTAGAGTAATGACGACTTTGATGAGTCTTTATCACACATGCCTCTGTGTCAATGGCTGCAAGAAGTAACAAACACAGAGGAAGGCTCTGCTGACACTCGTGTACATCATTAATGAAGAATGAGGAACTGAAAACACAAACATCCCAATGCTGAGAACAAACACAAGGAGGCTGCATTTGAGGGAACTCCAGGCAGTCCCGAGGTAGGAGACACACTCCACAAAGCAGACAACATTCGAGATGTCCATACCTCACCTCAGATATCAAACAGCTCTGCGTTAGAACCGTGCCTGTTGGAGGCATTGCTCACTGGAGGATGGTGTCAGAGACAGAGATTCATCACATTTAACGATGCCAGGACCAAGCTTAATATTTCACAGTTATGTGCAGTTGGACATTGCTATACCCCATGAGCTCTATGAGCCCTCAATCATTTTTGTTAACTCGTGTATTCTGCATGTGCCATCAGGCAATCATTTCAAGCTGGTTCTGTTGGTTTAACTGGTGCCCCCTGTAAACTTGGTGACCCAAGTTAATTCCATATGTTGAAGAGAAAAATTCATGCCCATGAACAGCACCAGGTAAATCAACAGCAAATCGCCTCTTCAGATCAACCCTGCAACTCCCATGTGTGAATCAGAATTTAGGGAGAAGGCATCTTTGAAAACAGCAACACACCAAGGCAGAGAAACAGCAGGACTAATAAACAGAGAGACCAGGAGGAGGGAAAGGGAGCCAAATGCAGGCAAAGCTCACTGGACTGGGAGATGCCAGCCCCTGGGCTGGGCAGTGCTCCGAGCTGCAGAGGTAACCTGGAAACTGCAACCCCTGCCCTGAGGAGGCAGCTGGACCAGACGAGCTCCAGACATCCTTACCAACTTAAATTATTCAGTGGACAGACTGGAGAGGTCAGACCTAGCCAGCAGGTTCCCAGTGGGCAGATTTTTTTCCCTCCTCCACCTCTGTTGAAAGCCCAGCGAGGCCCAGAGCACTCGGTAACTCTGTACTCCTCCAGCGACTCAGCAAACTGAATTTCTTGCACTGGCTCACACATTTCACACTGTATATTCACCACGTGAATGTTTGAGTCTCTCCCACCACAGACTCATAAAGCCCAGTCCAGGTCGGGCCACTTTGAATCCCAGGTTTCATCTGTATGTGCAAACAGGAAAGAGAGGTCTGCCAAGGCACAGCCACTCCTGAGACCAAGCACAGCACCAGGCACAGCCCTTCCCAGCATCCCACATCGTTCCATTTTCTGCACATTAAAAATCCCAAAAAATAACACACACAAAGCACCTGGGCAGCAAAATTATGCCAAGTGACAATCCAGTGGTTTTAGTTTCACAGCTCCTTCAGAAGCACTCCCAGGATGGGGTCTGCATATTAAAACCCATGGCTTTAGACAGAACTAATCCAGGGACATTTCTGCAGACTGGCCATTATTTGCACATGAACAGAGGCACACAGCAAGCCTTGGAAAGAGGCAGCAAGGCTGACACATTCCCATGGGAGGGGACCCCAAAGCAGGGTGTGAGCACACTGCAGATGCTCTGGTGAAGGACACAGAGCTGGCACAGCATCCCCCAGTGCCACTGGGCTGACAGGGATGGGGGGACAGCACAAAACCTGGGGGTCTCTAGCCTCTACATTAAAAAGGCCATCCTTAGTTAACAGCATTAAAGGAAGGAAAGAAAGCAGACTGGGCATAAAACAGGATTTTTTGCAAATCATCTTTCTGGTCTTATTGCTTAATACATACCAGACACCCAAACTATGTGTGGTTTTAAGAGACACTGCTATTTAGGGAGGGGCACAGCACCCCAGGCTGTCTGGGAGCTCTCCTACTGCCCTTTGATAGAAAAGGGAGCTCTCCTAGGACCTCACTGGAGAGGAGACTAAAAAAAGTTCAACCAAAAAAAATGCTCAAATTTCTGGGAAACAAGACTACAGTTCAAAATCTTCTGATAAATTGGAGAGATGATTCAATCAGCTCAACCAAGAGCCCAGAGGTGTCCTCCACCAGGAGCCACATGGACAAACACACCAGGATGGGCAGGAGCACAGCAGGAAAAGCAGCCAAGGCTGCTCAAGGGGCAAGAACAGGAAGGCAGGAGTGGTGATGCCAAGTGCCATATATAAAACAGGAGAAATTTGTTCTGGTCTGTGTCATCAAGTGGTGAAATATTAACTGGATGTCAAATCCACTCTGCTGTGCCAGATGTTAAGAAAGATGCAAGACAACTACAAGAAATCCAAAGGAAAGCAACAATAATAGGGGCTGGTGTTGGAAGAAAACTGTAGGGCTCATCCTAGATTTCAGTTTGACTAAAGTAAAGGTGGTTTGAAGTCCATTGATAGGGTTCACTCCATCCTTTGTATGGCTTTTCATTGAGATGCAGTTCTAAACAAGGTTAAATAGATGCTTCTTTACCCCAGATCAGCAACACATCTCTAAAACAAACTTAAACCAACCAACTCACCTAGAGCAGCTTTGTTTTTAACAGTCATTAGGGAGGGGAAAAAAGGAAAAATGTAAGGGAGGAATGAGGAATCCAGAGCCTAAAAACTCCAGAATATCCCTTCTGAGACCAGACTACCCATCAGTCAAAAAAAATTCAGTGTCTTTCACAGACCAGTCTATGAGCAAGTCACCCATGAGTGGAGACCTGCAGGAAATAATTCTGGTACGTAGCTTACACAACACAAGATGCAAAGGCAAAAGATTACTTGAGTGAAAAAGGTGATTCCTGCATCTCTTCAGTCCCCTCCTCACTGGAAGATCATAGCTTGCTGTGCTCTTACAGCAGGCTGAAGCACACGGGTTTCCATCTCCTGGGACTGCCAGCACAATGCCTAAGTGTTGTGTTTGCTGACCAGCCTGTGGTAGTGAGGGACCCCTGGGACTGAGATGCTCATCTGTCAGCCCAAGTGCTGCCTGGCAGCCCCCAGGGACCACATCACTCAGTGCAGGGAAGTCCCTGGAACATCCTACTGAGTTCCTGGATACCATTGCTCTTGTAAAACCAGGCAGAAAGGTCAGGATGTAAAACCCGCCCCAACACAGCCAATACCTTGGGGTCTCAGAAATAAAAAACTCATTAGAAAGCTGTCATGTGAGCCACGACAACTCAATGTTTGCACTGTCTTTACACACCGATTGTCGCTCTCTGGGAGAACAAAAAACAACCACCACCACACTTTGGAGCTGAGCTCTACAGAGCCTCCCCAAACACTGCGGTCCTCCCACCCTGCTGGGGGATCCGAGCCACAGCACCAGCCCTGGTGCTTGTGCCGAGTGGGGCAAACTGGCTGACAAACCCCTGGGCAGCAGCCACCCCTGCTCCAGGAACCCTGACCCACCCCAGCCCAGGCACTGGGGCAAATGAAGGCACTGGGGCACCCCCACTGCAAAAGCAGTACAGGGAGGAGTTAAAAAATAAAGTATCAGCACAGGAGCCCCCAGAGCTGCAGCCAGAGTGTCACAGGATGGTAACACACAGATGAGCACTAAAGGGCGCAGCCAAAAGCCCAAACTCAGCTACAGAGCTCACATTTAGACATATTAGGACATTTATGACATTGCAACAACTCTCCCATAGCCATGAGGAGGAGGCCAGGCAGGCTCTGCCTCATTGGTTTTACTGTCTTTCTGTGGAAAATGTTGTTACAATAAAGTCTGGGGGTGGTGTTGAGTGCAGTGCCAGTAGTTGTCCAAAGTAATTGTTACTTGTCCTACAAATTTCCTCTGAGCAGCAGCAGAGTGGCATTTACCAGCAGCAGACACCCCTGGAGATGCACACACAGGTACAGCCAAGTGGCACCTGGGATCTGAGCTGCTCTGGGCTCTCACTTACAAACATTAACTCATTTGTCTTCCTTACTGCCCAGATACGCTGGACAAACAGAAAAGTGACCTCATGCTATGCTAATGTAATCAGTATTTCATGCCAGGCAGATAAAAGTTGAGATGGTCCCTCCAAATGCAAATTTGAAATATAAAGCAAAGTTCCCTTCAGAGCCTGGCATCAGCGAGCCATTTCACAAGGAAGGGAATTTTCAGCAAATTGCACATTTAATTTCCATGTTATGGGAAGTGGCTTCCCTTAGCTCTTCCAACAGTCACCTCCTGCTATTAATGACCACAAGCAAAGCAGTGACCCTTATAACATCTGATTTCACAGCAAATATTTTAATTTCCAAAGGTGAAATGTGAGACGTACTCTCCTATAACACTTATCTTTATGGCTCTCTTAATTCTTTAGGATTTATCATCTCCACTAAAAGCACACAGAACATAATTGAAATAGATTTTCCAAGATATATCTGAAGTATTTTAACCTACCTTTCCCTATTAGCCTTTTATATAATCTTATTCTAACACAGGGGGAAAAAAAAAGTATTGTCACACTATGAGCTCACCAGCAGGTTTTTAAACTTTAAAAACAAAATTATTTTTTTAAAAAAAAATCACATTGGTCCTGGCAAAGATTTTCAGAAACCAGAACTCAAGGGAAGGCTTTACTCTCCTATTTCATACAAATGGATGAAATAAAGGCATTAACACTTCTTGAAATTATGTCTGAAAACAAAATGTTCAGTTTCAAGGGTTCTAGAAAGATATGGACATGACATTGCAATGAGTCTCCAGCACATGGAGAACAACTGTGGTCTGAGCCATCCCTGAGGATAGGAAAACAGCATTTTCCAGAAATTTTTCCTGCTTACAGGAGTCCCACTGTGCTCTGGGAGAGGCTGCCACACCTCCAAGTTTGAGAACATCAAGACCAGCTCTGTAGCCCACGAAACTTCTGTTTTTCATTGCTGTTTTATGTGAGGTTTTTTTCCATCCAGAAAAACAATACTGAGACAAAAGGCACAGTTTAAAGAATGAATGCCTTTTCCAGTGTTATCACTGCAGCAATAGGCACATATGGGAACTCAGAGCAAGCTCCATTCTGATTTATGTTTGATATTTCATTTAATTGAATTTTTGCAAGAAAACTGGTTTCATTATTGAGAAATGGACCTCCCATCATGCAAAGAGGGGGGGAATCAAATGCTTAAACTCCGTCTCATTTAGCAGTGACACTTCAGGAATGAACAATAGCTTTGTACATAAATTTGCTTGTTTGGCTGCCACAGATATGAATTGTCAGGGCATTTTAGAATAAAAGAAATGACATGTCAAAGCAAATCTATAGTTTAGCTAATCAAAATGCCATGTTTTAAATATTCAAGCTGTTTTACACCAAAAGGTGGCATTTATCAGAAAGCACATAAATTGACAGGAAACATAAGATGAAAGTGGAATGCAGACAAAATAAGGATTTTCAGATATGTACAAGAAATTTATTTCTATGTGCACTTTATCAATGAACACATTCCTCCTCAAAAAAAACCCCTCTAAAACCAGCACATCAAAAAGCATATCCTCTGCCTCTTTTAAGCAATAAAAACATTAAAGCCAGCTAAAGCAATTTAGCTATCAAAACTGGTTCAGCATTTGGCATTGCTCAGAGAGCCCTTGCTGGACCAAGGGCTGAGCTTCTTCACAGGATTTTCACAATGTTTTATCCAGGCATGTTGGGTACATCTGCAAAGCATCAACCTGTCTTCCTCCGTGCTGGCTCTCACATGCAGCCACTCTTCACCTGTGAGCAGGTAAAGGCACACATACCTCTGAGAGTACTGCAGCAAAAGCTTACCTAGCTAGGAAAAAAAAACCCTAAAGGAATGAGGCATAAATTGCTCATTTTTTAAGTCCCCTGCAGGACTTTGCTGCTTACAGGCAGCCTCCTGGCACCCCCTCGGCACAGATTTCATCGAGCCTGCTCCTGCCAGCCTGCTCTGAAGTTACAGTAAAACTTGTCAGATCAAAAACCCTTATTATGTAGGCACGGCAGCTCGCTGTGCTCAGCTGCTCCCAGCACAATGCCCAGTTGTGGAAGCTTAACATTATCTCTTAAAAGTTAAGCCCCGTTCGTTTATCATCTATTGCCAGAATAGTTACTGGGTTGCTAAGAAAACACTCCAAAGGGAGAATTTTACAGCAGTCGGTCTGTTTCCTGCCTCTCTGGGCTTGGGAGGTGAAGTCAGAGTTCTGCCTTTGCAACACAAACATGTTCCAGAGAGTGTAAAATGCCCCTAAGCCCACCAAAGGTGTCGGTCCTGTTGTGAATCTCCCCACTGCCCGTGTGCCAGAGCCTACAAACCTGCAAATAACCTCCCTGGAAAAACACTGGCTCTCTCCTAGTCTGCCACAGCACAGAGCTGCTACATCCTAGAGGCACACAGAAAACCACAAAAGGTCACATCCAGGCTTGGGAAGAATTTCAGGAGCTGAGCTTTGCAGTCCATTAAGGAGCTGGGAGCCCAGCAGATTGAGCAGAGCTCAGGAAAACACAGCTGGGGCCCTTCTCCAGGATGGAGCAGCATTAACTCACTGCAGCACCATGTGCCATAAGGAGAGCACACCATGGCATCAGAGAGCACCATTCCATCATCGGATACAATGACAGCGTTCTTCTGCATCTGTCACTTCTAGCCCATCTTCCAGCAGGTCCCAAATCATTCCCGTACCAGCTTCACAACTGACTCTTCATCACACATGAAAAAATGTACGGAAATAATTCCATTTGCCCAAGTCCCCACATAAGACAGGTTTTTGCATACCTGCCCAGGATTTCTGCTCCACAGCACGTGCAGCACTGATTCTTGAAGGGAGAGATTTGCACAGGCCACAGCCACCAGCCCAGCAGATGTACAAGAAGGGCTGCAGAATGAAGCTTCAGAGGAGGCAGCACCTGCTACAGAAGGGACGCTTTTTTTTGCCCGGTCTTTTAGCCCAGGGTGTTTTCTACAGGAGGCTTTATTTGGGGTCACTGCACTCTTGATTCAGCAACAATAATTTATGGCAGCTTAAAGTCACAGACAGCAAAGTGACTTCATCAAAGAAAGGTCTTGCTGAATCTGCAGAAGAGCGCTGTGGAGCAGCGTCCCCCAGCAGCAGCACTGTGAGCTCCTGCTCATTTCCTGAGAAGCTGAACTCCTGAGGCATTTCTAGTATGTGGCTGGACTGGTAAACATTTAAGCTCTAGACAAACACCATTCCCTAAAGAAATCCAAAAATATCGCTGTATTTAGTGCTCCTGGGCGAGGATGCCAACTGGAGTTGAAAACAAATGGCACCCAGAGCCGTGTGTTCAAGTGTCTCATTTCTCTGACTCCCCAGGAAGCTATCCCTTAGCAATCTGACAAACTTGGTGATTCCAAATGACTAAACACTTGCTGATCCCTTCAAGTGACAGCTAAAAAGCACCATCTAACACTTTGGAGCTTTACTTCAGCTATAGCTGCAAGAAAAGCCATTCATAAAATCTTAAACTGCAGTTAAGAACCCTTTAAATGTTTCTTCTCACCAATTTGAATAACCAGCATTTCCAGAACAAAAGCACCTCCCCTGCAAGGGCTCAGGCAGATGGCATACCTGCTCAGAAGTTCTATTTTCTACTTTGAAGAAGGGCACAAGACTGATAAAATCTCAGTTCCTGCATCCCAGGGCTCTCCAGCCCCAAACCCACCCTACCCAAGCTTCCACCCTCCAAACCAGGTGCATCTGCCTGCAGCGCACCCAAACAGAGCAATGAGGGGTGAAACTGCTCTGGTGGTGGTGCAAAACAACTTCAGACATAATGTAAAACCACAGGTTTCAAACACCTGCCATGAATATATTGCAGCATTTCATTATTTGCACTGGACACATGGCAAGAAGGGCACCACCACCAGATGCAATTCATTGGGGTTGTTGATCTCCCATTTCAAATGACTAAAAGCTCTCTGTTACTGGTAACTACATCCTTTTTTAAACTCTGAACCTGTCTCCCACAGGAGTTCAGTAACAAAGACATTGCTGTGAGTCACTATGAAGCTACAACACAGTCACACCCCCCAGGCTGGACTGGGCTTTGGACAAAAGATTGCACTCACCTAAAACAGTGAAGCCATGCTACATTTAGAAACATTATTAGACTATTTAGCTCTTTATTAGTAGAGCCATTGAGATTTATAGCCTACAGAAAAGGGTTGTTCAATCAACAAGGAGTAAGTGAAGTGAAAAAGCATTAATGTACCACCGAGGCAATTATTGCAACATGATCACAATTCCTATGCATCTTTAATTTTTTTGCCAACACAACAGATTCTCTAATACATGGATCCCTGTTCCATTAAAATAGTATGATTTGTGGCAATAATATGAGGTGGGTGAAACAGAATCCAGTCTCTTAACACTTGAGCATTGCTTTCCCATGGGGAATATCAGTACACAAAACAGGGGTTCCAGTAAAGTGCTTGTAATCCCAGAAGCTGGTGCACCTATTAAACACTTAGCAGGGCTCCAGCAGAAAGACAATCCCAGAGAAAACAGCCTCAACTGAGACAAAATTCCCAGTCCTGGCTCTCAGGAGCAGAATGCTGGTTTAGCTCTATTTGACATCTTATCTGGAAATCCAAACAGGCAGGAAAATGTCCTCACCCTCCACAGAGCAGAGCAGTGATTCTCTGATCCCACCCAGCTCCAGCAATGCAGGCTTGGGCAGGTGACCAGTTTGTCATGGGAAAACCAATTCCTGGAGCCAAGTCTCCTGCCACACCTCTCCTGCTCAAGGGTGATGCTTTCCTTTGGTAGTCTTGAAATGCAAGGAAATGCCCATCCAAAGGGATGGGAATGCCTTGATACAAGAAACCAATCTGAACTACTGCTTCAAAATTTTATGGGGCATTTTTTTCCCCTGCTCCTTTTTGGGGAAAGGAAGGGAAAGACAGAAGCAGGCACCAAGAAAAGAAGACTATTCTAACTAGAACACGAAAAAAAAGGAAGATGAAGAAGATTTCTACTAATGGAAAAGTCTACTGCACTGTCATCATCACTTTACTAAAGGACCAGATCCTATCAGGTTATCTCCATTCATCCCCCAGTGCAAGTTTATCTGAGGACTGTGGAAGATCTGGTCATGGACCCTACTTCTAGCACAGCACAGAGTTCAAGGCAAACTTTAGAACTCCTAAGAGTCTTCATTTAATATTTCACCAGGCTGTAGAAAGGACCCAGTCTTGTCAGGAAGAGACAGAACAGTTGCAGCAGAGAGAGAAATGTTTGTGTTGTGTAGAGTCAGAGGTGTGCAAGCCACAAGGCAAGTCTCAGAGCAAGGTAAAAGAGAAGGGAAAATGAGCCCCTTTCAGGACCAGAGCTGAGCTCTGCATGGAGGCAAAGAGGGAAGAAAGTGTGATTAAAAAAAATTAGAGAGGAGAAAAAAATTCAAAATTCAAATTGCTCATTATGCTTTAGAGTGAACACATCCATTTTCATGCATCAGGGCAGCTGCTGACCCTGTGCATGCCAACAGACCCCTGGCTGCAGCACCACCACAAATGAACACGATCCTGTCCCCTCCCTCTTCAGGTCTCCTCTTTGACAGCCAGATTTTTGCCACATGCAGACCTCTGACATGCTGCTGGTCTTGTACAAAGCCACAAACCCCCTTAAAAGCCACACCAGTGTCCTGGCACCTGCTTTGGCCCCCAAAGGCAAGAGCATCAGAGGGCACCACTGCTGTGCCACTGCCTGTGGAGGCACTGTCCCCTTCACACCACTTCCAGAGGGTACCCTGCAATAAAGCAAGAAGGGAAAACAACAAATACGCACAAGGCTCAGCTATTCCCATGGAAACCCTCCACTGGATATCCTGTGGAAAACTGCTCATGAGTCAGGTACCCATCCACAGACCTCCTTGGTTCATGGTAGCTGAAAGGCAACAGCTTGGGCTGATGGAAAATGGAAGCTGTGACATTTGGGGTATTTTCTGAAACCAATGTTTTTAGCTAGCAGGCATTTTTCCTGTCCAGCTCTCAAATTGATTTTTTTTTCCTGAATTCTCTACACAGTGCCACTGTTGCTGCATTACGCTCTGAAAATATTTACAAAGAGATCAAAATTAACTCTGGGTAAGACTTTGGCAAGCAGGGGAGGGAGCTCAAAAGAAAGCAATCCTTTATGTGTAGAAGCTGCTTCATTTCACTGCAAAAGAAACAGAGCAACTGGAAGACCAGCTCTGAAGTCAAATAAGATGAATGGCAACCACAGCAAGGGCCATAAAAACACCAATAAAAAGTAAGTTGCCATAAGGGAAATACCCAGCTCAACACCTCTCCAACAAGGTAAGCATAATAAACTCACTCCTAACATGGACACCAGTTTATTTTTTCAGGTGCAGCCTAAATACAAAACCAGGGAGAGGTGCAGGAGAAGCAGCACTTAAATTCCCTCTGCTATGTAAATAGTCTTGCTTGTTGATGGAATGAGTTGCATGATTTAGATCAACATAATCTGACCTTAAACAATGAAATTAACATCCAAAAGCCAATGCTGCTCCTTCCCTGGGGGCTGCAGCAGTTCCTCTGCAAATCCCTTTCTCAGACCCTGAGAGGAGAGATTGCTCCCATGCTTGTCTTGGCACCTGTCAGAGACCATGTTTTATTTTACTTTGCACCAAAGCAAAGAGGTTCTAAATATTCTGGAATTAAAATGATCACAAAACATGAAAGTGCTTATAAGGCATTTCCACGTTCTCGTCTGGCAAGTGAGTGGCTGATTTACAAGCCAGCTGTCAATACAGAACAATTGCTCACCTCATTTTACAGGAAAGCAAAAAAGTACTTCAAAAATACTTGCAGTGGGGAATACTATGAAAAATTGCTTTTTTTCCAACATGGCAATCAGCAGCGTGTGTTCATCAGTGACTGGTCAAGGAGAGAGGCTTGTTCAGCTTTCTGATGAGCCCCCAAGAGCTGGGACCTACTCAGCGAAAACCCAGAGGCCACCCCAAGGTTTCCCTCTGTGCAAAGCAGCATCCAGCCCATCCCTAGAGCTGGAGACCAACCTCTCCTCAACCATCCACCTTGTGTCAGCACAGAGCAGGATCCCACAGGCTCCACACACCCTAAACCTCAGAGGGAAGATAATCCTTGCAGTTATTGTTTATCCAGGCCAGCACAGCTCTCCAAGGAAGACTCCAGCTTGGAAGTGTGAATTGTTGAGGTCTGCAGAGGGTGGATGGCAAATGCTTTGCTCCCTTTAGATGTCACCCTCACTGAAATGGAAAGGGAATGCAAAAAGCTGCCCCGTGCACCCAGGGACACCTCTGCACTTTTCCTGAAAGAAGGAACCAAATGAAAGCAAAAGAAGTGACTTTCCATCCCCCAGTTATATCTGCACAAGACTGATTACAATGCAACAGCAGATGGTATTGCTCATTCCTTAAAGAAAACATGCATGCTTCAGGGAACTGTGTGCAACATCACTGCATCAAGAAGGGCAAATCAAGCCTTGCGGGAGACAGGGAGCTGACTTTAATGTCAGTAGCTTCAAGTTTGAGGCACGTGGCACTTTTCTGTACAAGGAGACCTCAGGACTGTCTCGTCACCATTGGCTATGCTCTAGCCACCACAGGTCCTGGGTGACCTGCAGCACAGCCACCTCAGTGCCAGCCTGGAGTGCCCAGGGCAGCCACAAATGCCCATGAAATGTCCTGATGCAGTGACATGCCAGCAGCAGGAGATGGATGACCAAGGTTTACCACACTGCTCGTGGAAACAAACAGCTCCCAGTTCCAGCTCCAGCCTGTTCCCTGCCCACATCCACTGGAGGTACCTGTGCAGGGTAGGGAACACCCTTCCAGCTAGCCCATGGGGACACCAGGCCAGCCCTGTCCTCAGCCCTGACCCAGCACCAGCCTCACAGCTGCCCATGTTGGTGCCAAAGTTCCCCTTTTTGGAGACCCCAGTCTCTGGTGAAGTGTTCTGCTCTTTATTTCTGATCTGCTGTCTGCAGAGGGTTTTGGAAAGAGCCCAACTCAGCTCTACACCTCCACCACTTATTAAATCCTGACATAAAGCTCTGTGAGACAGTACCACAATGCATTAAAACTAGAATTATCTAGTAAGGACAAGGCAACTGCATTTTGAAGGAGCAAGTATGACTTTAGCCTAGAATGTCATTCATTACTACTAGGAAAATACACAAACCAAGGACACTTCATTCTATACCATTAAGCATTTCAAAGTATCTGAGTGACACCACTGTACTAAGTAACAGACCACTCACTTTCCCATGTAATTTGTTTAATAGGCAGATGAAAACATTAGAAAGACAAAAGGGAGTTTTTATATTCTGATCATTTACATTTTAGCTACATTAAGAATCAAAAGCATCATAAGCAGTGAAGAGACTGTTGTCAGATACCATTTTGATGGCATGCATCCTTTTAAGTGTATCCAGTGTTCCTCATATCATTAGAAGCAGGGGGAAATTAATAGAATACTAATGGCCAAGCAAGCTCTGAGTACAATAACTGTTCCTTTCTTCTGTTCATGTCATCAGCCCATATTTTATCTCCATTTCTTCTTGAAGACCACTTGAGGAAATAAAATGGAAATTTGAATATAATGTCTGCCAAATTTTTCTCCCATGCTCCACTACACCTGAAGGGCTACCAGAACCATGGGCAAAGCTACTTATTTCTATACCTTCAGGTTCTTCCTTCCCACCTTTTTTTTTTGTTTTTTTGCTGTGATGCTGAGACCACAGCTCTTTGCATGCTCATCAGTACACACCTGTATCTTTGCATCCCCTCTTTTGTCCATACTCAGCTCTGTCACCTGTTTACACCTGGAATGCAAACCCCAGAGAGAAGCCAGACCAGACACCACCACCCCTGTCCCATACAGGGGCTGAGTAGAAACACCTGTGTGTGTATTTATAAGCCAATGCAACCTCATGGCAATTCATGTGGACAAGCTGTCCCTAATCCCAGATTTCAGCAAGAACTTGAGTTATCCTTTCCTTAGTCCTACTGCGAAGCTCCCTGATGATCCCCTCCTTTCAAAGGACAAAAGGAAAACCAACACTGAAAAGGTCATGAAGGATTAACAGCACAGCCCTTTGGTATTTTGCCTCCTCTTGTGCTTTTTACTGGATCTCTAACTCCTAAGAAGTGCATGCATGCACCAAACCCAGCTGGTTTTCCCCATTTTACTCCCACGCGCTCCCCAGGGCAGCACACAAGGAGCTGTACGTGGTGTATCTCTGCATGGAGGGGAACAGAGACACAGAGAATATCACAGAAGAGCAGAGAAAGTCATAGTCTGTTAACTGTAATTAGAGAAAAAACAAATTTATGAAGCAAATAAACTTGGATGCTCTGTACCATAAGTGCACAGAAGGTAATGCCTTCTGAAGTGTTTCCATTGCTCCCTGATAATCCATGCTTAATCAGATCTTTTTACCTTAATGCAGATTTCCTCTCCCTGGTGTTCCTGCTGTCCTTCCACACCTCACGCTTGCCCCCTTTATGCCTTCTGACAGAAGCCCACCACAACGGGCAAAGAGCCAACATAATTAATTTTTCAGTAAAAGCCAAGTTGTTGTTTTCTCAGAAACGTTTTACACTTCAGAAAACGTCAGAAATGTCAGAGTCCATAAGCAGAAACAAAATCAGAGATCTGCTTCCCTATTAATCCTGCATGACCTCCTCAGCCATCTCACTCCGGGAGAGGAAGACACAGGGAGGGGGCCAGGGAGCCAAGCAGTGTCAGCCCCTGGCTGGTTGGAAAAGCAAACACAAATTAAATATAAGGAGCACCAAGCCAAATGCCTCTGCCTTGAGAGCAGGCTGGAAAGCTGCACGCTGCTCAGGAGAAGGGGCATGCAAAGCCCAGAGGAGAGCAGAGTGGCAAGGCTGGATCCTCAGTGCTCAATCAGCCTTAAATTCCTTCTTTGACACTTCTGCATGCAGAGGTGGCAACCCAAAATTACAGCTGTCTGTAGAGAGGATGAAGGAAAGTGCTGTGTTGACTCTACTTGTCTCAGAGGGATCCCTGAAGCCTCCCCTCAGTGCCCACCCAAGACAAGGCAGGGGGTCATCTTCAGAAAAAACACGTGGGAGTCCTGATTTCTGTCCCCTGTCGCCCCTGAGCTCAGCTGCTGCTGTTTTACTGCGACCTCAGCTCCAGCAGGAGCACAAACACCCCTCCTGAAGCCTGCAAACACATCACAGTGAGTTATGTGCACTCTCAGACCTCTACAAAAGCACAAAAGGAGATAGATATCTCTGCTCCCCCAGGAGAGCCTCTGCAGGAAGGCTGGGACACAATGGGCACGGAAGGTGCAAGACACCAAGCCTGTTTCCACAGGAGTTTCACAGCCCTAAAGGTCCAAGGGCTCAGTCACCACCCAATTTCATCATCTGTTGTAGCTGATGGCCAGAAGTACCAAGATGTGTTTAAACAGGGCAGATTGCCTCTTACCCAGAGCAACTCAACATTTTAGTATTGCTTAAAAATCCAAGAACCACTGAACCATTTAGGCTGGAAAAGCCCTCTTAAGATCAAGTCCAACTGCTGAGCCAGCAATGACAAGTCACCACTAAACCATGTCCCCAAGCACCAGACCTACATCATTTTTAAATCCCTCATGGGATAGTGATTCAAACACTCCCCTGGGTCACCCGTTCCAAATGAAGCTTTGCTCCAGCCTGCTGGGGGTCCTTACACTTTTTGTTGTTCCAGAACCACCAGCATCAACGTTGCTGACAGAACTGAGCAGTGCTTTCTCCACAAAAGGATGACATGAGGCTGCACCTGGGCCACTGCAGCATCTTCTCTGCAGCTCCTGTTACAGATAAAATCACATCCTTTCTTTCTTTTCTTCCTCCATTTCTCCTCTCCTCTGAGCACACCCAGGAATTCTAAACACATTCTGGCACATTCATAGTGTTTAGAATCAAGTCCTTGAACAGGTGATAATTTTTCAGCCCATAAACTAAATTCCCTTGCTGGGTTAGTCCCCAAAGGGTTTAGAAAATGGCATTGAATGGAAAAACATCCACACATGCCTTAATTTGCTTACACTGACTCCTGCAGCATCACAAACACAAATGAAAAAAGAAGCAGAGCCATTTACATGATTGCAATAAAACTTTTCTTTACAAATGCACCAGTAAATAAGTAATAAACACAAAGTAATGAAAGATTTGCTTATGATCAAGGTTTGTTTTGTTCATCTATTACACAGACTGACTACAGGATCAATAAAACAACATCACAGGCACCTGAGGTCTACATGGCCACAGCAGGTACAGCTCACACGGATCCAGCTGAGAGGAACTGACACATATCCAGAGGATAAAAAAACCCTCTCACATTCCACAAGCAAACTCACTTTAACTGCAGCTTTGAGTCCCTCCCAAATCTCTGAATGAATGATCACACTTCAGAACAGCCTAAGAGCTTTCTGCAAGAGACATTTAGATTAAATATCAGAACTGATTACAGGAAGAGCTGGTAGCCCTGCTTATTACAGTTGCCTGATGCTTCTGATCTTTAGACCCTAATCCTACCTACCTATAATTTTGCCAAACTCTAGCCATCTGGACTGCAACTTCATGTGCCTTTTGTCTGCCTCAGGCAAATTTTAATTTCAGCCAAAACAGTTCAACTGCTTCTAAGAACAAGGCAGAGAAGAAAGATCTCTCTTTCCTTTTTTGCCTACAGTAAGAAATCCTGCTGACCTTTTCTTTAATTAGCTAAAGCATTTCCCAGACTTTGAAACAGAGCTCAGCTTTTGACAGGATTTTGTTCAAGTCTGTATAAACATGAACTTTTTGGTCACAATTTAATCTGGGGGTGTGGTCGAGTTTGGTGCATTTTTGCTGTATCTGCAGGAACACACCCAGATGCAAATCATTTTTGTCATGAGAGTGGGAAATAGAATAAGAGTTGATTTTTTTTTGATATTTACAACCTTGAAAGCTCACACTTTTTACAAGAGAGCCTAGGGCCTGGTGCATTAATGCTTCTTTTTATTAACTTGAAGACCAAGTGGAAGTACTCAAAGCTGGACACTGCCCCTCCAGCTCTTTGCCTTGCCAGTTTCAGAGGACCAAAAGTGTGTGGTGTAAAAGCCAGCTTTAACCAAAGAAGCTGAACCCAAGACCTGGAACTTGAATACCTATTGTTACACTGCAGTGAACACAAACTTAAAAGGTCTTCATTAGGGTCCTTCTGAATTCTAGTTTTTCTGCCTGTGAAAGAAATGTGCTTCTGCCCAGTGGTGAGCATATGAAGCAGCACGAAAATAAAGTACTCACATTCAACTGAACATTTTGAAGAATTCTATCTTTAAGTGTCATTTAAAAGTACTCAAAAATGGACATCAAACAACAAGGAGAAAGAAAACTACTCATTAAGGGACATTCAGCCAGTGCCTTTACACAAGGGAAGAAGCTTGTGAGAAAACACATGAAGCTATAATTAAAGGCTGTATTCCAGTACACAAGAAACCAAATTGAGGTTGCAGAGATTGCTTGGTTTGTTCATAATCTTTATAAACTTTTCACCCTCAATGATGTCCTGATGCAGCTTTCTGGACACAATTTTGTGATCTAGCTGTTGGTGTGAGACAAATCCAGGAGGATCAACATGCATCTGGGAGAGTCACTTTCTTCCAGCTCTGTATCCTCAAGATGCATTTCAGGACCAAATATTTACTTACTAGTGAGTCTAATTATTTTTCCCTGCTTATGTCACAGTGAAGCATCACAAGCTAGACAAAGAAATTAGTTTCAACCCATCTGCAGTTCAAACACTCTCTTCTCATTTGATGTGAAGCATTTCCTTTCAGTTAACACTGGTAATGCAGTGCACTTTATAGAGCACCTTCAAGGTAAAAATCTATGCAACCTAGTAAAAAAACCAGTGTTATACTGTCCATTAGTTCAAGAAGCAGATTCTGAATCACATCCCTTAGAAAATGGACCATTTCTTCAAATGTCAAATGCACTGTTTACTCCTCACTGGTAGCAAAATGTGATGTACAAGGTTACCAATATAATTTCCAGGCCATTATCTAAACAAACAATCTACGAACAAAGAAAGAAAGGGGGAAAATTAGTAGTAGCAGGGGTTTTCACCTCCAGCTTTAAAGCTGCTGCAAATTCCAACACACAAGTGCCATCTCTCAATAAACACAGAGCTGCTCAGTATGGAAACATACCTTTAGTCTTTCTTCAGAAATCACAAAGCTCATTCCCAAGGACAATGAAGGCTCCATCAGTGCTTTTCAAGGCAGATCTTTCCCCCTTTTCAAGGCTACCCCTCTAAATGCAGGCACTCCATTCATTGCAGCCCTGCAGCCTCGCAGGAGCTGCAGCAGGAGTGTCACCTCCTGCAGTGGGTGGCTTCCCCTCCGTGCCATCTGCCAGGAGCACCTCAGCCCCGTCCTGGGTCCCACCTCCAGAAGAACCCAGCACAGCTGGGCAGATGTGAACCCACAGCAAGGCAGGAGGTGCTGGGCTGTTCCTGCAGGCACCTGCAGAGCCTGCCAGCGTTCAGCCATGCCCCAGCAGCGCAGCACCAGCCAAAGGCATCCCCCCTCCTGCTGCCCCTCACTCCTGCAGAGGGTGAAGTCCAGCACACAGCTCACCACGCAGCCACACCATCCTCCTGGTGGACCACAGTCACCATCTCTGTCCCTAATGTCCCCCCAAACCAGCTCTCTGCTGGAGCTGGGACAGCCACAGGTGACCTCACACGTGCTGCTCCGTGTGCCCCTGGCAGTGCTTTGGCAGGGCCAGCCTGGTGGTCCAGTGTTGGTTGCCCTGTTCTTCTGAAGTTCTTCTGAAGTTTTTCTAAGCCTTCTGATGTTTACGTTCTTGTAATGGAGTTTCTCATGCACTTTTCATGTAAATAATGATTGTTTTGCATTCCTTTCTGGAGGAGGAGAGAATTGATGGACTGTTGGTTTGACCAGTGTGGTTGGAGACGTGGCAATTTCATCCTCCAATCCATGGTCACTTTTGGAATTCTATCAATATCAGGGTCAGGACATAAATGTGCCTTTTTTGCCTTGGGCATCTCAGTGTGAGTGTTGTCCATTTCATGTCGTATTGCCACAGTCCAACACCATCCTGCCACCACACACAGCTCTTTGCAAAGACACAAAGGTCACCAGCCACCGCCCTGGCTCCACAAGAAGCTGAGCAGAACTGTCCACTGTCCCCTGCTGGGCTCCTGTGTTTCCTTAGCCAAAAAAAAAAGTCCAAGTTTTCAGTTGTCTTACTGACATATTAGCAGAGGCCAGCTCCCTGTGACTGAAGTGTTTGCTGGAAGCAGAAATGCTGTGCAAGAGATTCAGCACTCTTCTCGTCATTTTTCTCTTTAGACAATACTTTTTTTTTTTTTAATGTCTTATCTGCACAAGAGGAGGCTTTGCTGCAGAGCCCCCCCGCAGCTGCTCACCACAGCCCCACTGAGGGGGGACAATGCAGGGCATCACAGGTGACAATCCATCTGGGGCCACCTCAGAGTTCTCCAGCAGCTCCCACTGATACACCACCATTCCCACAGGAATCATAAGGAGGGGGATCACAGCTCTGCAGCTGGACACTGCAGACCAAGCACTCCCCTGACAGCATAAAAAACAACCTTAAAAGCCTCATCCAGAGGAAGCTGTGCCCCTAAATCAACCAGCACAGACTTCCACAGTACAAACGGTGAGCCTGTCATGATCTGGGCTGGCATTCTCAGCTGAAGGGCCAGGGATGCTATTTGCTTCCATTTAAAGAACTATTTTGAATTTATGAGCCAATATTTAAGAACAGTTGATAGCCCACTTAGGTGGCAGACCCAAGCAGATTGAAATAATTTCATAATTAAAAGGCAGTAAAAGCATGTGTGCCATTTCAATATAATTCCTCAGAAATTCAGTAGCAATCTGATTTTATTTTTTTTAATGAGATAGATTAGAGAGTATGCATTGATCTGATTAGTCTTCACATTCTTTCCTCCTTTTAATGTAAACCAATCTCCTTATATGGATTACTAGGCCTATTTAATTTCCTTTGCCTAGAAAAAGGAACATCATTTTTCACTGTGATCATAATAGGAATTTGACCAATACAAATACACTGCATTAGTGCAATCTGTTACTCACCAGTTTCCTTCAAAAGGAGTGAATGCCAAAGCTGTGAGCTGTAATCCTAGAGGCACAGCCTTACTGTTCTCTGCTGCTTTTAAAATTGTTTCTTTATGGCACTCAGTCATAGATTTTTTTTACTGGAAGATGACAAATTTGGGAAGAGCTAATCAGCAAAAGAATTTATTTGCAATTGATCTACACTACTCTTTGTTTTGCCTTGTCTCAGAGGGATTTGGTTTTTTTAATCTTCACTTGCTAACCAACAGGTTTGTGGGGTTTTTTTCTTCCAAGCACACATTCAGATGATTTCTTTCCAATTAAGTTTTGGGGTTTTTTTTAATAGTAGCAGATTAAACATGCAGTGCTTCCCACATTTAATCTGTCATAGAAGATGCATTAATTCCTAGAAGCAATACTTCATGGAAATGGCTTTGCTTTCGCACATCAGAATTTTTCCTCGTCTCCTGTGCATCCCTGGCTGCCACACACAAACCCAGATGTGCTTCTCTGACCAGCCAGTGTGACACAGGACACAACCCAGCATCCATCAAAAGGATCTAAATAAGCCCAGCCACTGTGCTCATCACAGCAATCACAGATTCCATCCAACACTCCCTCTGGAAGTGTTCAAAAACCACGTGGATGTGGCACTGGGGGACAAGGGTTAGTTAGTGGCGGGCTTGGCAGTGCTTAAGGGTAGGATTCAATGAGCTAAAGGTCTTTTCCAACCTAAATGATTCCATGATTCCTGTGACAGCTGCACTCTGAGGGCTGCGAGTAGACACAGCAGCAGGTACTGCATCCCAGCGTACATGGATGGAAGGGACCCTCCAGGCATTCTGCTTTCCACAGTCCAGCCTGCATCCCCTTCACAGCTGCAGGAGAAAAACCTAAACTCAAATATACTGCTGCCACAGAAACCAACACAGAAGATCCCACATCCTTCAGCATCCCTCCACCATCCATGCCAGACATATCTGCTTTACTTTAGAGTGAGCAGTAATAAATCTGCCACAAGCACTTCTTTGATACCAAAAGCAGTGTGGAGAGCTCTGCCTCTTCTGGGCTGAGGGAATAAAGCCAATTTCAAACTATTCAATTTCACATGAGTAGTGGAAAGTTTGACCAAGGCACTGCTATGATTTCTTGAACATTTGAAGTATAAAGCCCTGTGCTAGAAAACTGGATTGTCAGTGCCTCCAGAGAGTCCAAAAGTTACACTTTTGCATGCACCAGATAATCCAAGAGGCACTGCCAGCCACACACACTGGTGAGGAAAGCTGTCATCTGTCCTCACTGTCTGAGTGGTGTTTTTCACAGATTAATATACTTTCACAGTAGAATGAAAGATTATAAATTGCTAAAATTGATTTCACATCAGTGGTGAAGTCAGAGTGAGTAACACACCTGAGGTGACCCAGTCTGCTCAGGGGAACGTGAAGCCACAGTGTATTGACAGTTTAATTGGCTCAGCAAGAGTTCATTTCCCTCAGATGAAATGCACCATTGGCCATTTTATCACTGTATCTTATTGCTGCTTTAAAAGTGAAGCAGATGACAATCTAGCAAAATGTTTTCGTTACAGAGACAGCCCCTGTCTTTATTGCTGGGTGCTGGCTTCCTTTCCCCTTTCCTCCCCAGCAAATGCAAACTAGCTCTTGTTTGCATTTTAAGCACTTTGCAGGATGAGAATGCCTCTATATATCCTTTCAGGACAAGTGATGGAAGATGCTGCTGTGCCCATTTCTGCATTGGAACTACAAAGGATAAAACACAAATATTCAACAGCACCAAGCAGTTCTATAAATACCACATTCAAGGGTAACATGACATTTATATCACCTTACTGCAAGCTAAAGAGATGTCTTTTGACTGCTTTATAGCATTGGGAGGCATTTAAAGAACATTAGTACTTGAACTATCAAAAGATGATAACTTGGAGCTCAGAAGGTAATTACAGAAAACAGCCCACTTGTGGAAGCAGGAGATGTGGAGGAACAGGGAGCCCTCGCTCCCTGCTGTCTCACAGCTCAGACAGGGAGTGCAGCGTGGTTCAGAGATGGGACAGAGGCAGCAGCACCACACAGACGTGGAGAAGCTGCAGGCAGTGCCACAAGTCCCCCAGCAAGGCTGTGATCCTCCTGCACACCCAGACACCTCCCCATCCAGAAGGTCTGCACTCCCTGGGCAGCTGCAGCACTAAGGCCAGGGAGCAGCCCCAGGTGCACACAGCCAATTCCTCCCTCACCCCCCAGAAGCAGGAAAGCACCATCTCCTTCCACAGCACAACAGCAGAGCTGGCAGGGGACAGCCCCCAGCAGCAGAAGGGACAAACATCCAGGAGCTCCTCCACACACTCTGAATGGGGGGCCCCAAGCCCAGACACCAAGCGCCATGCTTAGAAACTGCTGAAGCAGCACACAGGCAGTTACAAAAAGCCCCTGATTAACCTCCAAGCCTCATTTCACCCAAGAGGGGAAGGACGTCAGCAGTGTTTAATGGCAGGGCAGAAACAGAGGCACGACGCAGGGAGGGATCTCAACCACACACAGCTCCCCGCTGCTGCACCCCTCAAGCCATGAAGGCCCCAAAAGCAAGGGCCGGGGGGCCAGGGAAGTCTCCCACTAGTGCTCTGTGGACATGCCAGAGGGTTGCTGCTAACTCTAGATGCATGGAAATGCAGGTGGGAGCATGGGAGGCCACGGGTGAGGGCACACATTGCACAGCTCAAGGGGGACGCAGGGAAACAGCAGCCAAAGCCAACGAGGTTCCTGCTGCAAGGAGACACCCCAGAGACGTGCCAAGCTCTCCAACTGTGAGCAAGGCTGTCCAAGACACACCAGGATTTTGGGAAATCGTGGGAAATGGGACCACTGTGGCACTGGCTGAGGCAGGAGAGGGGGAGCCCAGGCAGGAGGGGTGCCCCACACCTCAGGCTCAGCACTGTGAGAGGCACTGAGAGGCTCCTCTGAGGGAGGACACATCCAGCACCCCCAGAGCCCCGTGAGCTGCACGCCAGTGCTGTGCTGGCACTGAAACTTCAGGCAACGAGAGGAAGAAACAAAAGCAAAACCAAACATCTTTCAAAATATCCTTTCCCGGTAGCATGCACTGTCATGCAGTTCTTCCAAAGCCATGGTTTATGTGGCTCAGGAGGGCAGTTTCATGCCCTAACTCCTGCATGATGGATTTTACAATTTGTTAAAGAAACTCATCAATCCTCAGCAGTCATTTTTAATGCCCAGAGCCTCCACAAACTCCCGCATTTTGCTGATCCCCCAATTTCAAATCATTTGAAATTGCTGCTACTATTACAGCTCTGCTCCTAAAGCTAAGCATTATGGCACACTCCAGACTTCCAGCTTCGTGTGCTGGTGTAATAAACAGATTAACTGTGATTTATGAACAATAAGTTCTGGTTATTTGAAAGGAAACATTACCTCCCTAGACCAATTCTGACAACCAGAGATCTCTCATTATGCAGACATTATTTCCACCTACCCGTAATCATTGGTTTAGAGCATCGTTTTCGACCTGGTAAATGTATCACCATAGTGTTCCACTACAAACTTTGTGCATCCAAAGCATCTGGCAGAAAGCCCCACCAAAGGCAGAACACCAGCCTGAATTGACCCAGCGAGACAATTCCTATTTTGAATTCAAGTTATTAAAAAAAGATAATATTAAAGCAACAACAAAATTAAAAAGCTTTTGCAGAGAAGGGCCACAGTGGAGCTAAGTGCATCACACAAGGGTCCAGCAAGACTCCAGTTAGCAGAGGACTAATTAGGAAGAGGAATGATAAGATGATACAGAGATCTGTTTCTTGACCTTATTTACTTGTAAAGTCTAATAAGAGTTTTAGTATTCTCTTCCAAGAACTGGATTCATTATTTTGAGTCCACTCTAAAATTTCAGCTTAGTCTTTTACAAGCCCACAAGCAGGAGTTGACATTTTCACATGCACTTTTCACCTGAAGCTACTAAACTAACCACCCCACTCAGGACACTTTCAAGTCCTGCTAAGCATCACTCTATACATTCATTTAGTTAATCACAATCGATTCCTCCTGTTTGGAGAAGCTGAGCAGCCCTGCACAATGCTTAGACAGCCAGGTCCATCCTCACAGCACAGCTGTAACCTGCTGGTCACATCTCCCCTCTGCAGGGCTGGTCCAGCCCCAACACCTTCTGAGTCCCAGCACCGCTCACCTCCACACTCAGTTATTGACTGTCCAAGCCAGAGACCTCTCCCACCTGCCCCACATCACCTCCTCCCTCCCCAACACACCAAGGCAACAATGCTCAAGTCCACTCAAGGCTCTTCCTACTGCCAACACCTGAAAGACCTTCCTGAATCATCAAAACTTACTTGGCTTAAAGAGCCTGGAGCATTCAACTATTCCAAATGATAAGAGACAAGCTCTGCTGGGCAGTGCTGGTACCAGCGGACCCATCTTGGTGATCAATGTGCAAAAGCTCCCACCACACAGCCCAATAATCTCTTCTCTCCTAATTGCTACGTGTATCTTGGATTTACCTGTGCAAGGCATAATTAGTAAAGATAAAATACTTCATATACTTAAACCTCTTTAATAGAATAAAAGAAATCTCAGCTCCCTCACCTTGACTCTAACATAGTAACAGAGGCTCGTGAAAAATGAAAAGCCTTGAAGGATTTGGAATAAGAAACTTGGAGAGACAATCGCTAATCTTTTATCTTCCAGACTTCAAGCAGAATCAAGTTCTTCAAAGAAAACCCAATAAAGCCCAGACATTTTCATCATAACAAAATAAATAATTCAGTCATACTTTAGAGGACTCCAACATTAGGATTGGCTATTTGATATATTTGTGGCTTAGGTGCCTCTAAACTGATTAAAGATAACCTGATAGAAGCTTGCAATGTCAGAACTGCCTTCATGCCTGACAGATATGAATGGACAGTGTAAATAACTATAAATAACCAAAATGGCTGCATTTATGCCTAATGGAGGATTTACAGCCTTCAGAGCTGCCTGGTAGGACTAAGAGTTACAGCTCTGCCTTCATCCTACCACAGCACACAAGGAGAGATCAATCGACATCCTCCCCACAGCAGCTGCTCTGCCAGAACCACCAAGGGCCCTAGGCAGAGGAGAAAAGGAACAGGATTCCCCCATGAATAAGAAAATAAACATGCACAGGCAGGTTTGTTGGCGTTGATTTGTTATGGTCTTCCTAGAAACCAGTGAAACACACATCCCAAAAGCCCCTCCAATCTCTGTAGTTTGCAAGTTTCTCCCACTACAGCTCTTGTTATTTTCCAGCTGCCATCTGCAGAAGGGAAGATGCCACTGCCTTTGAGGGAACAGAGCAGGTCTTCACTTACCCCTCCAGGTCTTCACCAAGGGGGCCTCAACTGCAGTACCCTGGCAATTTTTCATTTTGGGTTACTGCACTCCTAACCTTCCCACCATGCACTACATCCCCAAAGCTGCAGCAGCAGCGCAGCCCCACAGGAGCTATTTGGGAAGTGGATGGAAGCAAATTCTGCACCCACAGCAGCACTGGGGCAGCTCAGTTCAGGGTCAGGAGCAGCCCCATTTTGTGTCTCACGATTTACACCACTGCCAGGGGACTGCAGAGCAGAGCCACTGACACACTCCAGCAGCTCCGTGTTGGCACCACGTGGTGGATGGGACTGGCACCAACAGAAGGGGCTGCAGAGAGGCAGCACCAGATCCTGCTGTTCACTTATTTGAGCAATCACTTAAAATACTGAAAGCAGCTCTCCCCAGCAGCTCTCTGTGCAGAAGCAGCCCCTCACAGCCAGCTCTCCTGTTCCTGCTCTTCTCACTTGATGGAAGGGGAGATCACCAGGAAATCTGACACAAAGAATGGGAGCAGATGCTCCCCCTTCTCTCAGAGGTCCTTCTGTGCTTGTGTCCCCATCTTTCCCCTTTTTCAAGTACCTTTTCCCTTGAACAGAGAACTGGTAGGAACACACCACAAAAGCTGCAAGTGAGAGCTGCTAAAGCTTTAGGTTTCTGTTATCCACAGAGCAATGTGGCCAATATGCAGGGCAAGAAATTAAGTGATCATTCAAAAGCAAATTCCCAAGCTTGGGAAGCAGGAGGAATCAGGCTGATAAACACGCACAGAAGCCAACCCCAGGGAACAGAGTTCTTTAGTGAGGGGAAGGGGAGATAAAGAAGCACACTGGTATTTTCCTGCTCAAGTTTACCTTACACAAAGTTGAGCCATTCAGATTAAATATTTAGGAAATCAGCAGAGTTCATTGAGGAATTGTTTTTTTGTTGCCATTGTTTCAATAGGAAAAGACGAGATGGTGGCAGGGTCAGAAATTCCCCCATTGAAAAAAGCAAAGATCTGATATCAGAAGAAAAAGAGGGGGAAAGCAAACCAAAGGCAAGTTTCTCACTATCCTCTCCAGCAGCTGAGTTGTACTAACCACTCCTTAGTTTGGATGAGAACATTTAGCAATACTAAATGTCACATGACAAAAGACATGAGCAGTTCTGAGGTGATGGGGGTCATCCCAGCTTCAGAGCTGAGAACCCCAACCTGGAGGTACCAGCATGGATACACCAAGGGAAAGCAAAAAAACTGCCCACAAAAATAATCCTGGAGTAAGATTTAACTGCAGTCAAGGCAGCCACAATCCATTTTAACACTGTCAAACACAGCAAGTTTCCAAAAGATTAAATCACTACTTAAATCATCTTCATAATTTTAAAAAATGCCTCTGAGATAAGACCAGGAGCTAATTGTACCATTTAAATTTAGTGAAGGGAGGATTTTTTTGGTTGGGATTTTTCCTTCTTAACTGCAATAAAGAAAAAGCCCAAGGGTCTAAAACTAATAATCTAATAAACTTTGCTAAGTGAACATTGTAACAGATAGGCCTGGATGAGATTTCCTGTAAATGCCAGACAATTTCCCTTGATCTTTATCAGCAGAGATGCTGCTCTAGCTTCAGCAGGAAGAAATTAAATTTGGTGCAAAATAATAACATCTGGGCGAGATTCTGCTTGTCAGACTAGCAGTCCCTTTAGATGCCAGGGTAAAAAAATATTAAAATTAACTCTGAAGGATTTCACATTTGTGTTTTTAATATGAGTGGTTGAGCTGTGTTTCCATACCAACACATTTCCCCTCTCTGGAGAGAGATGCAATTATCCATCCTCTGCACTGGGTCCCCAGACTGGGGGTCTGACCCAAAGCAAGACACACTGGGAGCTCTCTTCCCTGCCAGAGCACAGCTCAGAGTTGGCACTGCTTCCAGCTCTCCCATCCCTGCACTCCCAACTCCCAGAGCCACTGGGAATCTGTCCCCAGGACCTGCAGGAGATGCTCAGGGGCCACTGGGGCTCCTCTTCCCTCCAGCATCCCTCCCCAATAGCTGAGTGCCCTGCACAGCCCTGCCAGGGGCATCCTGCACAATTCCTATAGCTGGAACAGCCTCTGGCATGGCAGCCATCAAAATGCTCTTAAGCAAGCAGCAATCAAAAGATCAACCTATTTAAAAAAGTGTTTTTCTGCAAACTTCCAGGCTAATTTTAAAGATAACAAAAGTAAATTGTGTTCAAAGTCAATGAATCGTCCTTCCAAGTCCAAAACACTTTAGACAAGATAATTAAAGTGAGCTCCTCAATGGTTCCAGCTAGGAATTCCTCCTCTGCAATGGGAGTACAAATGATTTTTAGTCACTTTAGAGCTTTTTTAATAATCAGAAGTGGTAAGAAACTATTCAACTAAATGCTTTTCTTCCCCACCACCAAGAATGGCAATTCCACATGCCAGGGCTTCTCAGAATAACTTCAGCTTCAAAACCCCTGCACAGGTCCCTGGGCCAGGGTGGAAATAATAGTTTTTTTAAAAAAAAGGGGGGGATGATAAAATCTAAGCAAAGGATTCAACTCTCTCTAGAAGTGGCAGGAAGTTCAGAGACAGAGCACCCAACTGGTGTGCACAACCTGCAGATGCACAGGGTGTCATTCCCACACACAATAAAAACTAATGCTGCAGTTTCTGTCAAATGGGAAGGAGGGAGGCACACAGTTTGTATTCCACCCATTATTCACCATTTATTCACCGTTTCTGAAGCTGGTCCACATTTCCAATGCCTAAGAAACCAACCTTTTATTAGTTTTACTCCATTCTGGTTACTAGAATTGGATCTTAATGGTAACTGCATTAAGAATTACTGGGGGGAAAAAAATGTGCTGTTATCTCCTCAGCAATTCATTTGATCTTACACTGAGAAAAACAACACATTAAACTTCATCAGTCAGTTGTGGCCCAGAACAGAGCTCTGCCCTGATCCCACAGGCTTCAGCGGGTCTTGGGTCTTGCTATTAGTGAGGCATAAACAAAAATAAATCAATTCTTCTGCAAAAATATCATCATGAAGGAAAAAACGCTTGGCTGCCCATGACTTCTTTTTTAAATACAGGCAAAAACACCATTAATACAGAATGATGGAACCTCAATAGGACAGCACTCAACAAATAAGCAATCATTTCACTGCACATTAACCATAAGGCCCTAAAAAAATTACTGCAGATTTAAGTGGCACAAACTAGTGTGTATCAACACTAAAAAAAAACCTCTAAAGACGCATTTTACAAAAAAAATCCAAGCAAACAAACAAAACCATCATATTATCATTAGAAAGAGAGCTGCCCCAGACAGCAGAGCACAGGGTCACCAAGCACTCAAATACCCCACGGGGCACCAGGGACCACATTTGGGAACCAGCAGCCTCTGCCACCTTTCCCACAGAGTAACCAACTTTGTTGTGCAGTGGAGAACAATAAAAATACACAGCTGAGGCAGATCTCACCAAGCATTACAGTGAGGTGACAACCAGATCACCTCACTGCAGCCCATGTCTTGGGACTGACAGAGTCAGACAATACTTGCACAGATACTTGAATTCTTAGAAAGGTGTTTTGGTTTTGTTGTTTTGGTTTTTTTTTAATTTGTACCTCAAGAAGTTTAGCCTTCAAATTTCCATTCATTCTTACAGCTGCAGGAATATTTAGGACAAGCCCTGCAGAACAACCATACAACAAACCAGGTTTACTCCTAATCATAAACAAGCATATATAATATCTACAAACACATGAAAACAAGCAAACAGAAAGCTCCCAGCCACTTGCACCTCCAATTGCCCCGTGCTGAGGAAGAGGAGCAGAAATGCTGCCTCCTCCTGCAGGTGACTGCAGCACCCCCAGCACTCACTGTCACATTTTCTGAAAAATCCCTTCACCGGGATTTCTTCTCCTGGGAAGCTGAGAAGCCTCAGAGAAAAATGAAAACAATAATTATCTGACTTGCTCCTCCTGTGTTTTGCTGCTCTGGAATGTGGTCTGGAGATTGTTTGGTGCATGAGAGGTGCATGTTTGATTGGTTTCATGTGAATTTTTTTTACTTAATGATCAATCACCATTCAGCTGTGTCAGACTCAGAAGTCAGCTTTTTATTAGTACCTTGTTAAGCATCCTGATGCATCCTTTCTCTAATCTTTAGCATAGTTTCAGTACAGCATTCTTTAATATAATATAATATAGTAACATATAATAATAAATTAGCCTTCTAAGAACATGGAGTCAGATTCATCAATTCCTCTTTCATCCTGGGGACTCCAAAAGTACCAGAGCTCACCTTGGAAGACAGCAGCATTCTGGATGACCAGGAATTTCAGCTCCATGCTGGCAGACTGCAGCAGCTGCTCCATGTTCAGGCGAGCAGCTGCCTGGTACTTCTCCTCCATCTTCCTCGAGCAGCACGTGGAGCCCTTGGGGATGCAGACCTGCAGATCAGTCCCTGGAGAGGCACAGGAGAAGCAGACAATTCACACGAGGTGGAATTAGGAGAGGAAACCGACTCCAAGCATCACTGTGGCTGCAGTTACTGTTTGGGCAAAGTGATGGCATTTCTGGAATTTGTCCTGAGCAAGCAGCTTGGCCCAAGGAAAGGGTGGATAAGGCAGAGCCCAGATTGCTGAGCAGCAGCCCCTGAGAGCTGTGCCTGCTCCAGTTCCCACACACCCCAAGCACTGATGTGCCAGTGCCAGGCAGAGTGATCCCAGCCTCACCCTGCTGTCCCCTGTGTGCCCACAGCAGTGAGGAGTCAGCGAGGGCTGGAAAGGTGGAGTGGGAGGTGGAAAACAGAGACAGGATGTGAGGCTGTGGATTTACAGTGAATAGAGCAATGTGTGGAGTGCATCAAGGAGGATATGCTTGTGATTTGCATAAAGACTTGAAGTAATTTGGAAGTAACAGTGCTATTTGCCTGCAATTTCTACCCTATTGTATCCCCAGCAACAGCATTAATAGCAGAAGGACACAAATATAATGATTTACTTGGCTTTTTAGCTGACTTTTAAATTGTACAACCAAATGTCCCCATTCCATCCTTCCTTTGCAACAGGCAAAGCACAAGGCCCATGGCTTCACTCGTGACTGTCCCACTGCAGAGGGACAGATCCTGAGGGATGCTCTGAGCACTGCACAAGGCAAGAGCCTCTTCTGCAGCACCTTCACTCATTCAGCAGGACGGGACAGCAGCCAGGGGACAAAGGCCAGAGGGACACCACTTGCTCTAGCATCTCCAGCACTGCTCAGGGATACTAAACCACTTTTTTTTTTTTTTTACATTCCCCAAGCATTTATTCATGGAGAAAGTAGACAACTTCCAGAGAAGTGTTGTTAGCTAAAAACAAAATCTGGGGAAGAAAATGGAAACCTTTCTAGGCTCAGACAAGCAAAGATGAAACAGAAGAGCTGGAAGTAGCAGTAATAAAAGGCCCCATCTTCCATCAACTTTTAAGAGCAAACTGAGGCCCCAAACACACAAGCAGAGCAGCAAGCTCATATCAAAGCAAACAGCTCTCCTCATGCAAAACACATCTAATCTGATGCTGCTCTTAGAAACTCAAACAGCAAAAACCAGCTCCATTAAAAGTGGCTATGCAGGGTCAAAGAGCAGCCAGCACCCACATTTCATTGTCTGCCCCCCAAACTGCATCATGCCCAAAGCAAAACCAGCTCCCTGCTAGGTTCAGCTCTGCCAAGAACGTGGATTGGGAAGCAGTCCCAGGCCAGTGACCAACAGCCCTGACAGAGTGAAGGCTCCTCACACCTCTCACTCTGCCTTCCTGCTTGTTATAGAGGGTTTTTGCTCAGTAAAAGCTACTTTGGTAATTTACATCTTTGCACTGGAAGGATTATGCTTCCTTTCAGGTTCCTGTCTTCTCTCCTTCACAAGAGTCTTTTACCACATCCACTCTCTCCCTAATTACTAGAAAGTGTCAAAAGTCACTTTTGCAAGTGTAGTCTAGAAGAACAGGATTAATATTAATGTCAGTTCAATCGTGTGCCTCCTGAAGAAGAGTCATGCACAGTGCCAAGGGAAAACCAGCTGTCAGGGCTCAGGAGCAGCGACAGCAGAAATCCTCCTCCCTCCAGCCCTATCCCTTCCCTGGCACAGCATGGGAAAAGGAACATGAAACACTTCATCTACAACATGCATTGCATGTGGGGAAAAGGAGATTTAACCAGTGCAGGCCCTGCTGCAAAAAAAAAAAAACCTTGAGCAAAGGGGGAGAGAGGGTCCAAGCCCCATCCTGGCTCCATCACTCCCCACTGCCTCAGTTTCCCCTTTGCAAAGCAGGATGCCCATCAAGCCCTCTGGCACAGAGCCACCACCACCAATGTCTCGAGCTCGAGCCCCAGCGATTCGTGAACTCACCCACTCCAGAGGAGCACAGCGACAGGTATTTCATGCATTGAAAAAATAAAAGGGACCATAAAACCATGTAACAGCAAGATACTGCATTAATGAGAGAAGCAGTTATATAACAGCAAGTTAAAGAGGTTTTTTAAAGTCAAACCCAACTCAATTTACACCACGAAAAGGCTTAGCATGGTCTCTTTAACACTACAGTACGCCCATAAATTTCTTTTTAATACAAAGCTTATTTCCTCCTACATTTATTATATTACGACACATTTCAAATTATAAAATTCCTTCCATGATTAATGGAAATACCAATATAGAAAATCTGAGAGTTGGCAATTAAGAGGTCTCTGCAAGTTAAAGCCAAGGATAGGAAGCAGCAAGGTCATCTACTCACATCCCATCCTTCTTTTTAGCAATTAAGCCAACTTCTCCCCTTAAATGGATCTTTATTTTTGTGCAGTAAAAAGACAGACACATGCTGTATCAGAGCAATCAGAGGAGGAGGAAAAAGCCTGGGAATTAACTCAGCTTCAAATGTTTTACAGAGACAGCCAACTAACAGGGGAAGAAACGTCTCAGTAAACACAACAGGACAACACGGGCAGGGCAGGCTCTTGGAAGGGACCAGGGACGAGCTCCTTCTTGGCACAGTGCTGCTACAGAGGGACAGGGAATGGGGCCCTGACTCCCATCTGCCAGCTCTTTTCTGTGAGTGGCTTTCCCAGATGGCGAGCTGGCTCAAACACTCCATCTCCAAATCCCCCAGGAGCAGTAGTGATGGGAGGTTTCACTGCCAGTCCCCCTGGAGCCACTAACCCACCCTGCTGACCCCAGCCCCAGCAGACACAGATGAAACAGAGACAAAGCTTTTGACCTGCAAATGTATTTGGGGTTTTTACTCATGCCACTGCTCGAAGGAGCCTCTTCTGCACTCAAGCTGCAGCCCCCAGGAGCCCCAAGGGCTGCGCAGGCCACGCGCTCCGGACGCGTGAAGGATGCGGAGACGCGAACGCCTGGGAACGCTCAGCAAGCCCACGGCCCAGACACGAGCAGGAAATGAATTGGGGTGCCACACGTTTCTGACTCCAAAAAAACGCACGGGAAAAGGTCCTGTGAGTCATCAAATCCTACCTCAGCCTCCCAATCCACCCCCTCTCAGCATTTTATCTAACACAAACACCTCCAGCGATACTCCGGCTTGTGAGATAGCAAAGCCCATTCCGCTGCCTAATGGCCCTTTACTGTTAAGACCGTTTTTATCTCCCAACCTACACAACCCTTTTTTCTTAAAGTTTCAAGTCATTACACCTTGTAATGCCAGTCTCAGCCCTTGCAAACAACCTTCTCCTTTTGCTATAAATCACTACAAACTCATTTTCGGAAAGAAAGTGTCCCTCAAATTACTGCAACCGTTTTATTAAATTGCATTTGGATGCTCACATACCAATCCTGGCGAGATTAGCGAGATGATGAGATGCCAAGCACAGCAGCCTGACCCTCTGACACCCAACTCCCACGGCTGAGAAGGCACTGGCTGCAGCCCCTTCCATGGGTGCAGGAGCAGCAGGCACCATCAGAACTGTGCCATTTATGCCATCTTGGGGAACAGCAGTGTAAATGCTCCAGCAATTCCACACAGGCTCCCAGCTGACAGAAATAAACTCTAAAGCTGCACTAATTTCAGCAGCACCCTGCCTCTTCCTCCTCCCGACTGGGAGTTTTTACTGACGGTCGGGGAGCAGTGAATTTAAACCATTACATTTGACTTTGATGTACAATTATTCCCGCAGATAGGTGGTTAGTACAGCAGAAGTGAAAATCATTTCACTGGATTAAATGTCAAAAATAAAAACCCTCAAGACCATCTACGGGCAGTCGTGGACTCCTTCACAAGGCTGAAGGATTTTCCTTTGATTTTAAGCATCCCAGGATAGCTTCAACCCTGTCATCAGATACAGGCAGGCAAGCTGTGCATACTGAGGCACACAAGCCTTCCCACCCAGATCCAATGGCAGCTTAAATCAGATTAACATTCCCCCCAAATTTACCCCAGGCACTGCCAAAATAAGAACCTGTCCCTGCTTAACGCCACATTCCTGCAGCCTCCTCCCCATGTGAGGGGGCTCTGCTACTCCATGCAGTGGCACCTTCGCCTTCTGCAGTCTGGAAGTGTCACAGGAGTTCCTCCCACCCTCTTCACTCACCAATTTGGTACTATTATACCCACAAGAAATATGCTGGTTTGGGTCAATTTTCCTCCTCCAATTGTTTTACAACCAGCATCGTGCTTTAAATAGATAAAAGCAGTGACTCAACATTTAAATATAGTGGATTTCCCCCCAGCTTTTTCAATACTTTTTATTAAGAACCTTTTAAATTATGTGATTAGGGGGTTGTACATCTGTCAGTGCCTTTTAATGCTCAGCATCTAGGGGGAGGAAAAGGAAATGCAACTGTTTAGAACCCAGATTTAATGCTGATCTTTATAAACCTAATTAAAGAGATATAAATTATAAACCAACTCATTCAATAGGTGATTTAAGTTGGAACAGTATGCATAGTACACGGGATATTTATTACTGCTTAATTGTCCTTTATTTTCTATTCCATCTTGTGTTTCACAAGACCATCTGACTCTGGATTCCTCCCCTGGTCTTACAATGTTGGCCAGATGATTCTCATGCAAATCTACCACCCTATAAAAACACATCTTTTAAAAGAAGACATTACAGCGAAAAATAGGTTTTACACAGTAAAAGTTCCCTCCTAAGAAATGTATAAACACTGTCGTCAATGGAGTTAACTTTGGGCACCCACTCCCCACATAGATTTGTTACAGTCACATGCACACATCCCACAGCCATTCCAAAGACCAGGAAGAACACTGTTCAGGATGTTGTTAAAGTTAACCCCTGGGGAAAAAAAATAAAATTAATGATCTCACTATAAAACCACTGCCTGGGGAGGTTACTAAATTTTAGGGTTCTGCTCCTGCTCTCTTAACTATCAAGAGAGCAACTTGCAGGCCTGAAATAATTAAGAACAGAAAACTCAATTATCTAGTAAACTGAGCTTTTAAACCACCGTGCTAAGCTAAATGGAAAGGCTGCACAGGGAGGAGCATCATTAGTCCCACTCAGGAAAAACAGAGTAAAAGAGCAGGAGTACAAAGGGAACCAGCTCATGAGCAAAGGCACATCGAGTTCAGCAGGAAGAAGTGGGATTTTTAATTTTTAAACTGTACATTGGCACACAGCAGCTGCCAAAAAAAAAAGAGAAGAAAGCTTGACATGCTCAGCCAGCCACTTGTAAAGCATTACACCTCAACTCCAAAAGGTTAATCTCCTATTTTCTTAGGGTGAATCCATATTTGCTTCCATCAAAGAAAATGAACAAAAAGCTGGAAATAACACTTGGCTGTGGGAGAAGGAAAACAGACCTACCAGCAGATATTTCTGTCAAGATAAATATTCCTCAGTTTTCCACTGTTCCAGAGCAGAGACATCCATCCCCTGTCCCCATCCTGCCAAGGCACCAGCTCACCCCTTCCCCTCTACCCAAGGCCCCAGCCCAATTACCTGTCACCACCAATACAGAGAAACACAAATGGCAGAGAGGAGAGAAAAACAGAGCTGGAGAAATGGAAATTCAAGCTGCTGTTTATAGATAGGAGAAATTATGCAGAGAAAAGACAAATGGAGGAAGAAAACCAAGACGGGCAACAGAGCAAAATGAGA
This sequence comes from Motacilla alba alba, assembly GCF_015832195.1. Taxonomy (NCBI): domain Eukaryota; kingdom Metazoa; phylum Chordata; class Aves; order Passeriformes; family Motacillidae; genus Motacilla; species Motacilla alba. Next base: position 7,023,238 of record NC_052045.1, on the reverse strand, counting down.
ATTTAGTTATTACTGAGCATGAAGCTACCCCAGCACAAAACCACAGGCTGGCTCAGGAGCTGGCATTCAGTCTCATCTTCATCAAAACCCAGGCAAAGCACTCTCCCATCACCCTGCCTTCCCTCTCTCCAGCACAAGATCTCTGCTCGAGGTCCAGTCGAGATGGTGCCATGAATTACATCCTCCCACCCCTCAGAACAGTCAGCCACAGCTGACAGCAGTTAGGCTTTGCTGTTCCCCACCTCTAAGCAGGCCAGAGCAAGCTCCAGAGTGACAAAACCTGGTCCCCAGACTGCAGGACCAGAGGAGGCCAAGCTTCTCACTGCCTGGTGCATGCCTGCAGCTCTTCCCAGAACATCAATACTGCTCACGAAACAGCGTGACACTTCCCTCACATTTAACAGAATTGCCTTTTTTTGGGTTTTTTTAAAATTAGAAGTGTGGTCTCTGTCTACTTCAGAGCTCTCCTACGGAGCTTGCTGTGCCAATGTCCCTGCAGCCCACGCACGCTGATGCAGTAAAACTGAGCTGTGGGACATTTCTCCTGAGTGTGTTGCAACTCAGCAGCATTTCCACTACTTACTCCTTCAGCAGCAACTGGTCATAACGCAAAATGGGGCTTCCAGAAACAATTGTGTAAAAAAAAAAAAATCCACGTTTTAAATATTAACTCCAGTTTCTTCAGGGTGGTGTGGTCCATTGGGAAAGGTTCTCAGAATTGATTCCATGGTGATTTGTTTTGGAGTTCCCAGCCACTTTTTTTAATTGACAGATGTATGAAAGGAAGAAAAGTAATAAACAGATGCCTGGAAAATAGTCCTTGAGTGATGCTTCCCTATTACAGAGATTTATGCAGCTGCTACTAGGAGAAGCAAGTGCTCTGAAGTGTAATTACCACACAGAGTCATGCAAGATGGGCCAGATCCAAGGTATAAGCAAGCAGTCATTGCTTTAATTATGATCAAGTTTATGTACTTAGGCAAATGTAAAATCCACTTTCAATTTGATGTGTGGGAACTTTATCATCGTAACAAGCTGGAAGCATTCACCTGAAACACCAGCCCTGTTACGAGGTATTGATCCAGCTGCCCACAGGCTCTGCAGAGAGGCAGAGGGCTCCTTACTCCTCCTGGCTAGCAGGAATGCAGATGGGGCTCACAGGGGAGTGAGAATGTAACTGAGGAACCCAGGCAATCTGAACCATGCTGGGAAGGGAAGATACCAGGGCAAAAACACCCACTGCAATCACAGCCAGGCCAGGCTGGAGGATGCTGCTGCTTTCTGGGGAAGGACCGATCACATTGCAGCCCCTCAATACAATGGGAGTCATTCTCCAGGAGCCTGCCCACCCCTCCATCACTCCCTGGAGTGTGTAAAGACATACTCAGCAAAGTTACTTGGGAATCAAAGCAAGAATCTCACTGACTTTCAAAGAAACAACTTCCCTTCCTTCTGACAAACAGAATTTGTCAATTCAGTGGTGATAAGAGCAGCTCTTTCCTGCAACTCTTCATGCAAACATTTCACTGGAAGTATTTCCAGTGCCGCTTCCTTACTGACCAGGAGACTATGGCCATGTGGGACAGAGAGAAAAGAGATGCTGTTCCTGCAGATAGTCTGAAAGGAGCATTAACTATCAAAATTTATATGAGAAAAGAACAAAAGGACAGGTAGGGATAGGAAATGTACGCTCTCACCACGACTTACATCTGAACTCTTCTCATATCTCTCACAGCTCTAGATAAGCTGAGGCATTGCTACAGTCTTGCAGACCAAAAGACTTGGGATTTACAGCAGCCACAACACCTCGCAGTCCCAGCTCTGGGCACCCCACTGCCCCCTCCCTCCCTCCCCTGTGCTGCAGCAGATCACTGCTGAAGGAACTCCTGTGCTTCTGGCCTGTGCGACACCGAACGCAAGAAACGCAACTCAACACATCGTTATTAAAAGCAGCCACCGCTGGCGATGATCTCATTGTACCTCCCCTGCCTGTCACGTTTGCCTGTTATCTCTTCCTTTTCATACTTTGATCACAAGCTTTTCAGGGCAGGCGTTCTCGGCTGCGTATTGAGCCCAACACAGCAGCAGCGAGCTCTCCAGGCAGCTCCGTAACGCGGCCATCAAACGCACCCGATTGTGTACACGCAGCTCCCACCTGGAGCAGCCGACACTCCCGAGCTCCCAAAGAGCTGCAAAGAGCCTTTAAAACGCAAGGAATTCAAGTATTTCGCTTACATTTTAAAACAGCAATGAGGCACGTACACAGAGAGCAGCCTCGCAGGGGGTAGGTGGTGAGGTTTGGTGCGGTGCCACCCCGGCAGCCACCTGTAATGGGAACTGCAGAGCGGAATAACACCGCTCCCAGAGCTCCCGCCGCGCCCTCGCACCCCGCACGGTTCCCGCACGGTTCCCGCACGGCCCGGGCAATGCCGCGCTGCCTCCTCCCAGCCCCATCCTCCGGAGCTGCGGCAGCCGCGGGCTCGGGCCGGGATGAGGGTTTGGCTGCTGTCGGAGCAGCCCTACAGGGCGGGACTGCCTCGGAGCCTGGCACACCGCGGGCAGAGGAAAGCGGCTCTGGCGGACCCGGCACCTGCAGGGACGTGACGGGCGCGCGGAGGCTCCGCTCGCCAGCGGGGACACCGCGAGCTCCCGGGGACCTCGCACCGGACCCCGACAGCGGCATGCGAGGACGGGGCGGGCTGGTCCCTCCGGCAGCGCCGCGGCTCTACCCGACTGCCCGAGTTCACCTCGGCCACCGAGGGTGAAAAACCCCCCTAAACAAACCGAGCGCAATAAAGACCCTCTCTCCAGCGGGTGCCCATTACCGCGACGTAATCACGGGCTCCGTGGTATCCCCGCGTCCGAGACCCGAACCCCGGCGGCCACCGGCACTGAGCGGCACCGAGACCTGGCCGCCGGGGTGGGCAGCTCCCCGCGGGAGAGCGGGCAGCCCGCGCCCGGCTCCGCAGCGTCCCGCAGCCGCACGGCGACCCCCGCCCGCGGCCCCGCAGCCGAACAGCCCCGGGCGACCCCCGGCGAAACGACAACGGCCGGCCGGACACCACGGGGAGGGCGCTCTCACCTGGCACGGGGCTCTCGGGCACCCACTTGGCTCCGGGCTGCAGCACCTGGAAGGCGGCGCGGACCGGGCGGCAGGCGGCTTCCCCCGCCGGCTGCGCGGCCCCCGGGACACCGAGCAGCGCGGCCGCCAGCAGCAGCAGCAGCGGCGGCACTCCGCCGCTCCCCGACATCCTCCCGGGCCAGCGGGGCGCTCCTCTAGGCGCTGCCAGCGGGCATGCCCACCGAGCCGGGACGCGTCGGGACCGGGAGCAGCGGAGCGGAGCTCGGCCCCGCGCGTCCCGGCCCCGCCCCGGCCCTGATTGGCGCCCTCCCCCCGCCCGCGGGAAACTCGCCCCGCGCGCGGCCCCGCCCCGGCCCTGATTGGTCCCCGTAGGGCAGCCCCGCCCCCCCCGCGCCACGCCCGCCACGCCCCGCACCGCACCTGCGCTCCCTCCCGCCGGCAATGGCACCGGTACGGACACTGATTCCGGCACCGACCCTGATCCCGGCACTGATCCCCATCCTGGTACAGATCCCCATCCCGGCACTGATCCCCATCCCGGCACGGACACTGATCCCGGCACCGACCCTGATCCCGGCACCGATCCCCATCCCGGCACCGATCCCCATCCCGGCACCGACCCTGATCCCGGCTCTGATCCCCATCCCGGCACCGATCCCCATCCCGGCACCGACCCTGATCCCGGCACTGATCCCCATCCCGGCACCGACCCTGATCCCGGCTCTGATCCCCATCCCGGCACCGATCCCGATCCCGGCACGGACACTGATCCCGGCACCGATCCCAGCACCGGCAAGCCGCGGGCTCACACGGCTCGGAGCGCTGCTCCCGGTGCCCCCTCGCTCGCTGCCCGTGCGGTGCAGACCCTGTGTAGCCCCACGCGTGCACCGGGCGCGGGACGTGGGATGCGCGGTCCCCGCTTTGCACGGGTTGCGTGAGTTCGCAGCGCTGCGCCGCGAGTGAATAGAGCGTCTCTAGAGCCAGCCGGGGCTGCAAGGGAGGGCGAAGTTCCTCGCACTGCACTGGACCCTTCCCGTAAGGCTGAGGGACGGAGTGGGACTCGCCTGGAAACTCCGCCGTGAGGGCGGAGTGTTGCTGAGTGCAGGGCTGCGAGCGTCACTGAGCCCCCTGGGGCAGCACTGAAGTCTGGATTGCCCAGTCCCCAGAATGCCCAGGGCTGCCACGGGTCTGGGGTGCTGCTGGGTGTGCACAGGACAAATCACCAGAGGAGCTGCCCTGGAAACAGGCAGCTCTGCATGAGCAGGTTGTATTCCTCCAGCACGACCATTTCTGCACCAGTTTCCAGACGCAGTTGTTGGGAACGCCTCGCTCACTGAGCTGAAGGTCCCCCAGGGTCTCACAGGCCTGGTCAGACCCTGTGTCCCCCAGCTGAAAGGACATTCCAGCTCCATCTCAGCAGCAAAAGACCCTAAATACCAACATTGCACCCTCAGCTGGAAGGGGCCCACGCTCACGCTGCTCATCACTCAGCAAGCAGCTGTACAAAGTGGGAAGCAAGAAGGTGGGGTGAGGAAAGGCTCTATTTAAAACAGCAAGGGTCGTGTATGAAAAACTGCCAAAATAGTGATTGCCCAGGCGGTCTCCTCGCTGCTCGCCCCCAGCCTGCACCATGCACAGAAAAACAATGACAGAGCAAGTACAAGCAGAAGAACAGAAGAAAAATCTATTTAAAATTTCCAGCGCAAATGCAGGATCAAATTATTGCTAATGGCTCGCTACCAGCTCTTTTTCACTCTGAAATTTTGAACAGGGGTGAAAAATGGAAGTCCAAACTGTGTATTTGTTCTAGGAAAATGCCTGCCAGGGAGAGATTGTTAAAATATATTATGGATATGCGTCTAATAAGCTGGAATGTGCAACACGTCTTGTTGGTTAATGGATTGTCGGAGCCTGTTGCTGTCCACAGACTGCACTATTTATTATCCCTTTATTGTTTCTAGTAAGCATGACTGACAAAATTCCCATTAACCGGGCAGCAAAAAGTCCCGCTTTGCAGGAATCCAGAGAAATCCAGAAATGTCATTTTGTTCCGAGGTGCAGGTGCTCCACAATGCAAACTGTGCCTGATTTCAGCAGAGAGAAGGGCGGGCGTGTGCTCGCTGATACGGATGAGGAGCCGTCCTTTACCCATTCTCATTTCTCCTGGTGCTCTCCATGGAATACCAGCACACGGGCGGCGGCTGATGGGAGCCACATCACACCAGATAGCTGCCACACCTCTTCTGCACCTCCTTCACTGATTTGGTGATGGATTTGTTATGTTTATGCAACAGTTTCGGGTAGAGCATTGTGTTAGGTCAGGAATCAATTGGACTGAATTGCAGAACACAAAGGCTGGTACTTGAAGCACTCCTTTATATACAATATTGCAATCTATATTATGTTTATGGCCTGAATTACAGTTGTCTAAAAGGCATTCAAGCATCTCCTGTGTTCATCTTCAAACCTGCTGTGTGTATTTCATTTAGGTGCAGGAGGCTTGTGCTGCTCCAGGTAAGTACACAGATACTGTCAAGCATGCCATTAGAGCAAAGAATTACACCCAGTGCCAAATAGGTGCCATTTAGGTATCTCTGCTCAGATGAGGGAGTGCTTTAGGATTTCAAACAAATTAGAAAACAACATTACTGCTCTTTACTGGATCTGGCTTCACAGTGGGATCTGACATTATCTCGACAATTACTCCCTGTGAAAATAAAGTATATTTATCAACAAGGAGATGTGTCAAAAGCAAGTTAAAGCTTCTAGAAACATGCAGCAAAACCAAGTGGCAACCCTTTCTTTCAGTCATTCTTCTCAGTTGTACCCACAGTCTGCTGGCAGGAAGAAGAACTCACATTTTAACTGGAAACTTTCCCTAATGGAAAACTCATTTTCCCCAGTTTTCACTCTAGCATTGCTGACTTTTCCTGGGGTAATAAAGTCTAGGATGCAGCTAAATGGAAATAAGGGGTGAACCCCCTCCCACCCATGGACCAACAATACTGTCACGTTCTGTGGCACCTCCAGCCCCGAGCCCAAAGGATGCTCTCCCCCGACAGTGTCTGCAGAAGCATTCCCAAGGTGACAACTGCAGACCCTCTGACTTCCATCAGAGCTGCAACATCAGCCCCATGAAAATCTGAAGCTATTTTCCTGAGCACAGGCACATCCATATGGCTTGTCCTTTTAATGGGAGGGTAACAAATGAAGGTTTGTCCTGGAGGAGAAAGCAGAAGATTTGCTCCAAGATCAGAGGCAAAGTCACTGGGTTAGTTGTCTGCCAGCAGATGTAGTAAGAGCCAAGTCATTGTCTCATATCCAGGATGATAATTTCCCTTGTTACAACTGCTCACACCGTAAAAAATTCACTTAATCATCTACCTGCCTCAAGCCTGTGAGTAATGAGAGGCAGGATCGTGTGTAGCTGATTTTATCAAATGCTCTTATGAAGTTCTCCACTGGGAAAACCCTGAATCAATTAAAACACCAAGGAGAGATGTAGGAGAGGGATTCATACTCCCCAGTAGATGCTCACCAGGTTATAAACACATTTCACTTACTCTGTGGATGGGATGGATGAGCTCCATGGGGACAAGGTCAGCTGAGCCATGCCTACAACAGAGGAAATCACCGTGGGGCAAGGGAGAAAAGAAAATCCTGGAGCATCTGCTGACACATCTGTGTGGTTTTGGCACATACCTGGCAGTCTACATGGGCGTGTTTGGCCTGGGTTTCTCATCCCTGCTGTGCTCCTGTCGTGCTGTCTATGGCACAGCTGCATCACCTGAGATCTCACGGGTCCTGCTGGAACCAGGAGCTGCAGGCAGTGACGTCTTCTCCCTGCCAAAATGACCCTTCCCATCTTGTTCTGCACCCTGCAGAAGCTGCGCTTTCAGGTTTTCATAGCCATTTGTGGAGGAGGAGAAGGGAGAAGCTCTTCACTGTCTAACAGTACTCGCACATAGCCTGATGGAAAAAAGAAAAGTGCATTTGCCATGGGGCACTGGGAGAAATGATGGATTGCCAGGTAGCAGACATCCCTCCCCACTTTGGCAGGATATTGTATTCTGTGTGCCATACAGGAATGCTGATAGATCCATAAAGCATTAGCCTTTTCCTCACCCTAAAAAGCAGTGGCTGATAAATCACTCGCTCTCTGGAGTTTGTTTGGGAGCAGATCACACAGCAGAAGCAGTGAAGCCTTCAGAGAGATACATCACTTAAAGACACTGCAGATGCCAATAGGGCTGTACATCAAGAATGCACAGACAAATCACTTTCCCTGTCCAAAATGAGATACTTCAGACCTAGAACTTTTTTCCAAGTATGTACTGGTTTCAGTCACACATCAGAAATGTCTCCCAGAGCCTTGGAAAATCTCTGCACTTCAGTCCTAGAGATCTCCTCTTTTTTCACAGAGGGTTTGGTAAGTCTTCTCTCCTGTTAAAGGACACAAAATTGCAGAATATTTCATAGAATAAAATCCCATCCAGATCCAAACTTTTCCAAAAGAGTTCTTAACTGTGGATGAGGCACAGGTTTTGCAGGGGACATCTGGCTGTGTAGCTAACCGTGCAGTCACCTGAAGGATTTTGCATCTTTTGTAAAATTAAAAGTGCACAGACACAGTTGGTGTGACTCAAAAGCTCCTCCACACACCCTCCATCTCTGGAGAACCCAAAACAGAGCATAAAGGATGAGACACACAGCGTGCTGCAGCTGGGGGCACACTGGTGGAGGGATGCAGCCCTCAGGGAGGAAGGATCTCATAGCACTCCTCACCACTGCCCAAGCTGCAGCACCCCTCTCTTCCCCAGCACCCAGTGAGAGGGGCTGAGCCCTGGCAAAGCTCCTGAGTACACGAGGATCACTTGAGAGGCAGCTCTGCAGAGGGCCTCAAACAGAAGGGATGGAGAAAACTGTTCCCCATGCACTGCTGCCTCTGCTGGGAGCACAGGGCAGGCATTTCTCAAGCTGATATTTTCATTTATCATCTCCTGGTGATTAATCAACAGAAGAGACATCGCCAGGAGCCAGCCCAGAAGGGACCAGCCCAGAGCATTCACCTACAGAAATAAAGTGCTGCTAACAATTACCAGCCCAGGGCTGCCACACCACAGGCACCCCGCTCACCCAGAGAGCTGGCATGTACAATCACAGAGCTGCAGATCAGCTCCACGCAGGGGGAGCAGCTTCAGAGGAGGCACACGGGGCACTCTGGATATCACTCCAGGGAGATGCAGCACTCCCAGTCCCCTGCAAGGCTGAACAGCACAGCACAAGCTCTGGAGCTGCTGGAGCAGAGGTGATGTGCTGCACATTCAGGGTCAGAGGGCAGAGCCACCCTGGACCTTTGCAGCCCAGGCAGCCCCAGTAAGAGCTGTGGGGCTGCACATGCTGACAAAGTCCCGCTGCACAATGAGTACACAGCTCTGGGATGGGATTTACAGCAGAAACAATGGAAGTTATATTGAATATATAAATTGTTCCCACTCCAGAGGAGGCCACGATGTATTCAGGTGCAATTCCTGGAGTGCTTTTTTCCTGTGCAGTGGCACTATAGTAAAACTTGATTTATGCCTTATTAAATTATTTTAATGTTTAATATTATATGCAAAAACTCTGTGAAGAGACATAATAGAGGACTATCTCTGCTGGGCTCGTGCAGAAGCTGTCTCCAGTCGCATGGTAATGAGGCATTCCAAAGGTATCACAAGTGTTGGACTGCTCCTCAAACACCATTTTGTGGCTAAAAGAGCAAATGGGTGACCCAGTGTCAGCTTTTATACCAAATAATTCAATAAATTGTAGAGACAGAGAGTTCCTCTCCCTCACCAACACAGATCAGGAGTCCTTGCTGGAGCCAGTGGATTTGGAGCAGCCCCAGCAAGCACCAAGTCCTGACAAGGGAGGAGACCCTGGAACAAAGGAATGTGAAGAGTCTCCATCCCAGGCAGGGTGGCTCTGGGCTGCCAGCGGGCTACTGAGGTGCTCAGCCACTGTGCAGCAGGACAGGCACCACCTCTGCTGGCTGACATTTCCTCCACAGCATCTTCTTCCTCCCCCTCCCTCCCTCCCTCTCAGGCTTCTCTCTCATTAAGGAAAGGTCACTGCACTCCATGGCAAGAAGAAAAAATTGCAAACCGAAGGAATTTCTGTCTTCACAGCCACTTTCTCCAAGTACCCAGCAGGCCCCTGGGGTTTTTTGAGCCTCATCCTGCAGAAGAGAAGTGTCTGATGTTCCCCAGGGGCATGTTCTGCCTGTGATGGGGCACAGCACTGCTCTGCCCCTCTGCTGCACACACCTCCTGCTCCCAGAGGCTCTCTTGGCCTGTTGGGGGTTTTCCTGCTCCAGGTCTCCCATCACAGATGTAGTGTCTGTGCTGAGCGTGGCTGTGTCCCAGAACCCTTCTCTGCCTGGGAGGTGAGGGCTCCACAAGGTGTGCTGGGCTGTCCTTGCCATCAGCAGCTCCCTCATCATTTGTCCCTGCTCCAGCCCATCCCCCTGGGAGATCACAACCTTGCACTGCCTGTTTTTCGCCTGACCCTTCCAGAGGTGATGCCAGCAGCAGCTGCCCAAGAAGCCACCCAAGTACTGCTGGATGCCAGGCTCAGAGCTCAGCACACCTTGGGCTTTCCAGAATCAGCGTCCTCACCTGCATCTGTGAGGATATTCACAGATCTCAGGGGGCTGGCTATCAACATTGCATCCTTCTTGCACAAGCCGAATATTAATAAAAGAACCCAGTAAGATTTAACGCTGGTGCATTTGAAGGCATTTCCCAAGGAATAACTAATGATCCTGCTGGATGCTCAGGCAGGTTTCACTGCCTGTGGAGGAGGACAGTTCATCGACAGAAGGGAAGTTTTGTTTTAAAAGGAGCCTCACTAAACATTCACATTTGTCTCATTTCCAATCAGTTAGAATAATGAACCACCTTACACAGAGAGATTTATTTTGTTTTTAAATGCTAAATCATTCCTGCATACAATGCATAAATGTCAGACCTCTCAAACAGTTCTTCGGGGATTTGGTTTATATTATTACTATTAAACATGAAGCAGAAATTGAGAAGCAGGTAAGTCTGATGCAGAGGTATTTCCTTCTGACTCCCCCTGTCCTTTAAATAAGACTGCAAAACCCACCTGAACTACGGGTGTCTCAAGTAGAAATCCTCTCCAAAACCAGAAATCACTGTGTGAGCATGTCACAGCAACAGGATAGGAAAGAAAGGGACAACAAGTTACTGTGCTCCATCCACTGCTCCTTGTTGTGACTGTGTAGGGCACTTCAGAGGTTTTCCATAAACTCGGGGATTAGTGCAATTAGGTCAAAAACTTCTCATTAATGAAGAAGGAACAAAGCTGTTGACAGATGACTCCAGAGTGCTTGGCCAGCAATGGAAAAAGCAAATAGAAACAAGCCCAAGGTTGTTAATTTCAGTGCTTTGGGGTTGTTTAAATCAGTCTCCTGGTACTGGAGGTGTGGGGGACCTGACTGGGCAGGACTTGGAGCTGACTCTGCCCAACACAGGACCCAGAGCCATGGGACAGGTGAGAAGGGCAGGGAATAAGGCACTGCCTGGGGGGCATCTCCAGAGGAACCCGAGTGCAAGTGGCATTTTAGGACACCATTTTAACCTCAGCCTAAGGGCAAGAATTTAAAAATAAAAGTGACCACAACCTATTATTCAATGGTCTGTTTTAGATGAGAGTGAATAATTTAAGCAATACATGCTTGAGCTGAGTGACTTTACCTCCCGTTGCCCCCCTTTCTCTGGCTGCACCTTCTCTGAGGCCAGCAGTAAATGTCCTGCTGATTTTGGCAGTGTGGAGCAAGCAGCATTCAGGCCTTACCCATGGCCTTTAGGGATTTTTCACCATTAGTGACCTGGGAAAGAGTAAGAAGGAAGATCTTAGGGGAAAAGAGGTCTGGCTCTATTAGAAACTGCTCTCACAAATGAGAATTGCTGTCAGTCAGCAATATTTAGTACTCACAAAGTGAGTGTGGGTGGCTTTGGTTTCGCTTCCCCTGGAAAGCAAGACTGAATCAGCAGGAAAGTATATTCAGTTTAAGAGCAAAATCCCTCATTTTTGTGTGATACAAAGCACTGAGCCAACACAAGCACCCTCTGTCAGTCCAAGCACCTTGCAGGTGCATTAAAGTTTCCCTCTGTTCTGCAGAGTTTCTGGCAGACCAGGCATTGCCAAGGGAACAGAGACCTGCCCTCACTCACAGGACAGGGATCCTGCCACAGAGAGCTCCCACTGAGAGAGTCTGGCACCCTGCACACGGGCCAGCAGCACCCCAACCACTAAATGGCAACTCCAAACTGCAAAGCAATGCCATTAAAAGCAGCCCTGCCTGCAAACCCCTGGCTGAATCCAGCCAGGAGTCTTAGGAGATAAAGATTTGAGTGTAAAAGGAGTCACTGATAGTCTTGTGCCAGCCTCTTAAGCATCGACAGGCGGGAAGAGCAAGCAGAGGTGAACTTGGAAGTGCTGGGATTTAGAGAGTGGAAGCTCCACTCAGATGCCTCCAGACCAGACAACCTTGGGAGCTCTTTCACTGCCTGCTCCCACACCTCTCCATTTCCAACAGGGGGTAAAGGTTTCACTCTGCTTTGCTGGGACGGCGAGGAGATAAATCCACAAGAACTCTGAGGAGGATCAGCAGTGACCACACAGAGGTCACCCTCACGCCTTCCTCAGTGACAGCCCAAAGGGACAGGGCCAGAGATGTCCCTGTGTCTTCCTGGGATTAGCATTGATTAAATACTCTGGAGAAACTGCATCCTTTAGCAACTTGTGAGAATCATGAAGATAGTCAGGTTCCTCCCTTGGAAAAGGCTCTGACAAAGCAGCTAATTCCCACTGGCTGTGCTCAGGCTGCAACTCCAACACCAGAAATCTCCAAGGTTCCAAGAAGATGAAGATACCATCTTAATTTCCAAATGGATTTCCACATTTATTAGATATTCCTGATAGAAATGTACGAGTAAGACAGATCCAATTAGTTCATCTAATGGTCTTGCATGATGAGATTGGCCTAACTATCTGAGCACGGGATTTTGCACAAATGAAAGAGCATTCCCATAAAATAGAGAATTTAATTTAGCAATTTAGAGCGAAAATTGACAATCTTTTGAGAAAACTAATAGCTTTTTACTATGTAATATAAGCTCACCTATCTAGTGTGGAAAAAACATATCAAGCATTAAAGAAACAACCCTACACTAAATGTAATAATAATAAAACCTCCTCAAATTATTTCTTATTACCCTTCTTTGTTCATTTTCAGACTCCCCAGAAACAGGGACTCTCTGAGCTTCCGACTGATAATCTCAGCAATCCCTCAGAGAGCTGAAAATGGCAGACTCCCTGCAAGCTGCCACCCAAAAATCACAGGGACATTTTCTGCTTTGTCACCTAAAAGGTGACCCTGAGGCCCAGATCATGGCTGGTGTGAGCTGCCCAAGCTGCAATTTCATGGCACAGTTGGCTGAGACCAGGTGGTTTGTCTCTTTTCTGGACATATTTGCAATCACCTGAGGCCTTTGTTTGAGGAGACATTAACCCATCATCTATGGGATCAGAAGTACTGGGTGGATTACCTGCCCTCCTGCCACCACAGTTTCAAACTGCCTCCTGTTGCACCTGCTCCTCACCCCTTTGTGTTGGTCTGGAGGCATCTGGATTCAATCTGAAAATGCTACAAGAGGGAGACCCTGGGGTTGCCTTCCTTCCCTTCTTCCTTCAACCCTCCAAAACACAGCCCTCCTTCCTCTGCTGCCCATGTCCTGCCACCAGTGCCTCCAGCCACATCTCTGCTGCCCCTCTCCCCCCAGAGAGGCACAGGACACTCAGAGCTGATCGCCCTGGCAGAAAGTGCCTTTGTCTTTTAGGCTGCCAGAGCACAGGCTATGCTCACTGACAGCAGCTAAAGCTGGCAAGCGTGGCATCAACATCACCTGCATCCCAGCTTCCCCTGAATCCCAGCTTTGCCACTGCTGGGGCCACCTGGAGCCACCCAGAGCAGCTCCTCTGTCACAGCACAATGCCAGCAGCTGAGCAGACAGGGGCTGTACAAAGGAGTCCTCCTCCATCCCTGCTGTCTCCCCCAAAGCCCTCAGTGGCACTTACCCCTGGACCAGGCAGCAGGGCAGGATGCTCAGAGAACATTCCACAGCTGAGCAAAGAAGAGTTTGCCTCTGATGAGATGGTTTGAGGCACTCAGCATCAGCAGAGCACGTGGCACCTGCATCAGTTAGGTGGTGCACGGAGACATTTACCTGACCCCTCAAATGAAGGCAAAGTGCTTCAATAGCTGCCAAGGGCACAGAAAGTGCTTCAGAGGCACAGCTAGAGATTTCTCATGAGCAGTGAGAAGTGCAAAATTAAAAGCTGTGCCAGTGTTTCTGGACTGGATTTCGGGTTATGAATTGTTACAGATTAATCATGTATCTCTCCTGTTTGGAGCATTCACATCCACCTTCAGCTCGTTCTTGATTGCTGCTTCTGTTTTCCAGGTTGCAACAACAGCAGAAATCCAAAAGTTGGTCCCACAATGTGCAAAATTACTGATTTCTTCAAAGAAAACCTCCCCCTACAGCTGCCCTGCTTCTCGAGGTTGTAATGTGTGGAAAGGGAATTAATTAACCCAGGCAGCTCTCGGGTACACACGTGAACTCACTGCAGCCCATGAAAAACCTGCTTGGAAACGCTGGCTTAGCAGGCAGGCTCTAAATACAGCTGCAGATGGAATCCCTGAACATTCCAGTGGTACTTCTGAGCAGGAATAACTTGACATTTAATTCTGGGACAATAGTGAAATGTCAACATCTGTTGTGGAAATACAGTATAATGATTAAATTGACACCGCTTGCATCTTTTAATGTGACGGTGTTTAAACCACACTGGGATCCACTTGGGCAAAGCCATGTTGAGCTTTTGTGGTATAAGCTAAAGAGAGCAGCTGTCCAGACTGGAGCAGGACAGGACCAGGCCCTGCTCTGGGCAGGTGCAGTTCAAGGATGGAGAGCCCACCACTCCAGCCTGCCAGCTCGGAGGTCGCCATACCCAGATCTCTGGATGGCTCCAGTCCCTAAATGCATCACCCACAGCCTTAGGGAGACTCTGTAACTACCATGGAGACCTCAGACCATCCCTTGTGACTGGCAAGAGCCTCTCTGGGACACAGCAGAACACACCAAGGCTTGCTCAGTATTTAATTAGAAATCTAAAGTGTTTTACAAAGGTCTATTCAAGGATTGCACCTTTTGCTTCCTCTGATTATGGAGCAGGCTGATGTCGAAGCCTCAGAACTGTGATCTTTGATCTTCCAGGTGAAACATCTCCCCATCTCACAAGGGTGTGATGGTGGAGGCAGCGTGAGACCCCAGAGAAGCTGAGAGAGCTGGAAAGCAAGAGCCTTGCAAGGCTCAGCACACAGATGGGGATCCCAGCAGGAGCTCTGCCACTCGCAGCTTCTCTACACCACGCAGCAGCCCCAGGCAGGCAGCGAGTGCAGCCAGAAACAGCCTGGGAAAAAGCAAATAACTCTGCATTTTGGGCAAAACACCCCATCCCCTCTGCATCACTCAGTCCCAGGCAGGAGCAGAGCTGGGCAGCTCTGGATTGTGTCCAAGAAGAACCTGTGGCTCCCTGTGCTCCCACAACCCTGAGAGGCACCTGGGCAGCAGCTCTGAGTGGCATGGCAAGAATTTGTCAAATCACTTCTGCCCATCGTGGCTAAAACAGAATCCCAGCACAAGCTGAAGCACCACACACTTGGCACTGAGTCAGCTTCTGAGCTGTGTTTTAGGAATTGCTCTGAACACAGGCCAAATCCCAAAGCACTCAAGGACATCAGTGCCATGGATTTTCTGATCTGAAGGGAAGTTACTGTGTTTAACCATTCTGGGGCAGTGTTAAAGAATGGTCACTAAAGCCAGTCAGCAACAGGGCAGCATGTTAGCAATCCTGGCCTATTTGGAAAGCAATAAATACAAAAACTGGCCTTGTTTTCCCCTCCCAATGGTTGTGCATCTACAGTTTTTTTTTAAAAAAGAATGCCTAGGTCAGGTGGTTTGTCTCCTTGGACATTTTACACCACTCTGGAGCAGCCTTTTGTTTTCCCAGGATCAGATCCAGAGAAGTGCTGACTCTTAAAATTTAATAGTGGGTGTTTTAAGGGTGAACTGAATGCAGGAGAGTGTTGCATGCAGCACAGCAGATCCTGGTTCTTGGCACGAGGCTGAGCATCCTGAGCCCACACTCAGGCTGCTGCCAAAGCCACAGAGAAAAACCCAGAGAGGTCACCAGCGACCCCAAACTAGGAAAATGAAATGCAGGTTTGTTCCCATACCTAAGTTCTAGGTTGTGCAGGGAGCTGGGGTGGGAAATGCAGCTTGTTGCCTGTTAGTTACCACCCAAGGGCAAGGGGAAGTGGCTGTGAGCAGGGACAGCCTGTGCCAGAGGGGCTCCAGCACCCTGAGCAGCACCTGCCAGCTCTCCAGCTCCTGCAGCAGCCACGGCACAGCTGAGCAGCAGCCAGCCCAGAAGGCTGAACTCTGCCAAAGTAGAGGTGAGTCCTCAGGTTGCAGCGCTGGAAATGGGGCAATGGAGCTGGGCTCAGCAACAGCACTTTGAGCTTTTAATGCCAACCCAAATCCTGGCCCAGCTGAAGTCAGTGGGAATTTTCTCGTTGACATTCAGCCCCTGGATTTTGCAGAGGGCTGGATTTCCCTGCAGAGCAGCTGGAAAGCTTTCCTTCATTTCTACCAACATCACACGGCTCTGCAAAGAGATTTGCTCTGGATTTCCTTGGATTTGAGCTTGGCACCAGGTCAGAGACCCTGACACAGTGGCATGAAAGAACTGCAGGAGCTCAGCCCACAGGGCCAGTACCAAGAAATAGTGGAAATGTTGCTGTTATCCCACAAACTCTGGGACCAGTACAATACCAGCTGCAAGCCAGGAGCTAATACCCACCAGTCCTGGGTTTTATTCTTCCAACTAGCTCGTTCCTGTGCCTGCTGGTACCTGATTACATATTTAGCAGAGGAGTCAATTCACCATGAAAATAATTTTTCAATTTAGTGCTCCATGTTTTCTGGATGGTGGGGTGGACAGGACTTGAGGACAGAGGGAGCCTTCCTCTGAAAAGCTACTTTAACCCATTCTGCCATTAGCAGCCAGAAAGGGTGAGCAATTTCCTCAGCCAGCTCCAGTCCTGCCAGCAGGCACTGGCAGCAAACCAGCCTCACCATCACACACCACTGGGCAGGTCCTGGTCCTGCTGGGACCACCAAGGATCACACTGGGAGGTGACCTGAAATGGAGCCAAGGCTTTATCTCATCAGCTGATAACACCCACAGAGCACTGACTTTTCTTCCCCCTCATTATAAGCAGATTAACAACATTCATGTAAGGGGTGGCTTTCCAAATTCTATCCCTGAAGTCCATCATGACCTGTTTGCTGTTTACTCCTGTAAATCCACAGGAGAGCAATAGCAGAGGAGAACCACCACTTCCAAAGATAAATAACATTTCTGTCCCCACTGGGGCTGAGGGGCCACATCCGGGAGGCAACAATTGCCCACCTGGGCACCTTCTTCCCTTGTTGTTTTGATGCTCTTGAACTGCTGTTGGATGCTTTGGATGCTGTTTTGATCTTCAACTCATCACACAACAGTGAGAAAAAACCAACTGACAAAACCACCTCCTCCCACCCTGGAAAAAGCCCAACAGTTCAGCACCAATTATTTATGCTCCTCTGGATGGAAAAAAAAATCCATTTTTAAAAAATGCAGAAAGAGAGAATAAATTTGTCACTGGACAGGGCAAGGGACCAGCACTTCCTCTGGCTCTGGCAGCACCAAGGCCGGGATTTACTCACCTTACATCAGCAGGCACAGTGGCAGGGCTGTGGAAGAGTGAGGATGAGCAAGAGCAGGGGTTGCCACAAGTGCAGGTTGTGTTTTCCTGCCCACCCTCCACCCAGCATACATCTGTGGCACAGGACACATTGCTCCCACAGAGCTGCAACAGCTCCATCAGATTGAAGACACTAATAAAAACCTTAAATGGATCCAAGGTGTCCTCCCAAATGCTTCACACGGGAGGACATGAAAAATTACTTGAGAGAGCAAGAAAACCAGAAGCATTTCTAGGAGGAGTTGGCTGGAACAACCTACATTGATTTAAATCCACTGGTGCCAGCAGCTCTGCAGGCACAGCCCTAAGGGCAGGCGGGGGTTGGGCACAAATCAGGTTTTGAACAGCAGGAGGGCACAAAGTCACTCACAGTGAGAGATGGCCAAACACCAACACTGGACACTTCCCCCAGCAGCCACCCCTGGGGTTTTGGGGGTTTGCTTTCTGTTGTTCCTCTGTGAGGTTTTGGTTTTTGTATTTCCCAAGTGAAGCTCTGACAAACCTGGAAAAAAGCAGCAGAGCAGGAGCGAGCAGGGCAGAGCCACACTGAGAGGGTTTCCCAGCACAGCTCTTGACTGTGTCCTTCCCAAGATAACTGAGAGAGACTCAGGGTTTATTGCAGTCACTGGGATGTGTCTGACTCCTAGAGACTGATACTATCCAGGGGGCTTTTGCCCAGCAGCAATCACACCCCTTCACCAAAGGGCTTGGGCTTTCTGCTCATCCCTGGCTGTTGTGTCACTCCAGTGACGTGGGAACAGCTGCTCTGCCCCCAGGACTGAGAGCACCAGGATTCCCTCAGACACAGGAACTGCAGCTGGTGCTGCCAGGGAGAGCAAAGCATTTTGTTAGGGCAGCTGAAGAGGGCTTTGGAGAGGAACATCCTTGGAGCCACCCCCAGGGCTGCCCCTGTCCCACTCCACAGAGCCTTCAACATCCTCCTTTGACACCCCAAGTGTCCTTGCCCTGCTTTAAACTCCACAGGCCATAAACCCACGAGTATTATTTGCTACACTGACAAATCCATATTGCTTTGTTCTTCAAGTTATACATTCCCACTGGGCTGCTACATGTCCATAAAAAAAAAAAATCAAGGAGAGGCATAAACTCAAATCAGAGGCAGCATTAACTACCCAACAAACCCCAGTTAACTCTGAACATTTTTTTAAACCACTGGAAGCTGTGTTAACTTGCACAGTAGCCAGCAGGCAGAAGCTGTGAAGTCAGGAGGGACCCTGGAGGTGAATCCCCAGGGAGCTGGATGACAGCACCATGATGCTGCCCAGAGCATCCCTGCCCTCGGGGGATGTGGGTACCGGGGCAAGAAAACACCACAAACCTGCAGCTGGAGGAGCAGCAGCACGATGGGAAAAGACATTTATTATGCAGAGCTAATAATGCCATTAGAGTAAATGGAGTTTGCCCAGAGGATAACAAAGCAGTGAGATGGTCACAGGAGATGCTGGAGGGTTCTCCTGGGCGTGGGGGATGATGGTGCTCGGGTGGACTCTGCACATCCAGGCCCTGGGCACCTCATTCCCCACATCCCCCTTGGCTTTTGGGGCACAAAACCTGGAGGGGGCCGCAGCAGTCAGCCCGAGGGAGCCTGGGGCTGGAGAATTTATCCACTGAGCTGAAGATTTCTCACTGTATTTTCTTTAGAAACAGCCTGCCCTCATGTGGTGAATGAAAAATCAGGAGGTTGGAGATTTTGGACTAAAACTGTCCAGCAATGTGTCAGGGCAGGAGCCAGGAGCCGGGCAGGGAGAAAATCCCTCCCAGCTCAGTCACACACAGCTTTTCCTCAGCCCTTTCTGTGCCTACTCCACTTCCCACCTCTCCTGGCCTGGTGACTCCACAGGACAGGCACAGGCCAGTGCCCTGACAGAGCCCCAGGTGCCCAGCACAGCCCCGGGCACAGCACCCGCTGCCCTGGCCGAGCTGGGGCCACAGCACGGGCACGAGGGGCTCCACAAAGCCACGGCAAGCCCTCCAGGCAGCCCTCCGTGGGGCCACAATGAGGAGCTGAAATGAGCAAAGGCCCCATTTGCTGTCAGTTTGGGCAGAACAGTAAATAGATTTCCTCAAACAGCTCCAGTGACACTTTCCATGAGGGTGCAGCCTTGGCTCAGAAAGGCAATTGCACTCACTTCACATAAGGTGGTTTCTGGGCAGCCTCTTGGAGCAGGCACAGCTTATCGTGACAGGGAATAAAAGATTTACCCAGAATCAACATTAACCAGAAGAAATAAAACCAAGCTGAGTAAGAGCCAAGAAAGCTGCATTTTCCCCACCCAATCGACTTCTTTTTTTACATTAGTGATATGCACAGATCTTCCAAACTGGCACTAAAAAAACAGTGATGCAAGAGCAGGCTCACCAAGAAGCAGCTGGGACAGCAACAGGGGTGAGGAGCCAAGACTGCCCAGTAGCCAGCCCCCGTGAGAGCTCTGGTATGGGGCTGCAGCTCGTGGCTCAGACAGGATATGCAAACAGGACACAGTGCCTTTGTCTGGGGCTTGCAGGATCCCAAAACCCAGTGAGAAAACAAGAGAATGTACCTGCACATCACCCCGAGAGCCAGCACATCCACAGTGCAGCCCCAGCCTCTGAGGGGACCCAGGCAAAGCAGAGCTGATTGTCACTGCCAGTCACTTCCGAACAGCATGGGAAAAGCAGAACAGAATCCCACAGTGGGAAGGAAGTTGAAGCAAAGCAAATCCTGCCCAACACAGATGCAGTTTCTAACCCAGGATCAGGAGAGTCCCTGAGGTCTTGTGCCATCACTCCAGGACATGCTGGGGGACAGCGGGTGCCCAGCTGAGCACCACAAGATGATGTGGATCCACAGGGAAGGCATCTTCCCACCTCTTCCAAACTTCTTCATTTAATGCTCCTGTTTGCAAAACTCCTTGACTGCAGTCCAAGCACCAAGGACCTGTCCTGTCCCCATCCCGCTTGTGCAGCTTCAAGGCCTCCCTGAAGGCACTGACCCATGACAGCCAATAGAAAATAAGGAGAAATGCAAGGAAAGGATCAGTCTGGATGGTGGTCATGGATTTTCACAGCCTAGGCAAGCCGCAGCTGCAGCTTCACCTCCGCATCCACATTTTCCATGAGTTTCTCACGGCGGGTCCGACAGGCACCGCTTTCTGAGGCACCCCGGGCACAGCAGCTGCACGAGGGGGTCTAAGTCCACAGAGCAGGGCACTCACACAGATCCACATCCATCCGGAGGAGTTCTGAGAGCTGCTAATCCCAGTCTTCTGCCAGCAAGCTCCCAGCAGCTGGAGCTCCAGCACTGCAACGCAAACTGCCCGAGCGAGAAGCCGCGAAAGGCAGCGCTGCAGCTCTGCCCGCAGCGAGCGGAGGCTCTAATTCCATTTTATCTGCTTGTCATCACCTCCTAAAACAAGCCAGGCCCATGTTTTAGTTGGAGAGTGAGGCGTAACTGGGTAAAAGAGATTTTTGGTACATAAAAATAATTCTGAGCAGGTCTGTTTACGACAGGGCTGCCTTGGGAATGGCCCGTCGGCAGAGCCAAGGCAAGGCAGCAATCAGGGTGAGCACCGGGGTATTCTGCTGTATTTACTGCACTAACAGAATTGCACAGGAAGGAGCAATGAATGGCAAGCAATGCTCCTTCCATCCCCACTGCTCATACATGGGATTGGTGGTGGCAAAGCCACACTTTGCTGACGCAGCCCTAATTCTGTTAGTTTTTAATTTCTCTTCAAAGCTAACCACTGCTTTTACTGCAGATGAAGCACTTACCATGAAGCCTCCCCAAAACAGAGGGTGAGCAGCCATCTCATTCTTCTTTCTCATCTCATGATAAAGAGAACTAAAACATTTTTAGCCAATCAAGCTCTGTCATATTGCTACTCTTGGGTTAAGGATAAGGCTTAACATTTTTTGGCTATAGGGTCGATTTATAAGGTTTTCATCACCATCATCATCACCATTTTGTTTCAACAGAAATTGGTCCTTTGAGGAAAGAAGTATTTGGAGGTTTGCATAAACTCAGAATGAAAGCAAAGACTAAATTCCTTTCCCATCTTCCTGCATCCTTTTTACTCCATATCAATGCAAATCCGCATTTTTCACCAGCGAAACCAGTAAACTTCTGTTGGTACAAAGGACTCTTTTCAGTAAGGAAATAAGAAGAGGAAAATTAAAAAGAAAGTGAGAAGCCATGTGAGAGGCCAGTGCTGCAGCCTCCCTGAGGGAAGAACAATGTCTGGGGCAGATGGGCAGGGCAAACCCCCCATCTCCTGGGATGCTGCTTCTCCATCAGTCCCCAATTCCTCCCACATCCCAGCTGGAAAGTGCAAACTCAGCTACAGGCAGCACCAGTTTGCAGCTGAAGGTCCATCACCACCTCCAGCAGCCAACCTCAGCACAGGGATCCAGGCTGGGACTTCCAAGCCACTTGCAGGGATTTCAGTACCCATCTCTGAGCACTGAAATGAATACAAGTGGATGTTCTGGGAGCTGCTGCTACTTCAAAAAGCTGTTTATTAAAGCACCAAGGGGCACTTGCAGCATTGCTGGGTATGGGGAGGGACAAGGGAATGTACACAGAGGAGTGGTCTGGCCTTGGAGGAAGGAAGGGGGCTGTGGGTTCAGGGCAGGAAGATCTTAATTTTCTTTTCATTGCTGCAATGACTCTGGGCAGGCAGGCAGGCAGGCTGACAAAGAGTGGCCTTTGAAGTCCCAAGAGATTTGTTCTTTGAAGCTTTCAATCTGTCCTGCCAGCCATTTGCTGTTGTTGCAGAGTACCTACCCAGGAAACAACCTGGGTGCTTCCTCCAGCAGAGAACAGCACAAGGATGCATCTTAGCACCAAAGGACGCACTTAGCACCAAAGAAACCATTTCCATTAAAAAAAAAAAAAGAAGTTTTAAAAAATATCACTTCAGCTCTGTATCACCAGAATAACAAAATGGTAATTTCCAATTTCCTCTTCTGTATCATTTTATATACATACATATATATACATGTGTAAAAAAGCATAAATTATTTCCCCTTTGATTCAGTAGAGCAATTCTCTTTTTAAAGAGAATAAAATCCTTTGGCAAATGAAACTTAACCTTTACAAAGCAACACTTCTAGTGGGAAAGGTAATTATCCACATAACTGGTGACTTATGACCTGGCTGCAGCAGCCAGCACACCAACTGCAGAAGTACAGCAACTCAAATCCCTAGGTAGATGTAAAAAGGCAAAAAGAATAAGGAATGTTATTGTGGTGCATCATCACAGGGATTTGAAACAAAAGCCAGGAGGAGACAAGGGCAGGTGCAGCACATAATCACTTTCTCAGCCAGGGGTCCTGGTCAAGAGCTGGTTTGGATCTGGACAACACTTGCTCCAGTGACCAATATAAGCAAATTAGAAATACTTCTCTCTGTCAGCTACGATTTAAACCTAATTAACATGTGAAAACAAAGAAAAGAATACTCAGATTTTTGGACATGACTGTGATTACTTTGGAAAAAAAGTAACTTGGGAGCAACCAAAGATGATGGGCAGTGAGTACACAGACCATGTGAAAAACTCACCGGTTAGAAATGCTTACCTGGCTGCACTGTACTGATTTAGACATGAACATGCTATTTAAAAACCACTCTGAAGACCATCAGCAGCAGAAGATACTTTTTTAAAAACAAGATAATTCAGAAGTATTAAGAATTATCTTAACAAGCTCCCCTTAAGAGAAAAACAAAGCACCCACTGGGTGCTCCGCAGGATAACCACTGATTACAGCTGGGAATAACCACACACAGATTAAACAACAAAGTGTTGTGTGACAGGAAGGAGACTGAAATAATATGAAATATTCCCACTCTACAAAAATAGCCCAGGCACTGTGATGTTAGCAGCCCTTCTGGAGTGTCCAGAACAAGAGTTGTCTCTTTCCACGATCAGCCCTCACGTCTCAGTGTTCTCGTATCTATTTATACACTTGCAGTAAAAAATTACCAGTGCTGACTCCTTTCTGACTTCCCACTCCCAGGAACAGCCACTGCAGCAGCTCCTGGGACAGCCCCAGCCTCTCAGCATGGATGTCTGACAACTTCTCACGGGTTAAAAAAACCTCCTTGTTCGAGAAGCAGAGCAGCCATCCCTGCCCCAGCACAGCGACAGCAGCACTGCACACACAGCCAGGGGCATTCCCTCCTTTTCCTCCTCTGCTGGAGCACTGCAACGCCCACCCCTGCACCCCCAGGGCTTCCCATGGGAGCAGGGGCTGCACAGAGCATCCCAAAACAGATGGGGGAACCCCTGGCTTCAGCTTTTCCAAAGGCAGGGTCAGGGCAAGCCAAAAGGTGCATCAGAAAAGCCCAAGACCCTGTGCATTCCCTCCTTGCAGGGAGCTGGAGATAAAACTCCACAGCTGCAAAAACCGAGTGGATGCCCCACTGCAGAGCTCTGCACATCCCATCCCATCTGCATCCTCCCTCAGAGTTCAGATATCCAAAATACCCAAACCCACCATTCTCAGGCCGGTTTGCTTTGGAGTAGAGCTTGTTTGTGGGGTTTGTCTGAGCTTTTTCTGCCCTTCTGGGGCTCCACCTGATAATACAGAGCACCCAAAACCTCAGCATCAAGGACACCTCCTGAAAAAGCTCCCAAAGCAATGCTCTGGGCTTAAGACAAGGCGATTCTGCTCAGTGCTGCTCGTATAAAAACGGGTCATCTGTTGCTTCAAAACAGCAGCTTTGGCATTTTTAAACCTTAGGAAACCTAAGTCTTGACTCTGGGGCAGTGTGAAACAGGCTGTGGGCTGGGCACAGCAGTGAGCAAGGCTGGGAGACCTCCTCAGAGAGGGGGCTCTGCAATGTGGAAAGCCAAGAGTTTATCCTCAGGTGATAGATTATCCTCAGCAAGAGGAAAGGACACAGGAGCTCACAGATAACACAGCTGCCTCGATGGGAGATGCAGTGATGAGTTAGCTCAGAACCAGCAGACTCTGCTGTCACACGGAGCCTCTTTTCACACCATTTCACTCCTCATCAGCCTTAGAGATTTGCTCAGGTGCTAACAGGAGCATTTTTGATTTCCAAATCCTGCAATTCCAACACCCTATGGGTTAACCTCTCCTCACCATTCCGCCATCAGCCCTGGAGAGGCACCACCTGCCCTGCTGTGATTCCAAGTACCAGAGCCTGGCCATAAAATCAACTTACTACCGAGTGTAAGCACACACAGGGCACAGCTTTGCAGAAGCTGCTCCCAGGGAGCAGATCTCACTTCCCCCGATGCCTGAGCTGGTTTACAACTGCAGGAACATTCAGCTGGCTTCCACATTTCAGCACTTTGAGCAGAGTCAGTGAAATCCACGCAAACCACCCAAACTGCACACCAGGCTTGTCACCCAGAACAGATTGTGTAGACACTCAGCAGCACAGCACAACACCTACGCTGCTGATGGAGAGCTCTCGCTCACAGGGACGCACAACAATCCCCCTCCCTCGGCAGCTCCAACACCACCCCGCTCCCTGCTGAAGCCACGGTGATCTGCCAACAGCTCAGCCTGCCTGGGGTGGTTTCAGGTGCCCTTCTCAGACTCTGGCCCACACACAGTGCTCAAAGCCCCGACTAGTGACACATCCCAGGATGAGCACACCAGCCCCTCGCACCGAGCACTGGCTGCGCTGAACGCTGGTGGCATGGAATCCTCTCCAGCACCCACCCACCAATGCAAGCCTGCAACACCCCAAAACCACCAGTAAGACCCCATTAAGAGCTGGGTGCAGCTCAGTATTAGCAATACAAAGCCAGGCTTGGGAAATCTCCCAGGAGTGCACTAACACCGTAGCAAACTTGAGCTTCATTCCCAGCACAGACACATCCCAGTGCCTTCCACCCAGCTGGGGCATGGTACACTGCAGTAAATCACAATTACCATACACTCCAACCCATTGTTCCTCACTGTCACTAAGTGGTGCAGCCAGAAGGGCTTTATACTTAGGGAACATCTTTTCCTCCTGTTTGCACAGGGATTTGAAGCCCAGATTACAGCTTTCCAGGCACAAGGAAGATTACAACTCAGCCTCAGATTAAATTCTGGGGTAGAAAATCATCCAGAGCCACCAGCTGCAGGGACACCCTCACAGGAGCTTCAACCAAGAAGGTATTGCTGTGCTTGGCATGTTGCCTTCCCTGCTGCTCACAACCAGCCCCAGACGGCATCTGGGCAAGGGACACTGGGGACAGGCTTCCAACAGGGACCCACAGTGATATCAGCCCAGCTGGCCACAGTAAGCCAGACCAGCAGTAAGATTCTTTTGGGTCTCACAGTATTTTAGCTGGGGGAAAAAGGGTGTTGAAAACTCACTGGTACTGCCCACCCACTTCACAGACCACATCTGCTTGTGCCAAGGCAACTGCAGCAACCCCACGCTGCGTGCTGGGGCACATCCACAAGTTTGGCCACACAATGCACATGTAACCATAAAGTTTTAGGGGGGCAGGCTGGAAAAAACACCCAGAAACTCAAGAATCCAAGCAATCCCCTCAAGAGGTTCCCCATGGTAAATAAACCACTCAGAAAAGGCCAAAGCCAACCCAACATTTAGCACAGGACAGCAATGCAGCTGCAGTCTCAACACCCACCATGTCCATCAACCCTTGCACAGCCACAGTTCAGCCCCCTCCCTTCCCAAAGCACCCAGGTCCCACCACTCCATCAGCACAGAGATTCTCTCAGCTCTCATAATCAGCTTCTACAGCAGCTTCAGCTCCAGCCCCACTTCTGGTCACACCATTCTGCCAGTCACAAACCACAGGGTTCCCACTCCCAGGGCAGCAATTCCAGACAGGATGCAGCTCCACTCCCAACTTCAAGGCTGAGAGAGTCAAAGAGCAAATAAAAAAAAAAAAAATGGAGCATGACCATGGCTTGAGGGTGAGCACTGAGTGGACATCCTTCTGGCCTGGAGAGAAACATGCCCCTTCCTAGCAAAGATTCTCCCTGAAATAGCAGCAGAAAGATGCATCTTCTTTAAAATCAAGTTGGAAGAGGTTGTTGGAGGCTGTAACCCACAATCAGCAAAAAAAAGCTCCTTTATTTCTTGTCTACTGCAACCACACTTAATGAAATCCAATAAACACGAGTTTTATTTTTAAATGTTTTTATTGCTAAGTCCACCATAGTCACTGTCACATTACAGGGACAAACCCCCAAAATGTGCTTCCCTGGACCACCACAAGTGTTTCCTTTTCAGGTCGTGTTTTGGGCTTTTTCGGTCTTTTTAAATGGTGGACAAACCTTAGTATGGAAGTTTTCTTTCTTGGCGTCCCCTGAAGCTGTGGAGCCAGCAGCAAGGACGGTGCTGTGAGCAGTGATCAGTGACACGAGGCACTGTCAGCGATGAAGGTCTTGCGGTTTACAGATGGATACCGTGCAATTTTTCTCCTACTAAACTAATCAAAATTGCATCGTGATCCACCCGACAACAGCAAAACAAGAGCTTGACCAAACTGGCAAACCTGGAGCAGCTCAGCCTGATGACAAGTCCTCCTTTCCTCCACAGGCCGGGACAAGTGCAATACTCTACACACAGCTACAAGTAATGCAACAAATCCCCACCCATGGAGAAATCAGCGCAAGGCATCTTCAAATCTTCCATGTGAAAGAAAAAAAAAAGGGGGGGAGGGAGCAGGGGGTAGGAGGTGAGGGCAGAAGGAAAAGAAAAAAGCTTGAGAACCCATTATTCACCAGATTCACCACCACCACAGTCAGTTTTGCATGGATTTGCACAGCAATTTTAGTAAGCTGGGATGCAAACCTGCAAAACTGACTGTAATCAGCACCATCTTCTCCAGCAACTGGCACTGGCTAGGATGCACTTTATCTAGCAGTACTGTAAGTGCCCACATTACAGTAGGTCCAATTCCAAGCTACCTGCACTATGAGCACTTTGATACTGCTAGGACAAAACTACTTCCCAAGCAATTGCCTTCAATGGAAAAAAAAAAAAACCCTTTACTACAAACAGTAATTGCTGAGCCAAAGCCAGATGGACGCAGTTTCTTTGGATGTGCAGGCAGCAGCTTGTGCCAGAAGGAGCATTTAGGGCAGTAGATTCTACGCTACATCACTAACTGCACTAGATGCACCTTAACACAAGGACTGTTTGCAGCGTGGCTCTAACGCAGCAGCACAGCCATCCTGGTTCCAACCGTGCCCTGCCACCATCACGGAATCGCCACAGTAATGCCAGAAGTGCTTAAACTGCAGTAGATCCTAAACTCTACCTGCACTGTAAGCACTTTTGCACAACTCGAGGCCTATCACCAGACACAAAATCTTCAATTTCAAGGTCTTGTTTCAGCGCAGCTAAAGCATCACAGAAGCATCTTGACTGAAGCACAATACCTGCCAAGAGAGAAGACCAATATTAATGTTGCATAACACAGATATGGATTTGCTTCTCAATTTAGAAGAGATTTTTCTTATTGAAACATAGAGAAGAAATAGGTTCAAGAGTTTTCAGAAGGCAGTGTAACTGAGGGCACACCACATGAGGAAATGTTTGCATCTGGTTTTCCCTTGAATTAAGATAAAAATGCCTTCTACCAGATTTTAGTGGCAGTTAAAAAGCACAGTAATAGGTATCAAAACACGCCGGTTTCCTGCTCTCGTGTGTTACTGCAGCACCAGAGACATTTTAGTTGACCTTTCTCCTGGAGCTTCACCGAGGGTCTTGCATCACCAACCACCAAACATTTCCCCCCCGAGTAGTGCAAGAAAAGTTCTGACACATGATCCGCACCAGATAATGGAGTATCTGTACCTCAGATGATGCGGGAGCTGCGGTGCGGCACAAAAGCATAGGAGGGGAAGGGAGAAATTTTCCTACTAAAAAACTTCCATTTCCCTCCGGAGCCGCGCTGTCAGAACCCGGCCTTACAAACCTGCGCGGGTGGGAAGCCTCCGGTCGGGGATGCCCCGGGGCGGCGGGGCCGCCCCCCGAGGGGCTCTCCCCGAAGCGGAGCCGCTCCGGGTGCCGGTGGCTGTGCCGGGAAGGGCCCCCACCCCCGCGGGGCATTATCGGCCCCGTGCCGCCGTTATCCCCCAGCACTGACCATCTGCTCGGGGGGGCGGGCACCGGGATTACTCGGCCCTGTTCGCCACGTGCACAGCGTCCCCCGCGCCCGGTGCAAGCGGAGCGTCCGCGCGGGTACCGCTCGGCGCTGGCAGCGGCGCTCGCGGCGGGGGAGCGGCGGCCCCGTCCCGGGAGGGATCTCGGGGCGCCCCGCCACGTGCTGCCCGCCCCGTCCGGGGCCGCGCGCGGCCGCCGCGGCGGAACAAAGCACGGTGGGAAATGCAGTCCTCCATTCAAAGCCCCAAAAACGCGCCAAGCCGCCCGCCCGCCCCCCCTCCGTGCCCGCCGCCACCGCGAGGGACCCCGGCCCGCCCCGCGGCCCCGGGGCGGCGGGGAGCCGCGAGCGCAGCGCCGAGTTGCACCGAGGGCGGCTCCGCACGGCCGCGGGCGGCCCCTTTGTCCCGGCCCGACGGGGCGGCGCGGCCGCCTCCCGCCGCCGCGTCCGCGCCGCTCCGGCTCCCCGCGGCCCCCGCCCCGCCCGGTGCCGCCGTCCCGGCCCCCGCCCGGTCCTGCCTGCGCGCGGCCGCCGCGGGAGCGCGCGCGGGGGATCTCGCGGAGCCCCGACGGCGGCGGCGGCGGCTCCGCCGAGCGCGTGGTGCGGCTCGCGCCCGACCGCCCCACTCCGCCCGCGCGCGCGCGCCGCCGGCCCGCCCCCCCCCCCCCCGCACTACAACCCCCAGCGCGCCCCGCGCTCGCCGCGCATGCGCACCGCCGGCACCCACCGCCTCCCCCGCCGCCGCCATGTGCTCGCCGCGCGCGCGCCCCCTCCCCCCCGCCCCACGCGCACCGGCCACGCGGGGGCGGCGCGAGACACCCTCCCCCCCCCATCCCACACACACACCCCCCTCACCGCCCGGGGGGAACACGCGGGGACCCCCAAAATACAGCCCCGAGCCCCCCATCCCCGGCCCCCCCTGCCCGCACCGCCCCGAGTTTCGGCCTCTCCCGCCGCCGCCTCCCCGGTCCATTGTTGGTGCCGCGGGAGCCGCCGGCGGCGGACGGGGCGGGCGTGGGGGGCCCCGCGGTGCGGAGGAGCCGCGGGCCCGCGCGGGGCGCGGGGCGAGCCCGGCGCACTCCTACAGGTGGGTGGCGGCCGCCCGCGCCCCGCACAGCGCTGCCGGCCCCGCGCTCCCCGCACCGAGCCCCGGCTCGGGGGTGCCCGTCCCGGTGCGCGTCCCCCAGCCCCGGGCAGCCCGCGCCGGCCGGCACTGATTGCGGCGGAGCTCGGGAAGGGTGCGGGGCAGAGAGAGAAAGAGAGAGGGGGGGAAAAAAAGAGAAAAGCGATAAAATAAATAAAATAATAGAAGTGGTGCAAAGCGGGGAGTGCCCTTGGGCTCGCGCCGGTTTTGGGAAGGCGAAACAAAAAAAAGGAGCGCGAAGGAGAGAGCAGGGAAAGGGGAAGATAAACACGGTACCTTAGAGCCGAGCTGAGCCCTGGAATAAAAAGGGTTTTACGAAAGTGGCGCGAAGACAATATCATGTGATCGGGCCAGGGCGGCTCCTCCCGCCCGGCCAGCCAAAAACGGGGAGAGGGATCGGGGGGAAGCGAGCACATCCGCTCCCCGCGCCATTAGCATAATTAATTGTGTCCTGCAGCTGCGGCCGCCGCTGCCCGGCCAATGGCAGCCGCCGCCCCCGGCCGCCCCTTCCTCCCGCGGGGGGATGGCGATGGAGGAGACCCCGGGCAGGGCCGGCACGGGGCGGGCCGGCCGCGGGGTTCGGCGGGGATGGGAGTGGGGGATCGACAGTGAGGGATTTTGAGGAGATTTTGGGGCGCGGGGGCTGCGCCCGTCCCTCGTGGAACGCGAGCCACCGCAGCCGCCACGGCCACGCGTGGCCGCGGTCGCTCAGGGCCACCAGCGCAGTGATGGGAGGAAACCTGCGCCGTTTTGGGGTGAAAAGCCCCGAAGTGACGTGGCGGGTCCTGTCCCGGCCGAGCTGGGCTCTCTCGGTGCTGCTGGCGGCTCTCGCCGTCCAGCCGCCATGGCCTGCCAGCACCTGAGCACCCAGAGGTGCATCCCCAGGGGTCCTGCTGCGCCTGGAGCCCCCCGGGCGCACCCCGGGGTCAGCCCGCGCCCGGGCTGCTTGGGGACCCCAGCGCGGGGTGTTGGTCCTGCCCTGGCGGGCGGCCCTCGCAGGAATGCTAAAAATGTGCTAATTGTGCCCAGCCAGCGGCCACGGTTCCTCAGGGATTAAGAGTAATCATCTTTTTAAAAATAATAAATTACCTGAAATCGATTGATAACGAATCGTTTTGCCCTACTTGCCCGCGCGGCTCCGCTCGGTTCGGCCAAAGAGCCCCAAAAGTGCCTCAGCTCACCCCGACCATCGCGATCTGAAGTCAGAACAAAATGTCCCCATGGAAACCGGGCAGTATCTATCGGGACTGCGTTCGCACACAACGAGAAAAGGGCTTTTGTGTCGTCGTCGTCCCCCCGCCGTATTTATTAGTGTTTAATTTCTTTATCGGGATGGCGCGGCCCCGGTGCCGCAGGTCGGAGGCGAGGCTGGCGAGGGGCTGCGCGTGTGAGGCCTCAGACAAAGCGGCCGAGCCCGGGCGCTGCCGGGGCAGGACGGGAGGCACAGCCGGCCGCGGGCTCCGGCTGCCTTTCTTCCAGAAACTGCAATTTGTTTCTTCAGTATCAGTGGAAATCCTCGGCCGGGTTGCTCTCTGCTAACTTTGGTGTCGTAGTGCCCGGGATTGATACGGAATTTACTGGTTGGGAGCTGCAGGGAGATCACGTGTAATGGAGGACGCAGTCAAATTCGAAATTTGAATTTTCTGCGGATTAGGCAAAGTGCCTTTCTGAGGTCCCGACCCACAAATGCTAAAAGAGAGCAAAATGCTCAACACTGAAGTCAGCGATTTAGCATGAGTGTGTGAATTTGTTATCAACACCCCTGCAGAAACAGAATAGCGAATTGACACGGCGATGGAAAATGCAAAAGTGTCCCAGTAACTCATATGTGCATAACAGGGAAAACATTCCCAAAGAAAAGTTACCTCATGTCTAACTCTGTAAAACAAAACTTTTTTAAACTGGCAGCAAATAAACATGACACAGATCTAGAAAACTTCCTTTATATAAAAAATGTTTTGTATGCTCTGCATTGATTTTTAATTCTTTAATATAAATGTTTGTATTATAAGCATATCCAAATATTATATACAAACAAAGTTACATGTAAGGGTAGGAGCTTTTAATCAATTCACGCTGCAAATTGATTATCTCTTTTTGTCAGTTCAGAAATAAATTAGTCTTTCAACAAAGAGAGCCTGAAAATGGTGAAATAAGCCTACACGAAGTGTTGCACAGATAAGATTAAATGGTATTTTTACATCCTCCTGCTGACCTTTGACTTGTGTTTTTGTGTATCTTGGAAGGGAGTCCTGGGGTCTGCAAATACATCAGTTGCTAAAAAAAGGAATGGCCAAAGAAAAAAGTGCTAGAACTTTTCTTAATATTTTAAAGGATATTGTGTAGTGAAAGCAGTTCTCTGCCATGTCAGCTGGGCAGAGAGTTTTGACGGCCTTTTCAAGCACACGGTGATTTATAGGTTGCAAGGTGGTGCTTGTAAAACATGTAACTGTGGGAAGGTTTTGGAGGTCTGTTAGCAAAACTAGGTGAGGTGCAATCCATATAAAGAGACAGGAGAAAAAAAAATTTTACAAATTACTGAGAATCACTTTCAGATTATTCTGAAAATCTACACCGCACCCTTACAACAAATACACAGAAATTCTGATATACGTACTTTTTCTCCCTGTAATGGAACCACATGGATGCATATGTTCTGAGAATATATTTCTGTTTCCTTCACTGCACTTTTCTTCCGCTGCAGATAATTCTATTCTCTCTCTTCTTGGTTACTGATTCATTCATACTCTAATAACTATGATCAAGGCTTGCCTTGGACTCTCTGCTCTACTTCTGTTCCCTACCAAAATCAGAATTACTGTCTGAACTTTTTCATACTGGAGAAGGCACAGTGAATTGTGCTGAAATATCCAAATGCATAAAAGAAATCAAAAACAACTAAGAGGGATGAATCTTCGTGAAACAACAAATTTCTTTTCAAAACAAACTATCCAAAGATCAGTTCCTGTATGGAAAGATTTCTGACGGATTAATAAAGTCTAACTTATTTCTCAAAACTTTGGGAATATTTGAAAGCCTGAAGATCTTCTAAACTTGCAGAACACCAGCATGAAATCAGTGTCCAAACCCCTGTTTTGTAGCCAGGTCTGGAGTCTTTCAGACACCATGCTTTATACTTTTGGAAGAAAATGTGTGGAGAGATCAGGTCATCTTAAAAAGAAACAAAATCCCAAAGGAATATTTAAGAGAAGCCACTTTAATCATTAGCTAAAGAGTTATTCTCCTGATAAGAGGGAGGCTGCAAACTTTTCCTGTGAATCCTCACACAGTCACTACTCTGGTAAATCTTTGCAGCAGTGGAGTTACTTAGAGGTCCGTCTTCATTTGTCTTCTGTACACTTTGGGGTTTTTGTGTAAATGTGGATTACCTGTCATGTGCTGCTGAACTGTCTTTATTTTAAAGCATTCAGCTGAAAAAGATGTAGAATGAAAATTTTCCTCTTGTGAGGACAGAATAAAAAGAGATACTTTGAGAATTTCCTCAATGTCAATGAAAAATTTAATTCAGTATTAGTTTTCTGAGTTGTTTCTATGTGCTTGCGCTTGTCATGAAAAATGACTGATAATAGAGGTTTAATGAAAAAAGATTTCACACTTTTGTCATTGCATTCGTAAGACATTTGAAACTGGCATTCACCTTTTAATTTCTATTTGCTTCATTTGTAAAACTATTTATTAGGGAAAATGAGGCACAAATAAGCTCTGTTACCTTGCTCTTTAGCTGAGTGAAATGTATTTATAAAAACACTAAGCTGTCTCTTAAATAAGACCAATCTACATATAAAGTAAGAAACAAGGGTACAGTAATGGCATAGACTTCATGTCTAATTTTAAATATTTTTTGACTGTATTGATTGCTGTAATAAATAATGTAACATTTGCTGTATCTCTGACATGCTGTAAAGGACTGCTGCATACTAATGTCTCAAACCTGTCCTTTTAGGAGCTCTTTGACAATTTATTAGAAACATGTTTATTATAAGAAAATTTTAATCTATTGAATGAACTCTGCCTCATTTATCTTCACAATTTGGTAGCTAAGTGTATTAAAGTCTGCATTTAGCTTTCTAATCCTTTTCATTTATTATGTATTACTTTGTTGCAGGCTGAAATTACATTTTTGTAAAGCTCTTTTATGCAGTTTCTTTGGGGTTTGATTCTGTGTGTTGCCTTCACCTTCCTAACATCATGGGAAGTTAAATGAACTCATCCTTTCACTCAGTTCTTCACCTGTTTCCTTCCCATTTCAGGTGGGTTAAATCCTGAAAACTGGTTTTAAGTTGTCAAATTGAAAGGCAGCTCCTTCCATAACTAAATGAGCCTTTTTGTGGCACAGGATAGGGCCACGTGTAATGCGGAAATTAGAAATGTTTCCCTCATGAACTTGCTGGGGAACAGGGTTTGTATTTTTTTCATGTCAAAATCACTTCTGGGAAGGCAGGGTTTTGAACACTGGCCATCAATTCTCTGGTTCAGATTCTCTGGATAGTCTGTCTTGTTAAACACCTTTTCAGTCACCCCACACATCCTCCTGCCCTTCTGACAGGTCATGGATTTACCTGCCCGCTCCCCTGCATTAAAGTCTCTGTGGTTTGAGATTTGCCTTTCTCATCAGAAGGTTTTTGTTGTGTAACAACTTCCCTGCTTCATCTCACTCCAGATGGGTGAATTCCTCTCACGCACAGGTTTCCAATTTTGTCAAATATTGCTGGTATTTTGATGAGTTTTCTAATTTGTGTATGTAACACAGCATTTTAATTCATGCATACGTCCCTGCATAATAATTCTGAAGTACAGTTTCTATTTTGTAACAGTGCACAACTTACCCTATTGTAAAATTGTTTAATAGATTTTATTTCTCCACAGCTGGCAATCAGAATATGTTGTGAACTCTCTAGATTTTGTGTAAATCTTAATATTTAGGTGAGCCACATAATCCAAATATGTGCTTAAGCCCTTAAAACTGTGTAAATAGCTTAAATGAGGAGAATGTAAGTTTTCAAACCATGATAGCTGTGTCTTGAGGAGCAGAGTTCTTTCCATCAAAACAACCTACAAAGGCAGGCTGCGCCATGAATCTGCTCCTCACATTTTATCCACGCGGTGGGCAATTTGGACACGAGTGCTCCTGCTGGTGCTTCAGCCCATCCATAGGTTCAGCACAGGAAGAAGTGGCCCCAGCCCTGCACTCACCTCTGTGCACTCTCTGAACTCCTCCTTCAGGGCAGGGGAACTAGACAGGACTGGTTTAACCTTTTTGTTTCTGTGCCTAAACTTAAAAATATGCTCAAGTCATTTCTAGACGAGACATCTCCTTCCAAAATATACTTCCCTTACACCATGTGGCATTTTAGAAATGAGTCAATATTATTACTGTTTGACTCCAGGTTACACATCAAATTGTTATTTTGTTGGGCTCATTAACTGTTACTGCAGGGTGATGTACAGCATTGCCTGCATTTTTCTCTGAAATCCAAATATATTACCAATATTTTATGTAAGAACCTGATGAGAAGACCCAGGGACTAGACCTTGTCTTCATGTTTCCATGGGGTCCTGTGGTTTGTATGTTGATCCCAGGGAAAACATGTGTCTCTCCCCTGTTGAGCAGATTGTGTGCACTCAGGGGACTCAAGCAGGTATTTTGAGAGCTCTTTCTGTCAGGCAGCCTCTAAGAAGAGTCAGAGGTTTGGGTGTTGTACATGTAAGAAATGTGGGAGTTCACACACACACCTGATCCTCATGCATAGCAAAAAAACAGCTGGTACTTTATTCCACTCTTGAATTCCGACAGTTGCATGTGATAGGAAATGCAAGGATTCCTCTCTTTTTTTTTCAGCAGAAACATGAGCAGGTTACAGACAGAAGCTCCTGGGTTGCCTGTTAAATGTAGAGAACTTGAGCAGGTGCAGGGCAAGCTCTGTAAACCACCTGCAAGTGGCAGGATGCTCGTCCTTCACCCGGCATCCAGAGCATCCCTCAGGCCCTTTTCTCTGTGCAACATCAGATTGTGCTTCAAGAGCACTGACTGAAGATGTCCTAGACAGAAATCTCTGTATGTGTCCATTAAATTCAATCCTGCCAGTCAGGATGAGCTCCTTGGAGCAGGACAGTGTGAAGTGGTTTTACATCCATTTGGGGGAGGTATTTCATTATGCAGCTTGTCAAAGTTCCCCTTCAGTGATTTCCCTTCCCAGCACTTGTGCAGGAGCTGGGCACTGGAAGGTGCATTTTAGAGGCTGTTGCCTCTCACAGGAGCATTTTGTAAATTCAGGGAACAGCTGAGTTCACGGGTTAGTTAAAACACATTGGGATTCAGGCTGACTGAGCACTAGGATGTCTACCCCAGCCTGCAGGGCAGCTCAGGATTAGGAGGGCATAAAACCATCTTGAACCTGCTATATATTCCCAGTTCTATGGCTACAGGCATAACACAGGCTCTCACCTCTCATCCCAAGGCAACGCTTTTTTCCAGTGCCTGTGCGTGCTCCAGATCCCTGCTAAGAAGATAAAATACATTAACAGTAGTTTAACACATTTTGGGATGTGCATACTAAAAGGATGATCCTGTTATCCCGAGCTCGAAATGTTCTGTTGGAAAAGAGCAGCATGACAGGAGGTAAACAAACCTTACCACGAAGAAGAATGTGTAATTGACCTCAGCATAGTGGGAAAATGTGCTTGCTTGGAGTAATAAAGTCCACAGATCCAGCCCAGACGGGAAATAAGGCTGAGGATGGGTACAGGCTGGAGCTCACATAAAAACATGCAAAGATGGGGTTTTCAAAAAAAGGGGAAAAAAAGGTCTTTTTAGGAGGGAAGCTCCTTTCTGCCCCAGAATGAGGTCACTAAATGTCTGTCAGAGGGAAGGGGGTGTTATCCCCCGTCCAGAACCTGTCCCAGCTGCACAGCCCTCCGGGAAGCGGCTTCTCCCGGCTGCCGGCAGCACCCGGTGTGCCTCTGCCCCCAGGCTGCAAACAGGCTGAAGTACAGCACTAGGAAAGACAAGTGTTCCAGGACGGAATCATATCCACTCGCTTTAATAGCAGGGAGGGACAGGGACATCTGGGGCGCAGCCAGAGGCGCCGGGAAGCGGCTGGAGGTGGCACCGCTGCAGCCGGGAGGCGCAGCGTGCGGGGCGGTGGCGGTGGCAGCCCGGGATGCGATGGCGGTCCAGGATGCGATGGAGTCCCGGATCCGATGGGAGCCCAGGCTCCGGCCCCGCGGGGAAAGCTGCTCAGCGCAGCTGATGAGGCTGGCCGGCAGCCGCGGCGATCCGCGGGCGGGCACAGAGCCTTCCGTCCGTCCTGCCGCTGCCGCCTCCAGCCGGGAGGCACCTCCTGCCCGCTCTGGTGCGCGAAAATCACCCGTCCTGGCACAGTCTTCCCCTAGAAATTAGGGTTGTGAGGTCGGGAAGGACATCCCTCTCCCTGTTTGCATAAATTTTCTCCTGCTCGGTAGCCTATTACGAAGCAACGCTCCTGTGCTGTGATTTCATTAACCCGCACAGAACACAAAACTGATGTGGACAAAAGGTATTTTTCCACCAGGTCGAGTCAGTGTTTAAGAACTGTTTACTGTGCGGCTCCTTACATGGAATTATTTTCTGGTTAAACATGAGCCATATGCAACCAGCTAGGCAGATTTGCAGTTTACATCACAGAGTTGTCAGCTTTGCAAAAATTGGTGAAAACACACAGATTATTGTGATTCAGCCCTTGGAACTCATTATAGTCTACCTTTAAGAACGCTCCCCACAAGTTTTTTGCAGGAATAAAAAGTTAAAATTAAAGCCAAAGTGTAGAAATTCTTGGAGGCATTAGTTCTTATCGGTATTAAATTTTTATTAAACTGATTTGTATTAAACTGATTTGTATTAAACTGAGTTAATAAATAAATCATCTAGTTCTCACATCTTCCCATTATATATGCCCTTTTATTAACTCTTTGAGAAAAATCAGGCATGGTTTTCTTTAGATTTTTATGGAAATTATGGGTCAATTCTGCAAACACCTAAACATGCAAGTAGTTTTATTTATGTGAGCAGATTTACTCACGTATCTACATATTTGCAGAATGAGCCTTTCAAAAGTATAAATCAACTAAAAATATTGATATGTATAACTTCCCTTGTTCAATTAATTCTTGCTAGTGCTGACTAGCAAAACCATGGCATTCGATAGCAAAAATGCCTTTGAACAGCAAAAAATGATGAAAGATTTGTTGGCTTCCGCCTCCTTCAGGATTAGGGTAGAATAAGGTGAGTTTAGTGCTACAGGCAGGACTCAACCTAAACCCAGATGCTCTGCAAATGACTTTGTCGCCATAGCCACACTCATTTGTCACAAAATAGTACATTCTGAGATTTGAATCTATCACAAATATTTTATTCTCCCATGAAATCATTGAAAGAAACTGAAAAGAATCAAATTTTTAAAAAAAGTAATTGAAAGGTTAAGAGTCTAAAGCAAAATGCAAAATGTATAGCAAAATTCATTTACTATTGATTTTTTAAGGTCTCCACATGGATTTATTGAAAAACTCTAGGATAAAACCCCAAAAATGCACAAAGTTTAAGGGCAGAAAAAACAAGAAAGCAACTAATGTGCTGGGGTTTCTTTCAGATCAGTGTGTGTTCACATGGAAACTGAAATCCTTAAAAGATAACGACAGCAAGCTTGTTAACCCTGAAATTACACCTATGAGCAAGGAGACAGTTGTAGGAGTTGTATGAGCTCTGCAAGGAATGAAACTAACTGAAATATATGTTATGCAAAACAAATTCCCTGCAATTTCAGCTCAGAAATGCTTTTGAGGTACCTTGTGACGAGGCACTGGGTCATGACCCAGGTCTTGAGAAGCCTGAGTTAGGAGATGTTAGTTTTCCTTGGGGCTTTGTTTACCATGGACTTAGACATTTTGTATTATTAAGAATCTGTGGCTTATGAGGACATTCTATTTATCTTACCAGTCTTTTTTGATGGAAATGCCTGAATTTTCTTGGAAACAGGGATTTTATTGTGGATTCCTGGTGCCCCTTGGAGAGGCTTATTTTTCTGAACAATAGTTTTCCTTAGTGTCACTACCCTTTTGATTTCCCAATGGTCACAGGCTCTCAAGGTCGTGCAGAGTGCATCCTTTTGTTATAATGGATCCAGAATTTTGTATTAAAAGGCAGAAAAAAATATATCTGCTTAGTGATTTTAGGTATATTTTCTGTCATGTACCTGTGTTAGATTTTGGCTCTTCTGCTTAAAAAAACTCTGTGTAATTTGTTAAGAACATAAAATGTTTGAAAGCAAAATACAACAGTACACTCAGTATATTTATTTTTTTAATTTACATGTAACATCGAAATGCAGATTCTGCTGTAGTATTTTCCACAGGAACCTCTGTATTATTCAATCATTCAGTGCATCAGAGATTTTGTACCTTACACAGAGTGTAATGTAAAGTATTAAGAAAATATGCCTTTCTGTTTTGTTTATTTTGATTTAGCTTGAGTTTTCCTTTCTACATTACTCATTTAGACAGATCCTCTTCTCTTAAATTCCTCCTGATGAGTGTTGCATTTAAAAATGTTGATGACTGCCATGGTTTGTGGCATCACTTTGTAACAGTGCTTTGCCTTGCCCAGAAGGGAAATAGTTCCTCTTTTTACTAACCAGAAAGCACAAAACTTTATGAAGACTGAAGATTCAGTGAGAATAATATGAATTCTCACACGATTTCTCCCCTCCTTGAGATGTGCCTGTTTGCAATCTCCTTCCAACCTCTGTAACAGCAAGTTTTGATTAAATGTGAAAAAACCTCAATAACCTTCTAAGAGCGCTTCAATTCTTTGCTTTCTGTTAGAAGATTGCGCAGAATTCCAGGTAAATTTGTTCTTTGCAGTGTAGGAAACGTGCTAACTCACTTCCCCAAGTGCTGCAGGGAGGGAGGGCAGCTGGTGCGGGAGGTGCCCCAGGGCTCCAGAGGTCACTGCTGCCTTTGGGCTCCTCGGGGCTTTGTCCTGCAGCTCCTCCCGCCCTGCGCACAACCAGTTCCAGCAGGATCCTCTCCTCTGCTCTCCCTGGCAAACCCACACCCGAAAATGATTGTTAAAAACACATCACGTGCATCAGCAACTTAAAAGTTACTGCCTTCCAGACAGCTTGTCTTTTCCAAAAGTGATTCGTTTCCAAAAGTGATTTATTTTATATTTCTTTAGAGATGGCCAACAGCTGCAACATAAAATGTGCCTGCTTTTAGCATCATTCCCTATGAATAAATTCCCACAATCAGTTTAATTGTAGAAGTATACAATTTTAAAGCAATCTTTCTTTAAAAAAAAAAATTTCTTCATTTTCCTGATGTAAAAGCAAACTGTTAAAGCTACAGGTTTTTGAACTGTGGTTTTGTTTGTTTAGGTTTCTTTCTCCAAATCTGCTTACTTATTTGGGAAGTCTCTAAGGAGAAATGAGAAAAATCTGTTGATTTCATTTTTGCTTACAAGTAGTATCTGACCATTTTCATTGCTTAAACTTGTTCCAGTCACACAGCTTTCACTTGGCTCTGGAAATACCCGAGTAATATTTAAACACAAAAAAAAAGTGTGGTAACTGCAAATTTTACACATTTTTATTGAACAATTTTATGAGAAGAAAATTTACTTATAATCTTCTGCATAAATTACCAGGCAGCTCCCTGACAAAGCTCACTAAAGTCAGTGGAATTTTTTCTCTTCACTGATTTCAAGTTGAATTAGAAAAAGTCTTTGAATAAGACTAAAACAACAAAAACTTCTTTAAAAATTTTCTCACAAAACATGGCACGATAAATTATTTTCAGAGAGTGTAACATGAGACTCACACATTTTTCTATATGTTTTATTTGCTATTTTTCTATATTTTTCAGTCTTCTGGGGGGGAAAAAAGGCTACTAGGTTAAATTGCAGCTTTGCTTAATTAAGAATTTAAGACCAGTTCTTTTTTATTTTTTTTTTTCTTTCGCCTTTTTACTTGAAATGTTTTCAGGTCGAAGCAGAGCTCATTCTCTGATTAAGCTCCTACATGCTGCTACATTCTAGTAATGAAAGAAGGCAACAAATTCACTAAATCCTCCAGTTCTGACAAATCAGGTTATTTTCCCATCTGCTTCTGCTTGCTGGAATCACTTTTTAAATCTACCTCTCCAATTCTCACAGAGAGGACAGGAGGATTTCCATTACCTCAGACTTACAGATTTTATTTGTAAAGAAATGATGAATTCTTAAAAGATTTTTTCACATAGTTTTTGGTTTGTTTTTTTTTTTTTAAGAATATAGATTTTTCTTAGAAACCTGAATTCCTTTTTGGTTTAGATCTTTTCTTGAGCTCTGGATGATGCAAGCCATAGGCATAAACAGCTACACAAAGGAAACTGGGATTTTATTGTGCATTTCTGGTGCCCCTTGAAGAGCTTATTTTTGTGGACAATAGTTTTCCTTCGTGTCACCACCCTTTTGATTTCCCAGTGGTCACAGGGTTCCAGGGTCGTGAAAAGTGCATCCTTTTGTTCCTCCTAGCCTAAAATTCTGTATAAAAAGGCTGTTAAAGGACCTTAAATTTGGTCAAGACATAGAGGATATTTCGTGTAGCAGAACTCAAGTTGAAGGATTTGTTAAATTGTAGTTAAGATTGCAGTTCAAGAGAAAAGGTTTCATTAAACACAGAGTTCAATATCCAAACATTAATAAATATCTATTAATAAAGTCACATAATTAATCCTGGAGTATTTCTTAGCATTCAAATAATGATTGCCAAGCAGCAAAAATGTAATATCATTTTAAGATCTAGCTGTAATTAAATTGGTTAATTAATTTTGTACTGTCTTTTTAAAAGGACTTCACTATTTGTAACTTCATTGTGAAGCACTAATGAATTATTTTCTTTATTATCTAAATATTTTCTTATTATCTCTTCCAGTTAAATCATGGCTCTCAAGGACCTCATGCTTTTAAAAAGACTAATGAAAACTAAATTTCAGACAGGAATTTTACAGCTCACCTTTGAAAGAAGCACATTTCCTAAACATGTGCATTTCATCCTTAAATAAGATTAATGATACTAAATAAATGTTGCTATTTGCAATAGTCCATCCCTTTAACATCCTCACAGCACACCCCATCCCTGCTTCAGCTTTTATGTTTCTGTTACAGGGTGGCTCTTTAAGGGGAGGTGCAGTCCAGCATTTAATTGTTGGAATTTGGGGCTCGAAGTGTGGTGCCCTGGGTGAGGTCAGCTCTGAAGGAGAGGAACCCTGGTGGTCACTCCCCCTCCTTCGTGCACATCCACATCCCCTGGAGCAGCTCCCAGCGTCCCAGCACGAGCAACAGAAGAAGGGTAGAGAACAGGCAGAAGCTGGGTAAGAGCTGGAGCAGGGCTGCAAGGGATGGAGCGTGGTCAGACACGAGGGTGGGTCCTGGAGGGAGACGGGCTGGGAGAGAGGAGAGTCCTTCCCTGCCACTGGGGCTGAGATAAAACTGATTTATTT
Source organism: Motacilla alba alba (assembly GCF_015832195.1). Lineage (NCBI taxonomy): Eukaryota > Metazoa > Chordata > Aves > Passeriformes > Motacillidae > Motacilla > Motacilla alba. The sequence continues at coordinate 6,981,425 of NC_052045.1, read as the reverse complement.
ATTTGCTCCAAGTGTTGGTGCCGTGTCAGGCTCCTCTGTGCTTCAGCAGACAGGCTGATCCCATCCTTTGAAGATGGAAAATGAGTTATTTCCCAAGGTAAAGTGTTCCATGGGAAGTGTGTTACCTCTGAGCAAGTGTTGCTCCATTTAGTTTCCTAATAAATAGAAAGAAAAAAAAAAAAAGTGTGCAAAACCTGAAACGGTTAATTCTAAAAAGCTTCATGGGACTTGTCAGTGGATTGCCACATGTTCTCATCTTCTCTTTTCAGCCAAATTCCCATGAGGCAGGCAGAAGCTTCTGTGATCCATTCACTTTTTTCTTTTTTCCTTTTTTTTTTTGGAAAATAATCCATCAAGATAAGGACATTTTGTTTCGCTCACAGAAGAGCAGGATGCATTTCCCAACATAAACACTGCAGTTTGTAAATGAATGGGTTTTTTACTGAAACGTATACCAAAGCTTTCCAAATCTTCCCTGAAAAACAAGATGAGAGAATCTATTTAAGCTATTTTCTGGATCCCCTGTAGCCCCTCCTCTTTCCAAGAATTCAGCCTGGTAGTCTCAAGGTACAATGCTGATTTTCCTGAGAGCAGATGGAGTGCGCCTGGAAATTAGAAGAAAAGACCAAGTATCCACATCCAGAAGACTTTCTCTTTTGTGTTGTTCAGATACCTTGTTTCTTTATAAATGGAAGGTATTTCTGATTTACCAGAATTACATAAAACCAGTTTATCTGGCAGCCACTGGAGTGCTCAAATATTGGCTCTATCTAATCCAGACTGGAGAGTCACTTCCAGATTAGCAGCCTTGAACCACTGATATTTAACACTGGATGTATTTCGACTGGTTAAATGTATAGATCACACTCATCTATGGCATAAGAAGATGATTTCCTTGGCAGCTGGTGGCTCTGACATTTAGCGAGTGAAGGTTTAACTTGTAAGGAAGCAACAGTTCCTGGCTGCCCCAAACTGTCCTGTCCTGGTTGATGAGCCAGTTTTCCTAAACTCAGCTTGCCATTTCCATGTGCTCACCTCAGCCTGGTACCTCCAGCAGCCTGAAGGGTAATTCAATATAGGATTTCCTAAAATGAAAAGAAACTAATGTCAGACAAAAATATAGATTTTGGGGCTAAGAATGGTTTGTTTCTATTTTGTTCAGTGCTTCCATTTAAGACAAGGACAGAAGCTGAAAAAACTTGCTTGCTCAACATAGACCAAACACTCACTACTTACACAAATAGGATGTACTTCATTCTATCAAGGTGTTAATTACACCCTGGGCTAAATAAATGCTGAGGCTGAAGCACATAATAATATATGTCACACATTTCCATGACATATACGTAGATGAACCTGCACCACGAACAAGAAAGTCACATAGAGAGTACGCTTCAAGCCACGTAATTGCATTTTAAATGTTATTTTTATAATTTCATGTTTGAAGATACACGCTACAAAAATGGACATCCTTTATTACAAGCCTCAGGAACATATTTTATGTTTGTTGTTTTGATGAAAAGCAAAATACCTTTAAGGGAGTATGAGGAGCTGTAATTGCTCTCCTGTGCCCTTTCAGCTGTGAAAGGGCAGCAGTAGGCTCCCCCACCTCCATTAACCCTGTCAGAGGTTCACACAGGGCTGTTCTGCAGGAGGATGGAGTGCAGGATGGCAAACAGTTTTTTTCCAGCACTCTCTTGGACTTCTGAGTCCCACAACCAGTACAACCCACAGAAATCACAGATGCCAGGTAGAGACATCTCCCAACCCTGCCACCTCCCTTAAGGAGCACAGAGCTGCCCACAGGAGGAGAAATCTTTCTTAAAAGGAGGCAAAGAAAATTCTCCTTAATATACAGTGCTGAACCTCCAGGGAAACCTGGGAACCTACAGAGAAATGCAGCTCTTCACAAGTCAGATGTAAGAGAGTCAGGTAAGGGATACTTTCCAAACCAAAGCGGCTTCTCCAACTGGCTTGCATTAAAAAAAAAAAAAAATTAAATTAAAAGAGAGTGCAGTCCAGTCATTCTGTCCTTAGATCTATGGGCCCAGCAATCTTTAGCAGAGGACTGAAGCTGCAGGCAGCAATATCTCTCCATTCCCTTCCACAACGTCCTTGTCACTCCACAAATACAGGGCTTGACTGTGGATGCACCATGTTCCTATAACATAATGGTGGGATTATCTATCCTCAGAGCACAGGATCTGGTGTTTTCTATTTTTTTCTTTTTTTCTTTTTTTTTTTTTTTTTGGCAGGACTGTCCCTTTCCATGGCAGGGGGAACTGGAATTAGTTGATCATTAGGGTCTCTTGCAGCCCAGATCATTCTGTGATTCTGTGACCGGTGGTGTTCTTTCCAGCCTTTGGCACTTCTCTCTGATTGTTCCTGCCCAGCTTTTGACTTACTTAAATAGATATTTCTTTAAATGAATCTCCATCTGGCTTGTAGGGAGCCAAGGCTACCCAAGCTGCAGGAAGCAACAACTTCCTCTGAGATCCGGCTGCAGCAGGAAATTTGATGAATTTCTCTTTCCCTCCTCTCCTGTGCCCCTTAGCTATCAGTTTAGCTCAGAGGTCTAACACATATTGTAAGGAAGCCCATTTTTAGGGCAAGACTGAGACGATAAGCTTGCAGTCCCAGAGATTTTGAACCAAAAATGTTGCATTTCCAGAACTTTTCATCAGCACATGGCTAGAGAGCTGCTGCTTGAATGTGGGATGCACCAAAGGCAGGTATAACTCACGTCAGTTGCTTTGAACTTGTATCATTTACCTCTGCAGTAAAAGAGGAGTAAGCTGCCCAGAGTACCTGTATCCATTTAGGAATAGTGTTTTGGTAACTCCTTCTGTTACTATTTATTTTTTAATTGATTTATCAGGCAATTACACTGGCACAAATTATTTCTGTCGGTCACATTGTACACTGTCTCACACAGATGCATAAAATCCATTTGTGTGATGGGTTTCCAAAGTTTTGAGATCCAGAGTTACTGTCCTGCCGATGCTTCTGTGGCAAACCAGCTTGGCAGAGCTGGGTGGGTGCTTGGGGCTGTTCCCTGTGTGCCCAGGTCGGTGTTGAGGCAGGACAGAGGTACAAAGGAGGCTCTCCTTCAGTATCTCTTCTGAATTGGCTGATTGCAGCATGAAGCAAAGGCTGGAGTCTGAACAAGGATGCAGAAAAGTTCAGCTGAGGATGGTTAGAAGTGTTTCTTTTGCTTACACAGTATCATTTCCTTTGGGGTGTTTGAAAATTCAAACTTTCAGTGTCTGACTAAATTAGTATTTGTTGTTTGGTTTTACTGTGTTAATTTGCTCCACTGGAACTCAGCTTTCTCTTTATTAGGAAGCAAAAGTGTCATGGCTAATTGTGTTCATTGGTAAGCTGTTCAGAAATCCTGTTTCCAAAGTTTGGAGTTGAGTTTTGGGATACACAGTTGGAATGAGTCAAAGGTTAGCATTATGGTGGATAAATAGTAGTATTTACATTCTCTTCCTTCCTTCCTTCCTTCCTTCCTTCCTTCCTTCCTTCCTTCCTTCCTTCCTTCCTTCCTTCCTTCCTTCCTTCCTTCCTTCCTTCCTTCCTTCCTTCCTTCCTTCCTTCCTTCCTTCCTTCCTTCCTTCCTTCCTTCCTTCCTTCCTTCCTTCCTTCCTTCCTTCCTTCCTTCCTTCCTTCCTTCCTTCCTTCCTTCCTTCCTTCCTTCCTTCCTTCCTTCCTTCCTTCCTTCCTTCCTTCCTTCCTTCCTTCCTTCCTTCCTTCCTTCCTTCCTTCCTTCCTTCCTTCCTCCCTCCCTCCCTCCCTCCCTCCCTCCCTCCCTCCCTCCCTCCCTCCCTTCCTCCCTTCCTCCCTTCCTCCCTTCCTCCCTTCCTTTTCTTTCTCTTTCATCCTATCTTGCTTCCAGCTGTGGGTTTGTTCCCAACCTGTTCCATAAAAGCCCCCCTGGCAAATTGCCCTACAGAAGCCCTGAAAGGCTGCTCGCTGCAGAACAGGCTGCACTCTTAGTGCACATCACAGTGTTGTAGGATGACTTCAGGGGAAGTTTCCATTCTCTTATGATCAATAAGATACTTCCTGTGTGACTTCAGACTCCTCTCCAGATTAATTTAGTCTCTGAGCCCAGCATGGTGCTGACCTCTGAGACAGAGGTACCTGCTTGTTTGAATCTGGGCTGAAACAACTGTGCTACTGTCTGATCACTGCTGGATCGGGAGGATCAAAATCCCACAGAGGAGGAACACAGATTCTATGATTATTAATCCTCAGTCAACTGAGACAGAAATTCAGGACTTCAGACTGCCTCCACTTTGCACTGAACCTCCTCTAATGTCAGTGAGAAGCTCAAATGGAAACTGAAGTAGAAGACATCCTTTCTGCAGCATTTGTATTTCAATTTACCCATACACAGACCACATAGGGCAACCTCAAGACCCAATAAAGCATCTCTGAACTCACTACTGCCCGATTATTTAATTTTGGTTAAGTGAAATATTACTGCTGTTATTTAGTTAATACTTTCCTCATCCACAAATATAAAGTCTGTGTCAAAAAATCTTGTTTGTGTCTCATCTATATTCCTTATAATTCTTATGTATTTTTATTTATTTTAAATGATCCAGTTCTGAGAACAAGGAAACATTTACCATAATCCTTCTACAATATATTTCACTTATTATAGTTTTTCTTATGGGATTTTTATGTAAATCCAGATAAAATTTGTTACTTTTCTGTTTTTAACAACTGTTTTTCATTTCCTTAGTTTGGCAACTACAGTGCAATAAAACATACCTGAACAGATAACTCTGGGTAAGCATGATAATAACATATTCCAAAATTTTCACTCCTGGAAGTTCTGATTCATGTTCTAATTTAGTTTCAGTTGAGAGGGATTTGGAGACACCCTTGAAGTTCCTCCAGAAATGTGTTGCTGTATAAATGTGTCTCTGCTCAGTTTGTGCACAAAGAATGGGCTGTGGCTGGAATATCAGGAATCCTGTAGGTCAGGATTAAAGGGCAATTGTCAGGGTTACCAGAGGCAGCCTCTATTGCCTGTCCATACTCTGCAGAGCTTTCTAGTAATTCAGTGTAATGAGGTCTGACACCTCCACAGTTCTTAAATAACACTTAGAGCCCAAACTGCAGCCGTGTTTCATATATTCAGATCCCAATGCAAATATTAAAACAAAGTAAGAACCTCTGAGGAATTTGAGTGGTGATGCGATTGAATTAAGTGAGTTTACAACAAATATAGTTTGTAATACATAAATGTAAACATTTCAAACATAGGTTCTAGAAAATTGACTGAATTTTGAAGATGTTTTGCTTAATGCGTGAACTGTAACATTTATTTGGTTTTTAAAAGTGTATATTTCCTCCAACAAACGAATATCATACCAACAGCCTTAATATCACACCAACAGCTAAAACAGCTGAGCTCCTCTGTGTTTAGTTGGTGTATTGCCAGACCCCTTCTCACTGACTGAAACCACCTTGGTGTGTGAGTTCCCTTATATCAGGACTGCTAAGGAAAAGTATTAAAAGTTTTAAACCTTTCTAGAATAAAACTGGTCAGCATTCACAGCAAAGTGAAATTATAGTGTTCAAACTCTTTTTTTTTTTTTTTGCCCTGTGATAGCAAAAAAACTTTTAAGAATGGAGAGAAAGCACTGGGAGGAGATATCATCTCCTAATTTCGGTGCTCAATACTTTTTAGTCAAGCTAATCAATCTGAATCACTGATGTTTGAAAAATTGGATTGAGAGGGAGAAAAAAGAGTGAAAACAAACAAGCAAGCAAACAAAAAACTTCTGCAATGCAGCAATTACAAAAATTCTAGAGGAAAAAAATAGTTCAAAAGGAATAGAAAGGAAAAGAAGGGGTTCCCAAATTCCTCGTTGGAGCATTTGAACCTGAGTTAGGAGGTGCAAAGATAAACATTTCAAAGGAGGAAAGAGCAGGGGATTCTGCCTGCTGTGGGGCTGGTGATTTAGATGTTGGAGCTGAAGAAAGCTTCCAGGGAACAGAGGGTCATTGTGCCTGGAATGCAAAGGCATCCGCAGCTTTGCGGCGAGAAATGCCCGGGAGCCGCCGGAGCTCTCCGAGAGCCGCGAGTGGAACTCCGGGGAGGGGAGCAGGGATGGGAGGAGGGAAAACGGGGCTCACTGCGGACACCCCCTGCCCGCCCCCCGCTGCCAGAGCCAGCGGGCATGATCCGGGAAAGGTCTCGAAACTGAGGGATTAAAACAAGGCTTAAGGGAAAAAGCAGCAAACTTCAGGAGATGCACTGAAGAGTTGCTTCAGGCAAGAAAAGCAGCGCTTAGCTGAGGACTGAAATTTGAACAGCCAGGGTTGCGTCCGAGCAAAGTTAAAACAGCAGCCGGGAATACGGGAATACGGGAATAGGGTTTGCACAGAGAGGGGGGAATGCAGCACCGCTCGGGAAAACAAGCAGCGAGTGGGCAGCTGAAAATGGAGAAAAGTGAAGCGAATAAATGTAGAAAGATCTTGCCTGCCTGGTATATTAAAGCTTTATAAATAGATAACCCCCCGTGTTTTGTCCCAGCCATTAAGTGACGCACGTGGTGACTTCGGGATGAGCGTTTTCTAAAACACACGAGTGGAAGGAAGTCCGGGAGTTGCAGGGGGCGGAAGGAGGCGGGGGGAGAGGTGCGGGATCCGCTCCCGCGCCGGCGGCTCGGCTCGGTGCTGTCTGTGCGGGAACCTCCCGGGTCCGAGGGGGGCGGGCGGGGCCGGGGCTCCGCACGGCACACGGCCGGGATGGGCATGGGCATGGGCATGGGCATGGGCATGGGGATGATTCCCTCTGCGAAGGGAGCAGGGAAGCGCTCGCACAGGACCGGGACCGTGCTGCCGGCAGCACTCGGCTCGCACACCGAGCTCCCGGCGGCTTCTCCCGCGTTACCCTCGGGAACAGACTGCCCCCGGCCGGGCTCGCCGCGCCTGCGGGGAGAGTTGGGTTTACAATTCGGACACCCCGGCAATGAAAGGGGCATCGGGCGGGCAGTGCATCTCCGGGCGCTGTCGCTCGGGGCCCGAGGAGCCGGGGCCGGGGCTGCCCGCAGGTCTCCGCGAAGCGCGGCCCGGCCGGCGCGGGGGGAGCCGGGGGCTCGGCTGCCGCAGCCGCTGCCGCTGCGGGAACGGCAGCAGAGCGATTTGGGGCTCATTCATCGAGCCACCCTAAGTTTGGTCATCACGGAGTCATGTGCTCGCCTCTCATTCCCCTCCTGCCCGCGCTCTGTGAGTGGTTTAAAGTCTACCAGGGCGCTCTGAGCCTCGGCAATTCATATTTACATGGGGGGCAAAGAGGGGTGGGACGCATTTAAAAATTACTCAGTTCAAAGGTAGTGGCTGGTCTTTGGCTGTCTGTCAGATCTAAGAGGAGTGAGTGGATTTTCATGGAGGAATTTCATGGAAATTAAATCTCTACTGGAGTGATCCATTCAACTCCTAAAGCTTCAGCCTAGTTTTGTATCCTGGATGAATGCCCTGCTGAATAGCTTGGTGGGGATGCAAAAAGCCACCTTAAACTAGGGATTTTTCTTCTGCTAAATTGACTTCAAAGTAGTAATTAAACAATAGCTAGCTTAAAAAAAAAATCAAGTTATAAGAAGCTCTAGGACAAAATTACCCTATAACTAAAGGCTGCGTTTTATGGGAGGGGGGAGGGGTGTTCAAAATGGAAAAGTAACTGGGTAAAGGCAATTTGAGAGAAACAAAAATGGATGTAAGAAAGTAAAATTAATTTCACTGATTCAAACTTCGTGTTGGTTTGTTCATTTCTTTTGTTACAGCTGTACTATGGTCGAGTCTGGAGCTGAGTAAGTGGAGGAAGGGGAGAGATTTCAGAATTGTTTGGGATATTTTAAGCAGAAGCATCCAGTTCAGAGGTGACAGGCTGAAGCAGCTTTCTGTGGCCTTTGTCCCATCCTGTGTTTGAGGCTTGTCTTCTCCAGGCTGCTCTACATAGGGCTGAGCCTGCACAGCTCAGTATTCATCTCTGCTTTTGTAAAGCAAAAACGGCATTTGTGGCCAAGGGCAATCTTGCTGCCAATCTTCTCCCTCTTCCTCTGTCTCCCAAACCCACAATCACAACTGCATTCATCTCTCTCTGTGATGATTTAGAAGCACATTTGACTTGAAGCTAAACCAAATGAAAACTAATCTCCTGCCTGACTCCCGTGGTGAACTCTCCCTAATTCTCTCCCCTCCTGCAGTAAAACTCCCTCACTTGCCATTTGTTGATTTTAGTCCTTGGGGTCCTTGCTCTCACATGCAGAATGTTGCCCAGCACTGCACCTTCTTCATCATGCCTGTTTTGGAAGGAGGAATCTGAATGTTTATTACACAATTTAATTTAAAATCTCTTTTGAGTGATTAGTTTGGTGCCTTCCCTGGGTTTAAATGCTTTCGGGGCTTTATTCCCACAATTTTGTTGTACAGACAATGTCACCAAATGAGCTACAGAAAGAAGGGGAGATAAACACAAATTCAGCACTATGGCAGTTGCTAGATTTTCCGTGTGTTTAAGGTAAGGCTTACTATTTTAAAGTGAAAAGTCCAACACTGCACTTAATCTGATTAGCACATTTTTTTCATACTCCTGGGATATTTCTGAGAATTAATGCTCAGTTCAGACTATGGAAGCATGGCAGTGTACACTGGTGGAATCTGAGCCATGGGTCTTTAAAATACTGTCCATCTCTAGACTTCTGACAAGTGAAACCAATGGTACTACAGGTAATGACTTTATGGTCTTATTAAAGCTTACTGCAGTCCTCAGGCTAGACTATCAAGTTTAAGTATTCCCAGTGTCCCAATGTTGTACTGTTAGTGTGATAGTTACTGTTAGAAGAAAGCTCTTAAAATATAATTTGCCATTGTTACCTTGCTTTTCAAATACATTTCACAGTGTAATTGCACTTAGAATTGCTTTTTGTTTTTTAATCTTAAATGTAATAGGTTGCTGATAACTGCAGTGCATTTCCATGAAGTGATGAGCTGAAAACTGGCAAGAACTGCTTGATGGGATATGTAAAATCCTAGTGAGTTTTAGCCCACACACAGACCCTTTAATTGTTACAAGCCTTTGCTATACCTGTCAGAAGGCTGGTTTACTGCCAGGCAGTAGTTCTTGTGATAACTAAATTTTATCCTCTCCAAGATGATACAAGAGCATGAAGGCAACACTCATTGCCAAAAGTACTGGAAATGGGAAAGCCCTTTGGAGAACACTGAGATGCCTCTGTGCTGCTGGCCAGGTAACAAATAGCAATTCACAAAGACTTTGCAGCAGCACTAATGTAATTTGCTGGAAAGTCCACACTTTCAGTTCAGAAAACCATGGAAGTTGCCATAAAACACAATGGCAGTGTGTGTGTTTTGTTTACAGCTTTTCTGCCCGGCTGTTCCACACCATTCAAACAGACAATGTTGCTGGAGTGTGAAGTAATGAGAGCTCTGCAGGGTGGTTTGTGTCAGCTGAGCTCAAAGCCAGCAGCTCTGGGACAAGATCTGGCAACAAGTCCCTCGTGTGCGGGTGTTGTGTGAGAGGTAGTGACGTGCTGATTGCTGATATTTAATGAATAATCAGCCATCTCTCCTTTCTCACAGGGAGAGCTTGGGGGTCTCAGAAAGTTACCTTGTGGGACCAGGTGGGTTTCCAGACAACTGACTGTCCTGGGCCATACACCAAAATTGTCATCTTGTGCTTTAAAAAAACAGCCTGAAGAAAATGCCTTCCCAAAGCTGTGTCAGTCCCAGCTGGGACTGTGGGTTCCCTCCCCAGCCACGCATTGTCACTCCCAGGCTCAGGCAGAGCTGCTGGCCTAAAATCACTCAGAAAAGGTTGCTGAGCTGGTTATAAAAATAAAGATACAGGTGATCACTCCATCTCCTCTGGGAGTCAAAAGGATCTTTATGATAAAGGATATAAACTCCACATAGGCAAGAGTCAAGTCCCAAATCACATACATAGATTATCCACCTCTTTGAGGGAGCCTGACCAAAACTATGGACTGTTCTCTGAACGTCTCTGCTCTGAATGTCATTCTAATGCCCATGTGTCACACACTCTTTGCAGCTTTACTTGTCTCATGCAGGTATTCCCAGAGGACAGTCTGCACTGCCCCTGCCAGTACTCACAAACCAATGTTTTCAGATATATCTGACAGTGATCCCTTACTCATAAAGAAGTTAACAGTATTTGTTGATTCAGAAAGTTTAGGAATTGCTGGTCTAGGATAGCTTTATTGTCTGACTATGAAGAAGATATTCTGTGTCAAAAACCACAAGAATGTGTTAAATCCATAACTTTTCCATAGTCTTTTTGAAATCCTCTCTTAGATGGAAAACTGAGGTGTACAACTGAAATTGGTTTATTTTTAAGGAAGTGCTGATGGTTTTAAAAATATATTGAATTCAAATGAGAAGAAGATCTTTGCTGTAAGCAAAGATGGCTTGAAACAATAGCTCTGACAATGGCTTCCAGAACCATCCAGTGCTTGTTTAATTGTTTAATTCAGAAACTTAAAGATGGTTATTTAAATGAGAGTAGCATTAGCTATTTATATTTCAGCAGAAAAAAAATCTTTTAAAAATACTAGAACCCAAATGGTTATAATGTCCTTCACTGATATTTAAATTTATCTTCTTTATACGTCTAGCCTCAATAGTTTGCATGTTCCAGTTACTGACTATAACCACAAACATCTGTTGTGTATTTAAAACAAGGGCAAATCTATATTAATTACACATTAAATCTAAACAAGTACAACTTGTATTAATCCTTTTCAGATTTGTTTGGAATTGTTCTATTACTTCTGGTAATAAAAGAGTACAAATTCCAATATTCTTGATAATAGCAGTGAAGTCCACTTGGTTAAGCCTAAACACAGCATTCACATTTATCTCAGTTCTCTCCTTTTCCAAAAGAAGAATCTGAACAATGATTTATACTTCCACCCCATAAATGGTGGGAAATTCTTACTTCTTGTTGCCATTTTACCTTTGTACTTATAATATCCTGATGCTCTGTAATGCTCATCTCATTTTAAGGATGAGTTTGTGAATTGTACATGAGCAGGACCGAGTTGGTTGTTTGTGCCAAGCTGAACTAAAGCAAGATACCATAGTACAGGTAAGGAATCAAGTAACTGAGACACAGACCTCTGTCCATACATATGAAATATCATCTCTTAAATATTGTATAACATAGCAGTTAGAGGCCTAGGAAATAGCAGGATGCTGGCTGCAATACAAGCCTGTAGATAGAAACTCCTGCTTGTAACCTTTGCTACCTATATGGATAAGACAGATAAGCAAGCAGTGAGATGGAGTGACGTGAGACTGTAGTGGAGGGTACAACATGTACCACGTGAAACATCAAGAAACTGAGAGACAAACCTTGGGCTTGGGTTGGGAAAGGCAACTGTTCATGTTTTAACAGAGCATTTATCCCAGAACCACAGAGAGCAGTGTGTGGCACATAGAAGTTGCAGCTTTTGAGGTGACAAACACTAAACCAGTGTCCTTATGGATACAGCACAGTGCGCGTGTGATACCTCGTCCAGCCAATGTGCTGCTGTACTTGTGTGCTTCGAGCTCAATTAACATGAATTTGAGTGAGTGAGTGAGTGAGTGAGTGAGTGAGGAACCTCTGTATTTTGTAATTGTGGAAGATGAAAGAGCTGCTTCAGGACTGGGAACACTACCTTATACACATCTTTATGCTAAAATAGTCTGTAGTAGTAATTAGGGTTTCAGTCACCATTGGCAACATTTGTTCTTTTGAAGGGGATTTATGGGGACTTGTTTTGCTTCAGTTTAGATTTAACATCTGGACATTTTGTAGCTCCTTTGAGAATGAAAGGAAATAAGATCAACAGTCTTGTACAAAACCAAGCAAATGCAATTAAGTGTCTAATACCTATTGGCTTAGAATTATTCCAGAGTTTAAAACCAAACTGCTGTTGTACAGTGAAATCAGAGAAGAGACTTGTTTGCCTGCAGTGTTTTGGGGTGGAGCTCAAAGCTTTCTGACAAAGTTTCCTTGGCACAGGACTTTGATGTCCATATTTGACTCCAACTGGGACACACAGTTGACTTTACTCATTATAATTTTTAAACTACATTTGAATGGCCATCAATAAAATTACAAGAAGTTTTATTGGTTTGTTTGGGATTTTGTTTTTCCTTCTGATAAGATATAAATGGGAGTACCTGCAGAATGGCTGAGCCATTCAGTGCTCTCTTTTCCCAGAACACTTTACGCCCATTATAAATTTTCTTATTATTTTCATTCCTCTCCTTGCAATCAGTTTTTTGTGAATGTCCTTAAAGCCAAGTTGGCAGAGCTTGTTTTGGAATCTTATCCTGTACAGAGGTTGCCTTTGTTCATAAGGTGTAAAGCACTGTCCAAAAGAGAGAGTGTGAGGGATGTTTGAGCGAGAAGCTGGGTTTTGGTTGGGCTGTTTGTTCTTGGCAGCTGCAGAGGTCTCACCCTGTTTAACTTCAGCTACAGCTTGTACCTAAACCAAGACTGCAGAAAGGGCAAGATTTGTCTGACTGCTCCTTTTTGGATGGTGCTTGAATCCTTCACAGAAATAAAGCAGCTAAAGAGATTTTTTTAGAGGATTCAGCCTGTTCCTAAAATGATTTTCCTTACATAATTACCCCCCAGGTTGTTCTTACAGACCTTATATAATGTTTGGGGTTTGATTTAATCAGGCACTGCTTTGTGGGAAAAAAATGAGGTTTTATTCCCCAGCATTTTAACTAAAATAATTAGCTGCACACACTGAAGTTACCATAAACTGAACTGCATTACAGCTGATCATGTCTCTGATGAGAGATAAATGATTTCTATATAAGTCTGAGGTCTACAGAGTAACTGGGTTAATGCTGAGTCTGTGACTAAATGACAACCTCCACTTTGTAATTTCAGTCTTTTTAGATTCTTTATTACGACATTTCTTGTTCTCTTGAGATGGATGAAAGTAAATAATCGAGTTTGTGGGTAATGAGCTTGCCAAACCCAAGGCACTGAGAAGTTCTGAAAGCTCCTGCAGTTGTTAATGTCTGTGGGCTTCTTGCCAACATAGTCAAAACACTCTACCATAAAGTTTGGATCTCCTGGTGTTGTCATTTTCTCCCATGAAACCAATTGGCTCATCATAACCCGGTACTAGGAATTCACATTAAATCTGTGATGGCGCAGCACATTACCATCATTCCTGGGATCTTTGGCTGTAAAAGATCACAATGATGAAACACGAAGTCAGTTGGATGTGCTGTTTCTAAAACTCATTCATTCCTCTGCCTTGCTGAGCCTCTCATTGAAAATGAGCGTGTAAGAGCTCGGTATTCCTGTGAGGCGCAGCATCCCCAGAGTGCCCTTAGATACTGTGCTGTGAGCAGTAAAGCTACTGGCTATGTTCATTTTAAGTTCCTTCAGAAAGAAAGGAAAATACACTCGTGCTTGGAATATCAGGAATAAAACAGGACTAAACATCACTTTCTGATAAAGTACTCAAACGGTAGCCTCCACGTCCAGCCTGTGCTCCACACCTTTGGTTTTCAGCCTTGTTCTTGAACATGAAATCTGTAAGATTCTCCCCAGAAAGCTTTTCCTGCCACCTCCACAGGTGCTGGGGCTCTACAGCAGCACCCGGCACTGCACTGACTTCAACCACAGCCAAATCACAACCATCACCACCATCTTTACTGTTGTGTTTTCGAATGCTACCTTCTAGAGCTCCTTGGGCCAAAGGAGGACAAAAATATTGCCAGAGGGGAACAAAAATAATTGTCTTCAGAAAGAAGCACAACCACTGGAAAAGTTTTTTTCAGGCAAAGCCCAAAGCAATTGTTTTATGGCTTTATTTCGCTCCCCAACAGCTGATATTCAATAAACATTCACTGATAAGTAAACACCAAAGAACCCCAAAGAGAAAAGAGAGGTTTTCCTCAAGACATGCAGTGGCTTCTGGAAATAAATGAAGAAATTTTTTTTAAAATAAAGTGAATTAATTTATTTATGAAATATAATGAATAAAATAACAAGATGGCAGAACAATTTCTGCAGGGATATGTGTGTAAAACATCCATGTATTGTGATGTAAAATGGCAGCAGCTTGAAAATTTAAATGTGTATCGGCATTTGGGTTTCTCCCTATATTGCAATTCGATCAACATGTGCAATGTGACAACAGCTTTGTAAAAAAGAAGCATCATTTGTATTACTTATTGTGAGGCCACACCTCAAGTGCTGCATTCAGTTCTGGACCTCTTACTTTTACAAGGACGTGAGGTGCTGGTGTCAAGGGCAGCAGGGGAACCTCCTGCAAGGACCGGGGAACGATCCTGATGGGCAGCGGCTGAGGGAGCCGGGGGGGCTCCAGGAGGCTCAGGGGGAGCCTCATCACCCCCGAGGGGAGCGTGCAGTGAGCTGGGGCCCTGCTGGGAAAGGAAATGGCCTTAAATGGCAACAGCAGAGACTCAGATTTGGTATTAGAAAAAAAATAAATTCAGTGATAGGGTGGTCAGGTGTTGGAATAGGCTGCACAAGGAGGTGGTGGAGTCACCGTCCCTGGAGGTGTTTAAGGGGTGTCTGGATCTAGTGCTGAGTGATGTGGTTTAGGATCATGGACCCGTCAAGGCTGGAAGAGACCTTCCAAGATCATGAAATCCAGCCATCCACTCAGCGCTGGCACCGCAACCCCGAAACCACTCAACCACATCACCCAGGCACAGCCACTGCACCTCCTGAACCAAAGGTGTGTTTGAGAGGCGCCTGGATGTGGTGCTGAGTGATGTGGTTTAGGGGTTGTGGCGGCAGCGGTGGATGGGCGGCTGGACTAGATGATCTCGAAGGTCTTCTCCCAAGACCTTCTTCTTGATCGTTCCGTTCCGTTCCGCTCCGTTCCGCCGGGCCCAGGGCCGTGAGGGCGGTCGGGGGTGTGGGGGGGGCCGAAGGGGGCACCGTGAGGGAGCGCGCGCGGCGCCGCTCCCCCCTCCCCACGGGGCGCGCGCGCGGTGCCGCAGCGCCGCCCGCCCCTGCCGCCCACTCTGCGCATGCGCGCGGCCCTGCGGCTGCGCGGCCGCAGCAGCGCGAGTCCCGTTTACCCCCCAACAACGGCTGCGGGTGAGCGCTGCGCATGCGCACCGCTCCCTGTGTCCGCACCTCCCGCCAGCCCCGCTCGCTCGCGCCGGGACCTCGCGGGGAAGTGGCGGCGGCGGGTGCGCATGCTCACAGCCGCCGTTCCCCACACAGCCCCATCTTCCGTTTCCCGGCCTCGCGGAGAAGCGCCGCCGGGGCAGCGGGAACCGGGAGCGGGAAAGGCGCGCGCGTCGTCGCGCGTGCGCACAGGAGGCCGCGAGCGGCCGCCGCCGGGCTCCCGCCAATCGGGCACCGCCCCGCAGCGCCGCCGCGGCCCAGGCGCGCCGTGCGTGCGTGCGTGCGTGCGTCCGCTCGTGCGTGCGTGCGTGCGCTCGGCGGCGGCGGCGGCGCGTCCCGAGCCCCGAATGAACGCGCCGGTCCCGGCGGGCGAGCGGCCCTGAGCGACCCGCGAGCGGGGACGGGCCGTGCCGAGCGGCTCCTCCGCCCGCAGCCCGCCCGCCGCACGGGTGAGTGACCGACGACCGACCCGCCGAGCGCCCGCTGCCCGCCCCGCCGCCGCCGCGCCGCGCTCCAGGGGCAGGCGCGGCGCCCCCGGCCCGCCCGCAGCCCCCGGCCCGGGGCCCGCCCGCCCGCAGCCGCCGCCGGTCCCGGGGCTTCGGCCGGCCCCTGCAGCCCCGCGAGGGTCGCGGCACCCCGCAGTGTCCCCTCAGGGGTGCCCCGGGTGCCGGTACCGCCCCCCTGCCCCCTCCCCGGGCCGGCGGTGCCGCTCGCTCCGCCCGCCCCGGCCCGCGCCCTCCTTGCGGCGAGGATCCGCCCCCCCTTGTCTCCCGGTCCCGTTTCCCCCAGAATTTCATGGAATCGGGAGGGGGTCGCCCTTGCCGCGTCCCCCCGCGCTCCCCCCGGGAGCCCCTCGGCCGGGGAGGGGTCGGGCCCGGCGGTGCCGGCCGGGCCCCGCGGGGAATCGGGCGGTTCCTGCCCGGGAGATGCCGTCCGGCCCCGTCCATCCCCCGGGGAGGCGGCGGCGGAGGTGCCGCTATCGGCCCATCTCCGGCTCCCCGTGGGAGGATGTAAACTTTCCTGGAGATCCCTCAGCGCCGTCTGCCAGATCTCCCTGACCGCGGGCTCTCTCTGTGTCATTTGTAGTCACCTGCTCTGCTCTCATTGTTTCGGCGTTCGAGGGTTTGCCCTTCTCCCCTCGCATCTGCCCCCTCTTCGGTGTCTTTTTGGGTTTTTTTTAAGGAAGTTGCATGGATAAATTCCCATCCTACTTTTCAGAGTCACTGTAGGATGCTGTATGAATGTGACTCTTGGATAAAAATTTCAGTGGGTGATTTGGGTTCTCAGCCGCAGAACCCTCCAGGATACTTCCCCTCTCCTCTTCTTCACTCCCCCCTTCTCCGGAATAAGCCTCCCAACAATGGGTGTCCGACCCGCGAAACTGCAAAGCACTTGTAAGCTTGTAACTCTGGTGTCTCCAGTGAGCATCTTGGAAAAATCAGCACAAATATTTTCTGTAGCTCTTCCTGAGAGACCAAGCATCTGCAGTGACATTTTCTGAAGCTTGTTTACTTCTCACAGGTTCTCCCTAGGTGTCTAAGATTTTCTTCACAAATATAAATTCCAATTTTTTGAAATTTAGTTGGGGAATCATACAGGTCACACAGCAAAACAGATTTTACACGGGCACTGTGTAGATGACTGTCCTTTGTAGGAAATACAGGTGAGGTTTTAACTCCAATAATCAGGATCCTGAAACATGTTTGGGTAATAAATAGAAATTAGAGTTCAGGTTACTTTCCATTCTTTGGTGCTGAACAATGTCTCATGCACTGGGGGCATCCCGTGCCTGAGACTTATTGAACTTCAACTTTTACATTAGGAAATCTGTTGCCTAGAGCTCAGTAAAGCAGCACAGAAGCTACAGGAGGGTTTAAAACGTGCTGCTTTAGAGATAAAATAAAGATGCTGTGAGGGAAAGCACCACATTTAATACTTCGGTGCGCATAAGAAATGTGAATGCAAATGAACCCAAATTTTTTTGGTGAAGAATGGTTGAGTGAATTTCTGCTTGTGCCATGGGGTACATGTGACGTCTCATTTCTTAGATCAAGCCCATGGAAAATTGATCTGTATGGAATAATCTTTGTGTCTGTAGTATGTGTGTTCCATTTTGGTGGAGACAGTGGAAATCTCCCAGCCAGTGATTCCACAGTGCATCACTCCCTGTGATCCAGTCTGTGAGACTCTGACAAAGCTGACAAGCGAGATTCTATCAACAGGAGATGCAATCACTGGTTTTTGTAATTCTTGCTCATTTGTTAGCTTTTTAAACATGGAAAACCAAAATATTGAGCAGTTTTTAAATTGCATTTTTTCTCATTCCAATGAAATGTGGCTTGATACTTGGCAAACTAGATTACTTGTTCTGGGTGATTTAACTTGAGAGAGGAAACAGAATTTTGAGTACTTGGATTCAGAATTGTGGGGCTGCAGCTGCATTACTTGGTTCATCTTTCTCAGAAAATGTGTTTTGTGTCTTTTTTTAATGCCCAGGATAAGTGCATTTTGACACAAAGGGAAGTGATCTGAGAGTAGTGCCTTCTCACATTTATGAGAAAGCAGATGTAATTTATGGAGAGGTCTATAGATGTTTCTCATGCTAAAGTTTTTTTTCAACACTCTTTAAAAATGTATAAATAGGGTAAATGCCCAGTGAAACAAACAAACAAACAAAAACCCACAACAAATGTGGAGTTGGAGAGAAAACTTTTAGAAACCCTTTTAAAATGCTTTCAGAGTAATTTAATCTGATGGTGAAAACGTGAATTTCCTTTTAGGCCTGTTTGAGTTTTGAATAATTTTTCAAGTGTTAAATTATTTGTAATTGTGAAGTACTTCAAAACATATATTTGATTTTTTTTTTAAACATCAGCATCCGTGTATCGAGTAAAGATTGGCATTATTTTTAACTTCACTGTGAGCCTTAAAAAATCTAATTATGCAGAAGTACTTGAGGAAGTCAGGCTGTGTCAGGTTGTGCTGCTGCAGTGACATGCCTGTAGTGCACTGGGAGGTGGAAAGCAGCGAGCTGTGAGAAGGTTCTTTAGAATCTTGTGTCTTGGAAAGTTGTTTTTCCTGTAAACTACATATGATGAGAACCACTTAAAATTTTTTATGTGTGCTATAGATTACTTTCATTTTCTAAAATACAAACTTGCTGTTTAATTGGAGGGTAGCTCTGTTATTAGTAATTCTTGTTGCTGAGCGTCAGTAGGACCTGTGCACATGTACAAGGAAATTCCTGATCTTCCTTTTAATAACTGGTATTGTTGGTGTCAATATTTTAATAATATAATCTGAATATAAATTGAAACAAGTAGACCCAAGTGATGGTATGTGTATGTACCACACTGTTGATACAAAACCAGAACTTTTGCATTTTGCATTACTTTGTTAGCATGTTTCTAAACATCTCTGTGTGGTTTATGTTGATCTATTGAATGTGAGATGTAAACACGTAATCTTTTGATATTACTTCCTGCTTGTCTTTTGTAGGTCTTTTTCTGCTCCCAAATATTATTTAAGTTTTAACAATTACCTAGATTTTTATTTTTTAATATACATACATATCTATCTGTCTGTCTGTCTGTTCAGGAACCATTCTTTCTGCTCAGAAGGGATTACAGAATAGTCTTGTTTTATTTTTTCTTCAGAAGAATACAGTATAATAATTCTTTTGTGTTTAACACTTAAGGACTCCCTATTGCCACTGCAGAAGGGTGTGACTCGTTTATCCAGATTGGCACATTTTTTGTGCAAATCAGCAAGATCCGAAATCTTTGCATTCTTGTTCTGAGTGTGCGTCAGCGGCGCGCAGGGCTCGCGGTTGGAGCAGAAAGCAAATGGAGCTGTTGGGAGGGCAGAGGCGAGGGGACAGGACAGGCACCTTCAGAGCAGCAGCTTGGCAGTGAACGGTGCAGGGCCGGCAGGTACAAGGTCTGTGAAAATCTGCTGCAGCAGGAGGGTCTGACAGCAGGAGCTGAACTTGAGGACGTTCCTTTGCTTTCGGTTAGAGAAGGAGTGAGTGATACCAGCATTATGAGCTTCTGACAGCACCGGGACTGCCTGTGCAAATTCCAGAGACCAGCCGGGTATTTTCATGCAGATCCGTGCCATTGTAGCCCAGGCCAGATGTTTTGCAACACTGCTCTCTTATTTATGGCTGGATTTTACACTTTTTTCCAACACAAACATCAGACCCTACGGTGGCTTTTCTTCCTTAGCTGAGTCAAATGAAGAGAAAGACTGAGGAGGATTTTATTGCAGTTGTGGTGAATTCTGGTAGTAAGGCTCAAATCTCCAAAGTGAAAAGCTCTAAGCAAGTCTATTTGAAGAAGATGAGTTTTTTATTTCTTGGTAGATGTAGAAGAAATGAACACAAACTTCTTAATACTGGGCCAAGAAATTCATACACTCATGGTGTGTTCTCACTTTTGCACGAGCTGTGTCTGCCTGAGTTGGGCACTGTGACCTCAGTGTTACATTTTAAAACGTGTTGCTGGTTGCACTTGAAAAGTTTGTGATTCATACTGGGTTTAATTTTAAGTTACTTTTCTGAGCTGAGAAAAGCAGCTCTCCTGCACTTACTGAAACCTGGTGTGGTACTGCCAAACTAACTGTGGTCACGGAGAGGTTTCCACTGCAGCACCTGAGAGAGGCGTCTAAAATTTTGTTCCTAATGCTGTTTGATTAGCCACAAGATACCTCTGATACCAAAAGTGGTAACATTTTAGCATCTCATCTCTCCTCTTTACTCATCTGCCCCGAGTCTTTGTGAGCCTTTACACCCAAAACCTGTGCAGGAGGCTGTGCTGGACTCTGTTTTTCTTTGCTTCTGATTTTGAAGATGTTCAGTAACATGAATTTCATTGCATGTACATATCTATCTATCTATCTATCTGTCTATCTATCTATCTATCTATCTATTCTACAAATTCCTTTCCTGTAATAAATAACCATAAAAATGAGTTGCAGTAACTTTTTCCCCCATGATTCTCTTGTTGTATTTCCCACTTATTTCTTTTTTATTTTCTGCTTTTGTATTAGCATCCAAAGTTTTATTTTAATTCTCAAACTTTTTTTTTGCATAAAGAAACTGCTTTTTATCGCTGAAAAAATTTCATTAAAATTTGGCCAAATACTGCCTCTGCCAGTCACTTGTTTATTTGGCTGTATTGAAGTAGCATAAAGAAAAGGGACAAATCACTTCCAAGCAGCCAATACTGTATTTATGAAGCTATGTTAATTTGCCTTTTGTTGATGTTAACATGCTGATTACAGTTCTTTTTCCCGTAGCATTGAGAGGATTGCAGTGGCATTCTAAGGTCATTTAAAATCATGACAAGCTCAGTCGGACAGAAGAAAGTCTCCTCCAGACAAAGGAAGTGTGGGTTCTGTCGGTCGAATAAAGATAACGAATGTGGGCAGTTGCTGATGTCGGAGAACCAGAAGGTGGCGGCACATCACAAGTGTATGGTGAGTGGCCGGCACCGGGATGGAGCCGGGAAAACGCTGCAAACTCGTGGAAAAGCCACCCAGATTGGATCTGGCACACGTGATTAAACGCTGCAATTTGGTGGGTTTCATATCTATAAATTTCTCTATCTCCTGTATCCTTAAAAATTAAAATACAGATTTTGTCTTTGCAATTTTAGCTGTTCTCATCTGCACTGGTTTCTTCACACACTGATAATGAGAGTCTTGGTGGATTCTCTATTGAAGATATTCAGAAAGAAATAAAGAGAGGCACAAAGCTGGTAAGTCCCTATTTTGGCTCTTGAAAATGGAAGACACTATTTTCATACCCTCCATAAAGTTTGCAAGGAAGTTGTTCAGTGTATTTAATCTATTCAATATTTTCTGTTAGATTTCTGAAAGTAATCACATTCTAGGCTCCTGGGAAGGGTGTGATTGTACCTTTACCAGTACGTGGGTTTACTGCCAAAACCTAGTTTTAATTACCAAATACACTTTTTGCTCCTTTTATATTAATTTAAAAAATAATGCTGTGAATATAGAGGGCTTGTGAGCTGCGTGGGTACAGTAGTCATTGCAGCTCCACCAAATTAAAGAGATTGAGCAGGAGTGTTTTTTTTTTTAATTCCTGAGACACAAATTCATAAGGAATTTTTAAATTATTATTTATTTAGAACTAGTTGTTTTCCAATTTGGGAAAATGAGTGAGGCTCTTCTTAAAATAATTTTACCAGACGATCAGTTCACTCCTCACATTAAAACCTTTCTGCTTGATTATTCAAAGCACTCTATGTGTTTACCAGTTCTTGGACCACTAAAGGAAGTCTAAAGTATTATTGAAGAGCTGCTATTTTATAGTAATAGTATAGTATTTCATCCACTGTTTCATTTGAATCTTTTCCCTTCTAAAAAACGTCATTTGCTCTAATTAGCTGAAAGAAATAACTGTTCACAAGTCATTCATGTTGTGATCAGGACTTTCCAAAGACCATGGTAGTAAATGAAACTACTGATCATTAAGAAACTTCTTGATTCTTGTGTGTCTTAAAGGGTTTTAAAGGTTTTTTCTTTTTATGTCTTTGGTGGTTTCTCTTTCTGCTTCTGAATCTCTTTATGTTCCTTCTATTGCAGTGTCTCAGTTCTTGTAGCTCACCAGCTGTGTGTACCAGGCACTTTGTTCAGGTTTTTGTAGAAAACCTGGATCTGGTCAATCTAATGGAGTCATGGTCCTGAGTTGGTTCCTCTTTGGAGAAAACATATGAGATAATTTTAGATCTTAACTTAGGTGCCTGTCTCTGTAGCTGGCAGAGAGCTGCAGCTCTGAATCACTCTCTGGAGGAACTTGTCTTTCTCCACTGGGAGAAAGTGGGAAGTTTAAAGGTAAAGGTTTATCATTAGCCCAAATTCCTTCTCTCAGGTCTGCTTGCCTGGTCCATTCTGGGGGGACACATTCAGCAAAGAACCCCAGAGCACTGAGTTAGCTGAATATCTTGATGGTTTGGGCTCAGTTTGTCCTCTCTCAGGAGGTGCTGCTGGCCAGGGGGGCTCTGATGGTGGGGACCTCATCATCAGAGTGACAGTGACAGAATGTAGAGACTTTCTGATGGTAATAGATCTGTCTGAGAAAAGGTGGTAGGTTCAAACCTGGGAAGGCCAGACACTTATGAAGTCTAAATATTTGGAAGTACAAGTCACTGATATATTAATTATTCTAATTATCTGTATTATTTCTGGTGTCTGTGAATGGAAAAAAAATCTTTTTTTTTTTTTTCTGAAGAACATACCTAATTTGCAGCTTATCAAACTTCTAATATACCAAATATAACTTGAGTTAGTGACCATTTGGACAGCAGACATGCACCAATGGAATAAGTATTTTATTACTTACTAGAAACATGGATAAAATGTGTGTGCTTTGTTTTGCAGACACATTATGGTGTTCAGAAAAAGAAAGTTTTCTTTTAGTCATTTCTGCTTTCAAAAAAACTGAGGTTCTGACTAAACTTGGTTGGCTGGATATATAAGCCTAGGCTTTTCTAAAGGGCTTTGATCAGCAATCATTATATATAAAACCATAATGTATAACAGATTTATGAGATAAAATGCCCATAAAAATTAGATAACAGCTAGGCAACAGTAGATAACTGTACCATTTCAGAGCTTGCAGAGGAGTAAATGGAGATGATCCAAGGCTTTGACATTTTTACTGTTCAGTTGACTTCGTTAAAATTGAAAAACAGGCTGGTGGTATATTTGGTAACTTTGGTGGTATATTTTTTGGCATATTTGGGAGTAACAAGTAGAACTTGACTAAATGAGTGCAGGGGAGAAAAAAATGTATCCACAGATATATATATGTATATATGGAATATCCTACATTGCATACTTAGATTTGGAGTTGATTGTAACCTTTTGTCTTGGGAGGTGAGTTTAATGGGAAATCCTGAGATTTTGAGGAATATTAAGTCAGTAGAAAACAATAAAGAGAAAAATTGTGTGATACTGTCAATTACTTCCTTTCCTGCCACAGTATAAGAAGGACCATGAGCAGTTTAGAAGACTAATTTAGATAGCTGCTGTTATCTATGTGTCTGATACAAGAAAAAATAATGGGAAAGAAGAGTAAAGCAACAGCCTCACTTTTAATCTTTTTTGGAATATGAGTACAAAGAGCAAAATTTAGTTTAGTTGAAATAAATTAATTGTGCTTACCAAATATTTCACTAAATTCAGTGTTTTGGAAAGGACTTTAGGACATAACTGTAGGAAAAAAGGTAAAGTTAGCTGATGATGCTGAGGTACATTTGCAGGTTGTCAGCATTTCTGACTGCAGGATTCATTCTCAAATGGGTGTAGTTTTTTCCCTCTTGCCTTTATAATATAATTCAGAATTAAACAGGTACAATTATGATTTTAGCTTTTCTGAAATGGTCGGTACAAACAGACTGTCCTTGAGAGGGATATTTAGGTGAATGGCTGTGTCACTTTCATCAGATACATTCATAGAAATAAATTCCTTCTTTTCTTCATTGAGTTGATGCTGGTGGTTGAGTTGATAGTGCATCTGATGGTTATTGCACTGTTGCACACTTGAAACAAATTTCTTCATTTTAAAATAAATTATGCAAAACACCTGAGGTAGGAAGAGTAATGCCAAGTGCATAAATCCATTTGTTTTGTCACCAGGAGTGGTAAATATATTATTATTGAACTCAGAATTGCTAAACAAAAAGTGACATGAGTTGTGCTTTCTTTTCCTTTCCAGATGTGCTCTTTGTGCCACTGTCCCGGAGCGACCATTGGCTGTGATGTGAAAACGTGTCACAAGACATATCACTACTACTGTGCTCTGCATGATAAAGCTCAGATAAGAGAGAAACCTTCACAAGGCATTTACATGTAACTATTATTTATTTGTTATGTTTCTTTTTTAATTTGTATTTTGCATTCTTTGTTTAAAAAACAAACAACAAAGCAAAGCAAAACCCCACTTTGGAATCTAAACAAAACTGTTGCAAAAAATTCTAATTATGATTGTGGCATTCAAAATAGCAATGTGCTAGAAAAGCATATTTTCTCTGCAAGATTTGTGTATCAGTGAGTCTTATAAGTGGGAGAAAAATGTACTGGCATTTAAATTTAAAAGATGAGTAAATAATCTGTGATTCGTGACTGACTTGACAGTTTTCAACTACTTTGTTTATAGGATTTTATGTCGAAAACACAAGAAAACTACGCATAACTCTGAAGGTAAAATTATTCAATATAAATTTTTCCCATTGTAGAAAGATACTTGGTTAAATTTAATTTTTTCTGGAGAATATAAATGTTTTCAGTAAAAATTAGAACTACGTATTTTCGAAAAACAATGAGTTTGGAAGCCCATCTGATTTCTGTATTTTCTCTAAAAATTATTGATTGAGGTGGAGAAAAACCCCAACCATAAATTTTAGGATGTTCGAAAGATATGATGCTCCATAAAACCAAAGTTTGGGTAGAAGTTATACATTCCCTTCTTGGAAGAAGCTGGCTTATATTTGTAGTTAAGTATTCACAATATTAACATCTGAAGTATTTTGTCAGATAACAGCTGATTTTTGCCACTGCTAATGTTCCTAAATATTCATTATTTTTTTGTACTAGTAAATAGAGTTTAACTCTTGGAAAAAGAAACACCCAATAGTAAATGAGAAGGGTTGTGATGAGTTCACTTACAGATAAGTTTCTGAATCATATTGATTTAAAAAAAAAAAAAAAGTTTTATGGATCCATTCACTAAAGCTGTGTAGCTTTGCAGAAAAGACTAGTGAAATGCCACAAATGTAGATATATTGTGTGGTCTGCTAAAATTCCAAACTATTTGTACTGTTGTGTTTTTATTAAGTATTTTTCTTTTTTCCTACTGTATCTGAATTTGGGTAAGCAAACAGTTGATAGTTTACTTCTTGCATTGTTTTCAAGTGAAATGTTCTCAGATTTAACTGATCAGGAGTATGCAACTGTTTAGTGAAAATTAAACTTCATAAATTACTTCAGTCTCTATGCCAAATGCATTTTTATGGTGATATATTGCTTTTTATGCTGCAGGTAGTAGACTCATTAATGGTAAAGGTTTGGATGTTATTCCAATGCTCAGAAAGATTCTGAAGGCAGCAGAAAATACCAAAGAAAATGGATTTCTTTTTTTTAGTCTATTTATGTAATTATTGTTGTGTGCCTGTAAATAAAACTCTAATTTTATTCTAACTGGGTTCAAACATAAAAAATAATGTCTATGTTATAATTAGTTCTCCAAAGAGAAGAGGCCACGTTATCTTGTGTTTGTTTTGGGGTTGCTTTGTGTGTTAGCAGACACAGAATGTTAAAGACATTTTGAGTCCAGAGAGATTAATCTCTTTAACTGATATTTTAAAATAATCTTCTGTACTTGCTCACAGATGTCTCAGGGTTTGACATGTGTTTAAAAATGCCTCCAATTCTGCATGGAGCTCAAAAGCAGTTTACTTTTTCTGCTTGGGATTCCTTGCAGGATCTGAACTTGTGCTTTTCTTAAAGAGTTTTCAGGAACCATTATCTCCAATTTTACAGTGTCATTTTCTAGCAGCAAAAGCTTTTAAATTTTATATAGATATATTGGGAAAAATTTGTGGTGTTTTTTATTAAATGTTTATGATGGTAGTTTATTAAAACATAAATCTAGACTCATATCCAGAGTCTCTCAGAGTGTGTATTTCTCCTCTCCTACCCTCAGTGTCACTCAGAACAGCTGAGGCCAAAGAACCTGATAGTACATTATTTAGCACTTCACAGACATTTTTTTGTTTGAAATATTTACTTCTGTCATGCTTTACACTTCTAGAAATAGCTTTGCACTTCTATAACTATATGTAGCTATACTTCACTTTCCTGTTTCCAGTTCATTATTTAATATTTCACTGAAATTCCACCCAGTGCTCTTTCCCAAAGAATATGTTTTCTTTTTAGTCCATACAGTTTTGGAAACTTTACCCATAAAATAATTATTATTTACAGTTGTGGATTTGATAACACCAGAAGCTGGGGCTCTTTGTGATAGACCTCCTTTAAATCAAAGAAAGTAAAAATACCCATTGCATATGCCTGATACAATGCTGTAAGTAATTTCCATAGCAATGGTATTTTGCTACATTTAACACTAATTAACTTCAGCAGACAGAAATTACAGGGTGGTTTTCAAAGTTTCAGAACGGACTTGGGAGGCTTTTTCCCTTAGTACTTAAATGCTGAAGTTTGCTAAATGAAATGACAACTGGAAGGTGTTGGATGGCGAGATTAAGCTTTATATTTGTATTTTGTTTGTTTCTTGATGAAAATGTGAATGTCAAGGAGGCATTTAAATGTGAAAGAATGGTGGTGTGTGAAACCAGATAACGGACTTGGCAGAGGAGAGTGACTAGACTAGGCAGGGAAACTAGATGTTAACATAGTGGCTTTTTTTTTTTTTTTTAATCTTGTTTTAGTTTCATTTTCATTAATCTTTGCTTAGCAGTGTTTTCCTTACAGAACAGCTAAAGCTTATCTGTGGTTCTGTCACCCAGTGTGGGTGCAGGGAGGTGCTGGAACCATCAGTCCTTTTTAATGGAAACTTAACTGCTCCTTCTCTGGGTTGCTTTTTGTTTGGGGATATTTTTATTATAATTAATTTGTTGTGTGTTTTTTTTCTTGGTCAGTTTAGAACATCTGTGGGTTCCTATGCTCGGTTCTTTGTATCCAGATTTAATTGTTCCAGTCCAAGTATTTTTATTCTGTCTCTTATGTTAGTAGATGTTCAAAGAGTTTTTAGGAGTGTTTGGTTTGTCCAGAACAGTTTATTTGCTGTAGGCAGCACTGCTGCATAGCAGTGAGATTTTTCCTTCCCTTCCCTAGAAAATGAATGTTTCTTGGACCATACTTGCTCAAGTCTGAGGTCTGGCTCATGCACTTTACTTACAAGTTCCAGTTTAAAAAAACTGTCTGTTAAACACTTCATAACAGATAAAGAAAATCTCTTGAGGCTGCATGGAAATAATATTGAAGGACCTATGTTGGAATTAAGTTACCTGCTAAGACTTAATAAAAAGGACCTCATAGATGTTTTTTATTGCTGTGATGAAATTCAGGTGGGGTGAGGATTCATCAGACTCGGTATCTACTCATCAAGACAAAATTAATGAGTGATGGGAATTAATTTTTCTTCACATGACAGGACTTGAGCTACCTTCTGCTTTCTTTGAATCTGAAAATGTGAAACATGGCAGCAGACTGCTGTGCTCTTAAATTCATTATCTGTTTCAACAGATTGTTGGGCTAATTTATCTGTAGGGCCTGGTGTTTAGGTGACATAGAATAGGAAAATTGTATTTCTCCTTTATTTCTTTTGTGTAATTCAGAGTCATTTTTCTGTGCTTTGTTCCCATTAACTGGAAGAAGGACATCTAGGTTTTTGGCTTGCTGTTTACAAATTTAGTAACAGCTTCATTCATAATTTTAGGCAAGCTAAGTTTTCAGTACCTAATAGGTTACAGGGTTTGGTGCCAGTGCTTTCAAATTATCACAGCTAACCATCAGTTGAATTACTGTTCAGTTTGATACAATTGCATTTATTCTTTTTGAAGAATGAAGTATTGTTGAACTAATGTTTTGGAGCTGTTTGTTGGAATTTATTCCAATGTACTGGAAATAATTGTTGAAAAATGAAAAAACTGGCTTCTCTCAGTTCCCTGCAGGTGAGGCTGCCCTCGCTGGTGTGTTGAATTTAAAACAAATTCAGCTGATGAGGAATAGTTTAATATAAACTAAGATAAGAATGTAATTTCATCTGTTACACAGTGGTAAGACAAAGACTAACAAAGCCGTGTGACTTCTCTTGTTAATGTTTAAATCAGATGCTTGAGAGCTGTGGGGTCAGAAAATAAAATGTCTGTAATTTCTGTTGTAGCTGTGCTCAAAGCCTCAGGGAATTATGTTTCCACAGTGGAAATAAGGACATTCCCTGTCTTAGCATCCTTTTCTTGTCATTCTGAAGATCAGACATGGAATCTGTGCTTCTCACACTGCTCAGTAAGTTGAGTCAGGATGATATTTCTGAGACACTGCAATCTATAGTGCCCTGAGTACTTTCCCAAAGTGCTGTGAAAACCAGGGACTGGCAGGAAAAACATCTGCAACTTTTTGCATTCTAGTTAGGTAACATTCTGATTCATCTTTGTATTCTTTGAGCAGTGTTCCCTGTTGCATTTTCTGTGGCACTGCTCCTAGCACAGGTTTTCCTCGTGCTGTTTGCAGTAACAGTGGGGTGTAAATGTTTCTGCCATGTTGCACTTTGGGGTCATTTTGATTTTGATGGTGAGAAAGTCTTCCCAGGCTCTGCTAACTCAGCCTGCCTGGTGTCTGTCTCCTGGAGAATGCTCTGGGTGTGGCATCAAGTGTGTTCCTTGTGTTCCCACAGAAGCAGTTGGTCCAGGCAGGGAATTAGCGGTGTCCCATTACAGACTGACGAGGGTTTGTGCAGAAACCTCACACCAGGGTATTCTTATGGAAAACCACACGGCTGATGGAAAAGGAAAAATGTAAAAGTCATGTGGTGAATGGTTCGTCCTGTCTGAGGAGCTGTCCTGTGGTGTTCTGATTCTCCCTCCCATCTAGGAAAGGTGTTACACTGAGAGGCTTGGGCTACTCAACAAACTCATCAGACCAGAGGTTGTAAGCTTTGTGATTGTGCAGATAAGCCAAGTGCATCATCTGTCTTCAGTCTTTGCCAGTGTTTCTTTGCTTGAAAATGCATTTAAATTGTGTGGTTAGTAAGGATTATTTTATTAGTTTTCTATGTTAAATAAATAATCTAAAATACCTCATAACAAATAACTTCTGGATGAGAATCATCTGTTCCTTCAAGTATCTGGGGCTTTTGGAAAACATATTAGTGGCAGGACCTAAGGGGTAATTTAATTTTTTCCTCTCCTTCTTACTTTAATTTGAATGTGTTTAATGTAACTTATTCTTTTTCTGTTGAAAAAGGTGACACAAAAATATATTCAGCATTTTGGTCTTTAATTTCACATCATCTGCTGATAAAAACTTCTATTATTTCATTATTAGTTTGCCTGATTTTGTATTTGATTGCAAGAGGGTTTATGCAAATCCCTGTTTCTTATTATTGCTTATAGATGCATCCACATTTTTAGTATTAACTACTGGGCCAATAAAGCTCTTTTGGGTTTTTTTTTTTTAAAGTTTCTTTCCAATTTAAAACAATGATGTTGGCTCACGGTTTATTTGGTTTCAGCCATAGTTTAATGAGATTTTATTCTAGCGTGCTGAAGTACTCTTTTCTTTCTCTGCTATATTCCATTTCTCTTCTAAAAATCTAGTAAGATTGATTTTGTTCCTTAAATTTTTAGCTTCTCTTTTATCCCAAATGCACTGTAAAACTTTACCTGCATCTGTGTAATTTCAGATTTATATAGCAGCATGTCTCAGCCCCTTCAACATTCTATGCTTTGGCTTCTTTTCATGTCCAGTTCTACTTGCAAATATATTCTGCCTGTAGTTTTGGTTTTTATCCTCTTCATACAAAATCAGCCTGCTTTGTTTCTGGCTCTCTTACTCTGTTGTTTAAGTTACTGTAGGATGTAAATGAGCCCTATTTATTGTACACATCCTATTTTTACATGTTTTTTCACAACCTTTAAATCACTTAATTCTTTATTGCTTTGTTTTAACTTGGCTTTTGGAAAGGGGTTCCATGTGTATTTCAAGCTGATGCAGTATGGATCAGTGATATCTCAACCTCTTCTCTGCCAAGCCTTATTTTAAACAGCAAAACATCTTGATCCTTTTTCCTTCGAGTCATGATCAAAGGAGAATTTTTAGATTTCTCTCTGAAGCTGAATCTCCCTGTTAACCGTTGATGTAATACAGCATTTTGCCAGGGTTCCTTCTGTGGTACTTTGTACTGCTCATGGATTTATAAAATGCATCTTAGGGGCTTGTTGCTACTCATCTGAATTTACAATATCCTGTTCCTAGGTGCTTTTTAAAATGTAGATTGTTTCCTCTTGGTTTCTACCCTTACCCCACCCTTCCTGGGCCGTGTTGTGTCTTGGGCTCTTTTCAGCTCTAGCATTTAGGGACTTCTGAGGGAAAGTCATAGAAACCTCCTTAGAACTTTATCTAAAGTTATATTGAGAAAATTGTCATGATTTTAAAAAGCAATGCAGGAATGGGATATGGGATGGGGGGTAGTTGAAGAGGGAATTCTAGGGAGTCTCAGGGGATTCAGAGGATGGGTGATACCCATGATAAAACATCACCGGGTCAGGGAGGAGTTGTTCAACTTTTTGTGTTTTCCTTAGTTCAAGCTGACATGAGAAGTTGGAAACACCCAACCATCAGATGCCAGGGACACAGGGTAAGCTGGCAGTGGGCTTGAGGGGAGGGATAGGGCACCCACCAAGCAGTAAATTAAACATGAAGACCATCCAGGGCAGATGTGTTTGACAGCTGGTTACAGTCCCCCTGTTCTGTTCTGTGAGTTCAGGGTGCTGTAAAAACAAAAGGAGCTTTAATGTTTGAGGTATCAGTCTTGGAGGACATGTGTAGAGCAGATCCTCACATCTTGCTGCTGTTACTCTGTAGGTCCATGTCACTTGAAGTAGGAGATGCAAATCTTCAAGGAATTGTATTTTAGTGGTGTCATGTAGCATCTGGATTTTCATGTCTGACCCTCTCTGAAAGTTGTAGTTTTGAGCACAGAAGAGGGGTTCTTCTTTAAGGAAAGCTGTGCATTCTTCATGTTTTTTTTTTTACCTTACACTGAAACTATCTTTTAAAAATGCAGCATTTTTACTTTTCAAATCTTAAATATGGTAATAATTATAGACTGAAAAATAGCTCTTAAGAACTTATTCTATTAGGAGATTGACACTTCTAAGAAATTTGTTTTCATAAGGTGTGCTTGTTTTTTAGCAATTATAACTCCTGGTTTTTTAAGGGGGACTGTAAAGAGTTCAGGACATGCTTTAATGTTATTGTAGAAAATAAGGGTGGACTGAGGTGGAAAGCATTTTGGCTGACAAAATTGACAAGGAGCTTTGGAAAAGATAAAGAATAGCAGTGAATGGACTATATTTTGTTTAATTAAATAGTAGGGAAGTCCACGGAATTATTTTGGAAGGAATATTTTTAACTTCTTACTGATGTCATTTAAAGGGTCATGGATTCAATAGTCACATTTTTGTAAGACTGTTTTTCAAGAATAGCCATCTATGATTTCTGTAAATGTAAAAATAGAGACAAATATTCACAAATTTCTTTGAATAATCAGTGGAGAGTTCATGTGATGAACAAGATAAAAAGAGAATTCTTTTTGAAAGAGGTTTTCAGATTGCAATAAAATTTGCTGTATGCAGTCCAATTGGTCAATATCTAAATAGCATAATCTTGCTTGGGGAATTTAGCAAGTGGTGACAAATGAAAAATAATGTTAGATAGGAAATACTGAGAAGAAAATGTAAAATGTATTGTTTCATTACATAATTTGTGTCATCATGTATTTAGTTTTTTCAGAGTAAAATAAATTATGCTTTTGACATGTAATTAGAAAAGAGTAGTTTATATATTAAAGTATAGGGATGTTGTAGACAGACTGATGTGTCTTAGTAGCAACTTGGACAAATCTGTATATAGCTGAATAATCTGTAAGTTTAAACTAAAATAATTTGCAGATCTGTACAAATTTCAGTATAACCTGTTGTGATGCATTTGGATGAGTTTTCTGTCCTTCCTTAATAACTGAGCAGAAGCTGCAGCTTTCTTGGGGATTGGTGACAGATACAATAGATGGAGCTGAACAGGATGTCCTTGTGTGCCAGGCTGGGCCAGGGCTTCAGTTGTCTTCTGCTCCCACTTGGTGGCTGTGGAATATGTTCAGCACTTTGACTTCACCTTTTGTGCAGTTGAGTCTCTGTTATCACAAGATAGAAATGTGATCTCATTTTTATGTGATAATAGGTAAGAAAGACAAGTGCTGGCAAGGCAGCATTTAGTCTCCGGCTAAGATGTCCTATCTGGATACTAAAACAATATGGCAATATCCATCAAGTGGATGTTCCAGGTCTTTACCATTCCCTTCTGCTTGGGGCTCATACTGATGTTTGTGGTTTGGGTTTTGAGAAGAAAATCCTTCAGCAGGGTCTGTGTGTGTTCTTTGCACAAGTCTGAAATGTGTTTCTGGTTCAAGCAGGGGTGGGTGCTATATGTTAAAGGAAAAAAGGAGGCTGCTTCTGTGAGTAGGAAAGTTGTTAGTGACTGAACAGAGCTGGTTGTTAGATGTAATGATCAGATACAATTTAACTAAATCTTATTGGAAGCAATCTCAATCTTGTAGAATTGATCTGTGTCTTCTGTAGAGCTGTGAGTTGTGCAGAGGACAGTGTGCCCAAAGGCTGGGCTCAGCTCTGTGCAGCAGTCACAGCTCAGCTGACATTTGCAAAGGAACATGTCTTTGGCATGTCTGTATTAAAAAATGTGTTCTTATGTTCTTAATAGTCTGTAAATACTTGGTATGGGATATTGTCAGTGGGGATTATTTTCTCCAAACTGGAGGCTGATTTTAGCTGCCGATCTAAAAATATTCTGTAATCACATAAAATTGTAGATTTGTTTCACTGAAGACAAAATACTTTTCAGTTTTAAAGCTTGATGTTATAACCCAATGGATGAATTTTTTTTCTTAAGTCAACAGGCATCACTTAATAAAGCAAGGAGAGAGGTATTATTTGGATACACTAGCATACTATCAAGGGCAATTTACGTTGGAGTTATGCATCTTAAAACAATAAATTATTAGCATCTTTCATGGGTGAAAACACTTTCCAGTTTCAGTGTAGATTAAATTGATGTTATTTTCAGTGAGGTGAAGATGTGTTTCTGAGGACACATTTTAGGTCTGAAAGTAAAAGTTGTAAAAAACACTAAACCTTCTTATGTTATAAAGATGCAAAACTGTGTGACATATAAAAAGTAATGTTTTCAGGACCTGCAGTTGCATGTTTGTAATAAATGGGGACAAGGTGCTATTTTTATATCTGACCAAAATTCAGAAAATACAAGTTGTGGTTTTTCTTGTCTGATGTTGGTGGGTTGTGGGTTGGGTTGTTTTTTTTTTTGATTTTTGTTGTTGCTGTTGTTTGGTTTTTTTCTTAGTTTGTTTTTTATAAAATTGTGGAGAATCTTATTTAATTATGTTTTCTGACTTCTAAAGCAGATTTAGAAGAAAATATCAATGAACACGAATTGGAGCCTTCACCTCCCAAAGGAAAAAGGAGGGGTCGTAAGGGAAAGCCAAGAAAAACAAATTTAAAAGGGCAGTCAGAAGACACTAGATCTACGTCCTCACATGGCACAGATGAAATAGAAAGCAGTTCCTATGTAAGCAGTAAATATGCTAAACTTCTTAGAAGACAGAATTGCATATTTCTTCTCTGAAATATAAGTTTTGTTGAAATTTGCATTTGTCTGAGCCTCCAGCTGGTGGCCACAGGCTTTTAAAATTGCAACCTTATTTGTATCCCAGCAGTATATTTTAGTAAAATGTTTTTCTTTCAGAGAGACAGGTCTCCCCACAGAAGCAGCCCCAGTGATACAAAACCTAAATGTGGATTCTGTCATGCAGGTGAAGAAGAAAATGAAGCTAGAGGAAAGCTTCATATATTTAATGCCAAAAAGGCTGCAGCACACTATAAGTGCATGGTAAGTAACAGTGTTGTTGTTAACCAGTCTATTCTGTGAATTTTATCTGAATTGCTATTTTGGATTTTAATACAGTACCCTCACATGTAATTATGCTGAGTATTGTCTGTATGCTGATGATCTTGAGCACTGAAGTGTTGCAAAGTGAGCAATTCATTTATTTTCACTGCAGGCAATATGAGTAAAAGTTGGCTTCATGCTAAGAGATGGAATTAGCTCAGGGAGATGCTTTAGCTTATTAAAAATGCTCCCTTAGTGTCTAAATGCATATGAAGTGTTTAAAAAGGAAAACAGAAAACAGTTTTAACTAAAAGAATCCTTTCCAAGAATAAAACAACTTCACAGGCGTTCAGGGACAATCTGAGGAGAATCCATGAACTTTGTTAATTTTCTGACCTGTGGATTCAGGCTGTGTGGCTTGAGTAGAGTGTGGGATATGGAAGTTCCAGAAAGCTCTTGCCTTTAGATGGTGATGTTTGTAGAACTGTCAGCCTGAACGGGATTTAATTGCAAAGAACTGGAGCAGACCGTGCCATGAGTGAGGTGGGGCTTTGGGTAACAAAATTCACTGGTTCATGTTGTACCTCAAAATGAATAAATAGTCCAGGCAATCTGTGGAGTTACTCATTGACTTTCTGTATCCAGCCTCACTGAACAGAGAGCTGGTGTGTGCCAGCAGCTTCGAGTCTTACTCCAGCAAAGCTCTTTGTTACTTTGTCTACCTGAACTTCAGTTTTAAGGCGGTTAAAGCTGAATATACCGGGGTGATGATGGAAGGCATGCTACTTCTGTTCTCCATTTTCATCCCTCAGGACTTCACAGCTGAATTGACATCAGGGTTGAACCTGAATTACATATATGTCACAGGGAAGGAGATGGAATATTCCTAAAACGTTGAGTAGTGCAATTGATAGTATTTCCCATTTGCTGCTTTATGTTCTCATCCTATCATTACTTCTCATCTACTCCTCTGTCTTTTGTAAGAAATTTCTCCAAGGCAACAACAAGTCTAATTAAAGCAGTCAGGTGGGGGTCAGAAGAAATGCTTTAATTGCTCAGCATAGGGTTTTTCCTAGTTTGTTGGTAAAGCACATGCTGTCTGAGATCACAAAACAGGATGTTCAGTGCTCAGTTATTCCTGTAAAAAAATTTCCAAACATCTTGGTTTGTTCATCTTGAAGAATGATGTTCATCCAGCATCTTTGGACCTGACATTACTTTGACTTGCTTGTTTTACAGTTGTTCTCTTCTGGCACTGTCCAGCTAACAACAACTTCAAGGGCAGAATTTGGTGATTTTGATATCAAAACTGTACTTCAAGAAATCAAGAGAGGAAAAAGAATGGTATGTACCTGCAGAATGTGTGAATGTGTTAGTGACTCTGCTACGGTCTGTATAGCTCTGCCTCCTTTCTTTTATGGAGCAATCTTTTCCACCTCTTTCTAAACACAAAATTAAAATATATTGTTACTTGTGGGAAGGACAGCCAGATAGGAATCACCTTAATATTAGTGGTGTTTGGGCTTGTGGTATTTGGGATTCTTTATGACAATGTACATAACTGTTATGATCACAGAATCCTATGATTCATATTAGCCATGCTGTAACTAGAAGAGAGTAACAGCTTTGGACCTGTGTTACTAAAAACACACTCTGTGGAGCTGCACATAAAATTAGAGAATATGCAGTTCTTGCGGTGAATATATTCTCTAAAATTGGAAACAAACCAGTATTTCCAACTGTTTTGGTGTTTTAGTAGGAAAACATTTTAAGATCTTAGAGATGGGGATGCTGTTAAAACAACTCACTGTATTTTATTAAAACTCAGGGTGTTTTTAAAGTGCTAAGACATGTATAGGGGATCAGACAGATAATACAAAATTAGCAATATTGTTCCTTAAAAAAATAATTTAAGACTCTCTCTATATTAGCATACTGACTTCAGCAGCAATAAAATAGCCTTGGACATGCAATAACATCTTTTGCAATTGTAGCAATTTTCTGTGCAACAGACAGGTAAATCCTAGTGTTCATATTTTTGTGGGTTGGTATCTTACAGTTTCTGGTTTACCATGTCTTTGATTAACTTTTCATTGGAAGGATGATCTGCCAGAGGAATTACTCTGTTCCAAAATGTTAGCCATAAATATGAGGAACAGTAAACTGAGTACTGAGACACAAAAGACTGAGATGCTGAATGTTGCTGTTCTCTTCTTTCCTCTGCACAGAAATGCACACTCTGCAGCCAGCCTGGTGCTACTATTGGGTGTGAAATCAAAGCCTGCATAAAAACATACCATTACCACTGTGGAGTAGAAGACAAAGCTAAATACATTGAGAACATGTCACGAGGAATTTATAAGTAAGGACATATGTAATTGTTGAATCTGCTACGAAAGTAAAGATATTTCATGACACTTTTTCTGCCTAACTTGGCTAGTCAATATGTTCTTAAAAAAGAGGATATTATTTAGCTTAAAATGGTATCTTTAAGTAGTTGATGACTTTATGAAACATTTCAGTCACTCAGCTAATTTAAAATTTCTGTAGTGTTGTAAATAGGAGAAATGAGAAAATTATTTGACTTGTATTATATTTTCCTTCTCCAGTAATCTGTAATTTAGATCAAGAAAATTGATGTCATGATTCCTCCATATTGATGTGTTTGTAGCTTCCTTCAGGGGCTTTTTGGACCCCACAACTTTCCATCCTTCCTGAAGAGCTGTGGCTTGGCTGCAGCTGAGCTGCCGTGCTGTGCCCACGAGAGGGCATTCGCCGAGCAGTGAGAGGCAGTTCTGCAAAACTGGGATTGCTCACAGTTTTGTTGGCTGCTCTTGACCCTTGTTTTCCTTCTCAGTTTAACTGTTGCTTGACTGGAAGCTGTGAATGATTTAAGAGTTTGCAGCTGACTTGTAGCACATCTCGAAACTAACTGAGAGATTAAGTCAGGTTTTGATGGATATTTTCAGTGTAAATCCTCACTGTTCCTTTTATTGTGCCAGACTCTATTGTAAAAACCATAGTGGAAATGATGAAAGAGATGAAGAGGATGAAGAAAGAGAAAGCAAAAGCCGTGGCAAATCAGGCACTGACCACAATGACATTCCTCAGCAGCAGCTCAATGGAAACTAGGTATGGAAGTTACTCCTGACAGATCTGTTACCAAGACTGAAACGCAATATACAATTAATGTAGTTTACTGCAGTGAAGTATTTAAATCTAGTGTATGCAGAGTACTTTTTATTGGCATACTGTAGAAGAACGGGGAGGATTTGTTGTTTTTTAAATCCGGATGACTTTGTAACAGTGTAAGAAGGGAGGCCCTCATTTTTATTGCTAAATGTAGATGTAATGTCAGAGCTGTGAAATGCTTTTCTGTATGATTTTAAATTTACTATTGTTTTCATCATTTTTTAAACAGGTTCAAGGGACAGAGTTATAGAACTGGGAATGGCTAAGACATCATAACTACTAATTCTTTTAAATTGTTTTCTAAAAATCAGAAAAGGGTTAGTAACTTTTTACTACCCAACTCTGTTAGAAATTTCATTGAACTGCCTGAAACGTTCATGTGTGTGAGCCTTCAGTAAGTGGCAGAGTTTTACATGTCAATATTATGTAGTTTGTAGTCTGCAGTGTCTGGAAAAAAAATGAAACACTATATAAATGATATGTAATATGTACAGTGTCAAAAGTTAAGGCAGACATTGAAATGAAGTAAGATCTATATTTCTGGACTGAATAAAAACTTTACGATTTGGAACGTGTAAGTTGTTTAGTGGATTCACACAATGAGGGAAGGTCTTAGCTAGTTTTATTAACAACATGGACAAGTCCGTGATGGCAACGAGCTGGTACTTTGTGAATTTTGCATTTTCTTCCTGCGCAAGTTCCGGAGGCTGTACGTGGCAGAGCCGCGCTGTTTTTGCTTGGGCAGCACCCAGTAGGAAAGGACTCGGTGTACACGAAGCACGCTTGAACATTTCAGGTTGTTCCTGTTGTGATTGCTCATTCCGCCCGGCATTGTTTGCGGGAGATTTACTTGAGCAGCTGTTGGTTCTGAGCTGTGAGCTTTAGAACTCATGCCAAAGGGCTGTAGTTCATTCTTTCCCCAAAAACCCACCTCTTTCTGTGTCCTGATTTACAAAGAACACTTCACCAAGTGTGATTAAAACCCTACTATACAAATGTTTGGACTTTGCAGCCCAATCTCTTTTACTTCAGAGAGTTACAACTCTTAACTCACTATGGAATTTAGCCACCATATCTGACGTCCATACCTCAGGTGTTCTCTGTTGTGTGGAACACTTCATGTTTTGTCAAGAATGTGCATAAAGGTCCCATATTCTGTAAGAAGAATGAGGAAGCAACCTTTTTTGCTAGATTGGTATTTATTTTTTGATCATATGACCACTATATGGGAAAGTTCACGTATCATCCTTATTGTTTTAGTGATTTGTTTTTCCTTTCTCTGTCAAGTCAACAATCACATCATGGAATTCTACTTGCTAGAATTTGATGTTCCTTGAGGGAACGCTCAGATCTAGGCT
Organism: Motacilla alba alba; assembly: GCF_015832195.1. Taxonomy (NCBI): domain Eukaryota; kingdom Metazoa; phylum Chordata; class Aves; order Passeriformes; family Motacillidae; genus Motacilla; species Motacilla alba. The sequence goes on along the minus strand of NC_052045.1, from coordinate 6,942,941 downwards.
ATACCAAACCTAAAGAACAGTCCTCTGACTGCTTTCAAAACACCTTGTCATTTCTAATGGCTACTGGCTTCTTCAATTGGTCTGTTAAAGCACATTCTCAGACTTACTTAAATAAAACCAAAAAGCTGAATCTAGTCCACATGTTTGTCTGTTGCTACCACATCACCTTACTGTTTGTTTAGGGTTTTGACTTGTTTCACTCTGAACTCCCAACAAAACTTCTGGATTTGAAGGAAGGAAACAAGCAAAAGACACTGATTTGACTATAAACTGCTACAGTTCTTCTGTGATTGGTATTGCAAAAACGGTTCATATGTAACATGAGTTTCTGTAGCATTTTTTACTTGTATTTTTAAAAGATTTAACGTGTGTCATTTGTCTTCTTATGCATTCCCTTAATGTCTTGAGGGACTCAATTACTGTATATTGGAGTTTCTAACATTTTACCTGTTAGAATTCAATCAATTCTGTTTGCTTTCCTGGAGAATAATCCCATTTGGAAAGAAATATTGCTGTGTACAGAAAATATTCAGTTACTGCTCTAAACATGATGCCATTGCTCATTTTTATTTTGTATTTGTAACTTTCAAAATTAAAAGCGTGACTTGAATTGCAATGACAGATCGATTATTGAAATTGTCTATCAAGGTGTTTTGTTTCTCCTAGAACATGAACATTTTTCAGCCACTCAGAACAGTTTTAGAATGCAAAAAAGCATCCTTCAATATTTAAATTACTTCAGTTTGTGCCTCAGACATGGCCCTCCCATGGAAAAAAGGCACTTTGTTTGCAGCTACTGTATTTAACTAAGTTTGCATGGGGTAGATCTGCCAGCATACTGACTGTACTTGAGACTGAGCTCTAATTCTTTGTGTCAGTGGCTTAGTATAATATTCAGTCCAATAACTCACCTGTTGTGGATAAGTTAACCCATTCCTTGCCTTGAAGAACCAGAACAGCACTTTACCTTTGGGTAGCAGAAAAGCGAGTGGCTGCTTTCCCTGTTACCCCTGAGTGCTGAAATGGCCTGGTGAAACTGTCATCAATTCAGAATTCATGGAAGCTAAGTCAAAAGCAAAAACCTTTTCTTACAAGCCTCAAATTTGTCATAACTGACTTCAACTCATGTATGCTGGGTAAAAGTGCCTTACAATGTAAAAATTGTATTTATATGTTCCCAAGTAGCATCACCTGCTGGGGAGTAATTCTGTCGTGGTGTTAATATTTAGAAGAAATGTACCTCAGCAGTGTATTTACTGTACATCTCTTACATCCTTAATTGTAGTTTTAAAAAGCATGACAATGTATCATAGTATACAACATTTACATCCTTTTTTTAAAAGACAAAATACTGCCATTACTGTCTTTTTCTGTGTATTTTAGCTTGGAATTTCAGACAGTCTCTCTGAATTTTTGGGGGTTTGTTTTGGTTTGCAGGTTTTTTTGGGATTTTTTTTGGTAAAGCAATGTAATCTTTGCAAGCATATATTGAAGATGATTCTGGAGCATCTACTGCCTTCCCAGAAATGTTAGAAGTAATGAAAGTGCTCTATAGGTGAACTAGGTATGTTTAAATTAGCTAGTTAAATTAATGCAGTCAAATTTTGTTACTGAGATTTTTTTTTACTAGGCACCTTCTGCTTTCATCTCACAATCAGAGAATTCAACGTCATGAATTCAACAAAACTTGTCTTAAAAAACTGGTTTCACTTTATTTTTTTTACATTTTATTTTATTATTGTTACTTTTTGCCTTTGGGCATTTCTTTTGCTCAGAAGAGGATTGTGTGCTGTTTAAGATGCCTGGAACCCTCTGAGAAGGGAGGTTTCTCCCCAGCTCCTTGCACCTCTCCATTACGAGATCTCCCCAACTCACTGTGGTCTCTCAGATCTGTGGTTCTGCTATTCCCAGAAGGACTGTGCCAAGGAAGGACAGGCATCACAAGGTTCCTGTTCAGATATCTTGAGGATACAGCTGGTGCATTGCCAGAGTCCCAGGTCAAAGCCCCCCGTAGCAGTGGCTGTGCTGTCCAGGGCAGGGGGAAAGGGCTGGTTCAGTGTCAGTGCAGCTCCCGAGCATGAGGCGAGCAGAACGTCTGCTCCTTCAGCACGGGTTGCTCCACAGCAGGTTCTGTGATAAGGCTCTAGCAGGAGCCACTCCTACACTCCACAAAGTCTCAGCTCCAGGTACAGAGAGCTGTGCTGATCTGCAGTGGTTTGAGTCTGCCAAATCTGGCCCTAAAATGTAGTGTAACAGAAGAGTGCCTCTTACTCCTGCCTATAGGAAAAAGAACTTCATGCTAAAACAGAGTGAAAAATGAAGAGGTGATAGTCTATTTGAAATATCAGACTTATCTGTCAGGTGATAATCAGTGCATTCCAAAAATATTAATACGCTGAATCAGATTGACAAGAAAATTAATCCTCATTAGATGAAATTAATCTGAAGAGAACTGAAAGTGCATGATAGCAATTAGTAACTCTTCTTCCATGTCACCAGAGTCAGATTCCACTATATTAGTGATGGAGGTGAGAAAACAGAACACAGCCTTTGATTTATATACTTGGTGAAGCAGTTCCTATACATGCATATGTATGCACAGCCATTAGTCTGCAGTGACATCTCAGCCCTTAACGAATCCTGGAGAGCTGTTGCTTGTCAAAGCACTCAGGTTAGGCCAACGTTTGCAGCTTTTGCTCTAGCATATATTTACATTAGGTGTAAAGACAAGGAATGTATGGAAGAGGGTAAATGCATTCCTATCTACAATGTTATGTATATTTTGTTCCTGTTATATTGGCTTTACTTCCAAAGTTGTAGTTTGCAGTATTAGTTTCTTTTTATTGGTATCCTTGCATATATATATTCAATAAATGAGTTATGAATTTCATGCTTGCATATCTGTCCTTTTTCCAAAAGTATAACTTCTGAAACTGTCATTTTAATGCATAAATGCAGTATTTCCTATTGAGGTTACAGGCCCAGGAGAACGTTACCTGGAGAGAGGTGAGAAGGCATCATGCTTACAGTGTGGCACTTGGTGGTAACTGCTTGTGTCTGTTCCTAACTCTGCACTGGGTAAGCTGCTTTGGATTTACCTCTGCTTAATGCAAAGTGACTGACTTGCTGGAGGTTCCCTTTCTCACCTTTCAAGAAGTTGAGGTTTTTTTTTCCCCAAGAGTGAATTAATTTAGACTAAGAGACCAAGGGAATGCAGAGTATGTCTTGGTTTCAGCTGGGATAGGGTTCATTTTCTTCTAGTAGCTGGCACAGTGCTGTGTTTTGGATTTGGTGTAAGAATACTCTTGATAACACACTGATGGTTTAGTAGTTGCTAAGTAGTGTTTATACTAAGTCAAGGACTTTGCAGCTTCTCGTGGCTAAAGGACACAAGAAGTTGGGAAGGCACAGAGCCAGGAGAGCTGACCCAAAGGGATATTCCCTACCATATGGTGTCATAAACTGGGGGGAAAGCTGGCTGGGGCTGCTGCTCGGAAACTGGCCAAGCATCTGTCAGCAAGTGATGAGAGTTGGATTGTGCATCACCTGATTCGTATATTCTAATTTTTTATCATTATCATCATCATCACCATTCTTATTTTCATATTTTTCTGTCCCATTAAACTGTCCTTATCTCAACCCATGTGTTTTCTCCCTTCAGCTCTTGCAGTTCTCTCCCCCATGCCTCTGGAAGAGCAGTGAGTGAGCGGCTGCGTGGGGCTGAGTTACCAGCTGGGGCTCCATGACAGTGCAAGTTAAGCACACTTGCATACATGCAGCTGCATCCAGGATGCACTTTGGAACCACAGAAATGTAGCATAAGAAATTAACAAAGCAAAGGATTGCTTGGAAATCACTGGATTTGTCCAAATATGCAACTGCCTAGAGCAAAACAGTGATACCTATCAGCGATTTCAAAGTATCAAAGAAATGTGCTGGGAAAGCTCCATAGGAGAAAGGGCACTATTGCCCTGGTGATGAAGACTTTATTATTATGTCATCACCTCACACAAGGAGTTGATTTAACAAGCATAGTAGGTAATTACTGGGACCTGAGAACAATCATATCCTGTCTGCACAGACTTAGGTGTCAGGAAAAAATTGTTGAGCATCATGTTCAATTAAGAGTTGCCAAATGATCAGGTCTTGTTGATGAAGCCATAGAGTCATAGAATATCCTGGGTTGGACAGGACCTACAAGGATCATTGAGTCCAGCTCCTGGCCCTGCACAGGACAACCCCAGAGTGTAATTATTGATGCTGTGATCCACAGCCATCTTTGCAAAGGTTTCTTGAAAAGGCAATTCAAAACTTCTGTTACCAAAGTTGATGTTGAAAGTATTTTCATCACGTGGCTTCTGGTGCCATGGAAATTATTACTGGATGCATATTTACTTTTTTGCTGGATTTTTTTGGTGGGTTAATCCAGTCACCTGAGGCAAGTGCAGAATATTGTGGAATAACCTTGCCTGTTTCATGGATGTGATTTCTCACTGGTATGGCTCGACACTTCTGTCAGTGGAGGCGGGGGGCCATAGGCACAGGAGGAACAGACTTTCATTGTCCTTGTGTGATGTCAGAGCAGAGCAGTGAATGCTTTGAGGGCTGTCAGCTCCTCACTTAGACCAGCTCTGCTTACTCTGCCCTGTGTAAGGGATTGCAGCACAAGCACAACAACCATAGGTGTCCTTGTGCTTAAGGCAGACACCCCATATGGTAAATTACTTCCCAGCATTAGAGACAAAGGGGTTGCTGTAAACTCTGAAGGCTCAGCTTGTCTCTCCTTCCTTCTGCCTGCTCAGAACTCAGGGTCAATAGTTTAAACTGGAAAATTAATGGAAAAGGGAAACTTATCTGTGAGTGTCTAAAAGAAAGATCAAATTTTGTGAATCTGCACCAAGTTAACAAGCTCGTTGAGCAGTGGTGAAGCAGTGAGCACAGCTTTACTTTAAGTGACTCTAATGACTTTATGTAACATAGCAGGGAAATGTAGTCTGACACCAATTTAAAAGTGAGGTGATAAAAACTGTTTGGAAAACCTTATCAGAATAATTATTAAAAATTCACACTGTAGGGATGTATTGAGGGGGATTCTCTGCAGTTCTTCTCTGATTTTAGATTACTTGGTACTTTCATTAACAACTTGGATGGCATATGCTGATTAAATTGTAGCGAGCACCAGACTTGATCTAACTACTGACTGAGCAGAAGACAAATACAACTGAAATGAACTTGACAAATTCAAAAGAGTTAGCATGTGATGCAGTAAGGCCAGCAATGGATTTGACAAATGCGTGTTTGTAGACTTCAGCAGAAGCCATGATCAGCTGAACAAATACAGGATGGGACAGAACAGGCTGCTACGGTAGCAGTTGAGCAGAAGAGTTCTCCTGGGGTTATAGCCAGTCACCAGCTGAACATGATTCAACAGCATCCTCTTCCTGAAAAAAACCCCAGTGTTGTTATGGAATGTATGAACAGGAATGTAATCTGTAAGATACACGGCATGGTCCCTCTTCCTCACGTGGTGGCAGAAAATCTTCCTCAGAAATGGCATCAGGCTGTGGGCACTGCACTTCCTGGAAAATGGGGATCAGCTGGAGATGACTGGAGAAAAGCAATGAGGGGTGACAGGATGGATGACTGGGCTGGTTTCAAGGTGATGGGAGAGATGTTTTCAAATCAGTTAGAGGTAGGTGCAAAGCAGGAAATAATGCTTTTTCCCACTACTGTAGGTAGGACAAGGAAAAGAGGTTCTATTACAGCAGGAGATACTGAGCTGAGACATCCAAATGGATGGTTGGCCTTGACAGCAGGAACAGCAAAGCTCTGGAATACCTTTCCTGGGTGGGCTGTGGAATCTGGAATTTTAGATTTGAAAGGAGGAGTCTGGGGGCATGGTACAGGCTGGCACAGGGTTGGAGGTGCAGGGGACAAGGGCAGTGCAGAGCTCCCAGTTCCTGCACTGCCCTTGCCCTGTGAATCGCACCCAGGCCTGTGAGGGAGTCAGAGCTGCTCTGGAGCAAACACTGCCCTGGCAAAGCTCCGGAGCACAGCCATGCCTCACAGCCATGTGTTTCCTTTTTCATCCCTTCTTTTAAAAGAAGCACTTGTGGTAATAACATCTGTGGGCACACTGGCAGTGTGGCCCACATCTGTGGAGTTAGTACAAACTTCCCAACACCGCCAAGTGCAAGGCACTCTCCATGCTTCCATTTCAAATTTTTGGGAGTACTTCAGCTTTCACAGTGAATGCATCCCACCTTAAAGGTACATTTTTGTTGTGCAAGAACAAGCAAAGTGACAGCAGTACTTCATGTGAATGTAGGATTAGTGCACACAAAGCACTTCTTAATTGTGTGTGTATGTGCACTGGGATGATACAGAGTTTGGAATGGCTGCTCTCTTACCCAATTACTGTGGCAGGAATCTTAAACCTTTATCTGTATTTTTGCCAGAGATGGTATCTTCCTTTGTTTAAACTGGGTTCTCTGCTTTTATTTTTCCTAAAACAACATTCCAGCTGAGAAGAAAGCAACCAGGGCTGGTGCTGCCCAGCTTTTCATACTCTGGGTAGACATGCAGGTTGCTTGGCACACATGCAAGACCCAATTTTACTCTGCTGGCCAAAAGAAATTCCATATTCCTGTGCAAAGACTTCCATCAGGCTCTGCCTGCCAGGGAAGAGCATTTCAGAAACGTGGGACAGGGGGAGGAAGAAACTCCCTCCCAAACCATACACTAAAAATAGGTTGATGCTGTGCGAGCAGCTTTGCTGTGAACTTCCTTCTGGCAGGCAGCCATGCAGCTGCCTGAGAGTTTTAAGCCCAAATACCTCTCCAAAACAAAAAGTCACTGAAGTTAAGCACAGTTAGCAATGCTTTTAATCTTACTAGTCCCTGCTGTGTTGTCTCAATTTCAGCTTCTTCCACTGTGCAGGTAGCTTATTCAGGATCTAAGGTCAGGAGTTTTTTTAACCTGAACCGTGGTTGAGATTGGTGCAGTCAGTCCCTGGAGTCTGCAAAGTTCAAAGCAGGGAGGAGGCCTCTGATCTAAAACTGAAATGCTCAGGTGATGTGGCCAAAAAGTGCTTTCCTGCAGGGTGAGAAGTGCAGTAGCTGGGCTGCAGAAGGTTTTAAAATTCTCCAAATTGCTGTTATCTAAACATCCTTAAATCCCACTGTGGTGATATGAAATTGAAAAGGTGGTTCCTTAAATAAGACTGCTTTAAAAAGAATAAACACAAGACTCTGGGCAATTGGATTGAATAACAGCAGTGATTCATTCAGGCATTGAAGTCTTTGAGCTATTTGAGTTTGCCATATTTTCCAGTGTTTTTACTGCCTATTAGTGCCAACATTTTGCCCTAAAATAAATCACGCCACATTCTTCTGTACATTTTGACTATAAAGACTGATGTTTCAGTTTCAGTATCAATCTGCCTTCATTTCAATAGTTGCTGATTGTTTAGACGTAACAAGATTCACATTTTCACTTTATCATGATTTTATAGGAAGAACATTTTCCAGGACTAATTAAATCTCTGGGTCATTTTCAGCTATGAAAATAATCAAGAATCACTGATAACACAGTAATTTTGCATAGCTGGTTTTTCCCTCTCAGCTTTGTATTATCAAATACTCAGCTTTTATTTTAATCCTCTGTATCCACTTATCTGGTTTGTGTGGCAATTAAACAGAAGATCAGTGTCATTGTGTTTTACATTCTCTTTAAACTCTCATCAAGAGCAGGACCACACCAGTCCAAGTTTGTAATTTAAGATGCATTTGGCTGGAGTTCAAAGAGACAGGAGCTCTAGTCTGTCTCACTTCCCCTTGGAAAGCCTTTCTGATGCTGCCAAACAATATTTACACCAGCAGGGAACTGAGTTTTGGAAAACTTTTCCAGGCTCTGAAGAAACCAAGCAACCTGAGACTTTGATAAGCCTTAGTAAATTTAAAAACTCTTGATGCTATCACTGTGTAAAACTTGTATTAACCCATCAGATATCACAGATTTACAATTTGAAAAATGGATTTCAGTTAAGGGATAAGAACAGAGGTTAGGCAAAAAAAGTGTTATGTGGAGCAAAATTCTCCTATTGTCATCTCTGTTGAGTACTTTATATCTTACATTTCTGCAGCCACAGGTACACGTGCTCTGTTTTGCAAACATGCTCACTAAGTCGGGTCAGCGTCTGCAGCCAGACAGCTTTAAAAAGCATCAAGCCTATTTCTTTTTCTGGGACCTTCAGCTTTCTAGCTGTCTGGAGGGAGGGTTCAGGTGACGTTCTGTTTTCTCTGTCCCAGAAAAAAAACTTGTTTTCTCTCAGTGCTATGGGAGCTGCTTTGAGAGCAGTTCTCCCCCTTCCCACCCCTGTTTCATGGGACTTTTTGAGGATCAATTTCTGAAGGTGTTTTCTACTGGTTCAAGCAGGTTCTGGATGGCTAACAGCAAGAACTCTAGCTCCTGCTGCCTGGTCATTTAGCTTGGGACTCTAAAAATTAATTTATTTTCCCTTTTAAATATAAACTGAGTTCTAAAAGCATTCTTCAACTGAGCTGTTGGACTCTGTCCTTACCAGGCACCTCATCCAGTCTTGCACCCTTAACACAAATCCAGATTCAGATCAGGTTTTGCTCCTAGAACAGCACTTCATACTTGAGGATCTGAATTACAATCTTGCCAGCTCGTACCACACAACTCAAGACTTGCAAAGGCGAGGGAAGTCCTGAAGTGCAGCTCCCTCCTGGCCTGGTGTTTGTGTCTCATCTTCCCTTGTAATCTGCCCAGAGAAGATTTCTGAGATACTTGAACGGCTGCCAGGATCTGTATGGGAGGCTGGGGCCTTGGCATGTGAGCCCTGACACCTGATGCTTCGTGTGCATTGAGGCAGAGCCAGCTGGACTCGCCAGCCCTGGCGTGTGCAGCCCTTGTGTCTCGTCAGCGAGTTACCTGATCATGCTGCTGGCTGTGCTCTGTGCTGCTCTTCTTCCTTCTCCCCTGCTACTCAAACAGCCTTGCCGCTGCCTCCTGCCTGCTCTGAGTTTCTATCCTCACGCCTGTTGGCCCCTTTGTCATTGCTGGTGTCAACAGGCTGTGGGTTTGGGGTTTTTTTAAGCAATCCTTGTGCCTGGTTCAGCTGTGTGTGGCTGTAAGACATCTCTTCTCAGACACACGACACAACAAGTGTTTTACAGCTTTTTAGAAATGCTCCTGCAGTTTGCAGGCAGCTCCTGCACTCGGGTGGAAGCAGATTAATCTGTTCACTCCTCTGGAACAACTGAGGAGTTGTTCACAGAGCAACCACAGCTCTCCTCCCTCAATTGCCCTTCCCTAGTGAGAGGACCTGCCAGCACCAACCTCCTGCATTTGGAGGAGTCCAGCCTCCCCTAAGGCTTCAGTGGAAGGTGTGTGCAAATGAGCTTCCAGTGCAGGTGTCCCAGGCTGAGGTCCTGCTGCAGGGTTCCCTTGGTTTCTTGTTTCACGCCACCATCTGAGGAGTGACTGCAAAAACTGAGGCTATGTTAACGAAGTTGTTGGCTAAAATAAGCTGCCAGACTAAGAGCAAGAGCACTTCCCATGCACAGCCCATCTCCCAGAGGTCCTTTTACTCCTGGGTAGCCCTGGGAGTTTGCTGCACATGCATGTTGCACTGTGGATATTGTAACGTGTTCCCAGAGACCATTTAATTTTGAGAAAACCAGCAGGATAACGTGGCTGCCATCAGTCACATTAATTTTGGTAGACTTTACACAGAAATGTCCCACATAGAATCTTTTGGGTCACCCAGGTATCTTATTGATGTTGAATGAGGGGAGCAGAAAAGGTTCCCTTGGAGAAAATGTACCTCTCAGTATCCCTTGCTGTAGAGCAAAGAAAGGAATCTGATTGTTGTAACTTCCATGGCCCTGCTCTTTGTTCTGCTTTGCTGCTCAAAGAAATTGCTGGGGACCTCAGGTGACTCCTGGAGGGTGGGAAGGGCTGTGCTGCAGTCAGTGGAGGTGTGGGAGGAGTGGAAGGTCAGCCTGGGCTGTACCGTGTCCACGGGCTTGCAGCACCATGTGACAGTGGCTGATAAACACTGGTGTCCCCCTCGTGTGGCAGCAGGGATGGTGCTCATACAGCAAAGGGTTGGTGCTGCAGCTCTCAAAGTGGCTCTGCAGCTGGTGCTGAGCTGCAGTTGTATTTGAGAACTTTCTTATTTTCTTACTCAGTCAGCAACTCCATCGGAACACACCATCCAGTGAGTCAAGCTGAGCTCGGAAAGCAGCCATTTCCAACAAGAAAAAAGAAAAATACTTTAATGATAGTTTCATTGCTCAGGCTTCAACTCTTGTGTTAGGACAGGTTCAAACAAACCCGATGTCCTTTGGGCAGGTCTCTGGATTTCAGGTGTGCTCTCCTCTCCATCCAAGCCACTTCTCACCGCTCTCGTGTGCCAGGGAACAAGGTCTCTGGAGAGCAGGGAGAGGAGCAAGCCCAGACACCAGAGCTGCTGGGGGAAGGTTCACCACACGTGTGCTCAGTCACAGCCGTGGCGCTTGGCCTACCAGAGTCTAGGGTGCCTCTATGGCCACAGGGCCCCAAGGACAGAGTTGTGCTCAGGCCTGGCAGAGCTGAGCCCACGCCCCACTTCAGTGACCGGATCTGCCTTTGCTCGTTTGGTGCCATCTTCAATAATGCTTGTGGCAGTTTCTGTGGGCCCCAGGCGAGCTGGCCCCCGGCAGCAGGCTGGCCCGGGTCCCTCCCGCCAGGCAGGGCTGCGCTGGGCGGGCGAGCGGTGCCAGAGCCGGCCTCTCTGCTCTGTTGAGACAGTGACAGAGCCAGTGCTAGAGCCAGCCTCTCTGCTCTGTTGTGACAGTGGCAGAGCCGGTGCCAGAGCCAGTGCCAGAGCCAGCCTCTCTGCTCTGTTGTGACAGTGACAGAGCCAGTGACAGAGCCGGTGCCAGAGCCGGCCTCTCTGCTCTGTTGTGACAGTGACAGAGCCGGTGCCAGAGCCGGTGCCAGAGCCAGCCTCTCCGCTCTGTTGTGACAGTGGCAGAGCCGGTGCCAGAGCCAGCCTCTCCGCTCTGTTGTGACAGTGACAGAGCCAGTGCTAGAGCCAGCCTCTCCGCTCTGTTGTGACAGTGACAGAGCCAGTGCTAGAGCCAGCCTCTCCGCTCTGTTGTGACAGTGACAGAGCCAGTGCTAGAGCCAGCCTCTCCGCTCTGTTGTGACAGTGACAGAGCCGTGTGTCTGGTCCTGCTAGGCCAGGGCTGCTGGGACAGTTCTTAACGGGTGTTTGCAATTGAAAGCTGATAAATGCCACAAATACCAGCCCGAAGAGCAGCACGGTCTGCAGTGATCCAGGCTGTTTCTCGGGATGGTTCACGTTTTTGATCAGCCGCTGCTGAGTGTTTTGTACTCCTTGTGTAATTTTTGTGCCACTGACCGGTCCTTGCACTACTGAATAAAGACCAATTGTCTGTAATTCCCCCAACCTCCATCCTGGACTGTGAAAACCTTTTTAGTGAAATAGGGAAGTTATCTACAGTTACAGGGAAGTACATCAATTCAGATGTTTTGCTTATCTTAGTTTTGGTAAGCAAATTGTCACTTATTATCTGGGCAGGAAGAGAAAATTTGATAAACTCTCACCATCCAGGATATACCAGTCTTGAAACCAGTAAGTAGATAGGCACCACTTTCCAAAATCCATGGAGACTGTCGCCACTGAGAATCACTGTGATGACAAATTTTTGCAGGAATCAACAAGACAGAGAACAAGAACATGATTTAAAAAGGTATTTTGCAACGAACAACATCTATTCCATATTTCTTAGGAAAGGTGTGTCTCTTTTTAAATGATGTTTTGGTACATCTGGCTTCCTCTCCCATTTGAAACATTTGGCTAGAAAAATAATTATATGCTATTTAAATTTCTAGTCAGAGTGGAAAGATTTCTTTGCAGCCATGAAGTAGATGGGATGCTTGTGCACTAAATTCACATTCTAGTGAATGCTCTCTATATAATTTAATCAGATATTTCTTTTTGGTTTTCCTCTTGATTAAAAATAGTGGTACTCCTCTCAGGATGGGGTTAATATCCCCAGAATTCTTCATTTTCCCCCATTCTGTCTGCACAGACAAATTTCTGGTCACAAGGGAATCCTGCTGGTCTAGTTAATCTGCTGAAAATTGGTTGTACTCTTTGCTTTTTTTAGGAGACTTGTTTTGTGAAACAAAACCAGCAGATAAATTCTGCTGATTCCCTGTGAGTCACTCAGCAGCAATGTCAAAGCTGGGAGGAAAAAGTGGGGAGAAGAGCAGGGGATTGGTGAATGGGCACTGACCTGAAGATCTGACCCAGTGCACACCATTTCAGGTGCTTCAAAAGATGAATACTGCCTCCAGGTACCCCACCAGTGGGGACACATGGTCAGCCAGAAAGGTTTTTAAAAGTCAATTAATAAAATTATTTACAACTGGTGCTCACACATGCCATGGTTCACTGGGCCTGAGCACTGAGATATGCCTGGCTGGCAACAGAGAACAAAATAATTATGAAATTAAGAGTCGACTCAGAGACAAAACACTCTGCCCATTTATTACATTATTTTGCCTTGTAAAAAGCTGTGCATACCAGAGAAATCAAAACTTTGGCTTTCCCACCTTATGCATCATCTAGACAGAAAATGTGCAGCTCCCAGGTACCTCTGAACCCCCTCCCTCACCCTGCCCTGCAAGCCTCAGTGGCCTCGTAACCAGCAAGAGCAAAACTAAATCTGGTGCTGATCTCAGCTGACCAACTTCCTGTAACATCAGCAAATACCTTTGCTTTTGTAAATCTGTTTTTCCCTCCATAATGGGGTGCCAGTGGGACCAGAAATGCTTTGGGTCCAGGAATGCAGTGTTTGGCAGGAGGAACAAAGAAATTGCTCATCCAGAAGGGCAAAACAGGACGAGTGGTTTTGTTTGCTGGGGAGAAACCACATGGAAGTCAAGCCAACAACTCCTGCATGCCATCAGAAAGGTGCTGTTGCATGATACTTTAATGGCAGACATTGATATTAGACCTTAATGAGAAATGTCTTCAGTAACCAAAATACAATCAGGTCCTCTTCTGAGGTTGCAGAGTCTCTCCATAGGTACTGCCCACCGCCCACTAATGTCAGGCTCTCCCTGAAGCTGACAGGGCAGCTGTTCTTCCTGGCCTCCCGGAAACAGTCCAGCTAAGGCACGTTCCTGATATCCCTTGGCTGCAGGGCATGTTTCATTCTGCTGCTCCAGGCAACTCGATAAAGTTCCACCCACTCCAGTTAACCCGCCCAGACTGTAACAATACAGCACTCACGAGGGATAGGGATCGTGCCCATTTGCTTAGTTAAAATGTGCTTAAATTGGTTGTTTTATACAAAGGAACACTTAATTTGATTTCATTGTGTTTTCTGAGCCAACAGTAATAATGCTAGATGCATATCAGAGGGTGATTGCTACAGTTCTTTATGAGTAAAGTTATTTTAAAGAATCATTATCCTTTTCTTGACACCAAGCATTTATGCACAATAAAATAGAACCTGGTTTCTACCCCTTAGAGAAAGAAGGGGAAAGTCTCCAGCTGCTACATAATATTAGAAATCACGAATTTTCATTTGCAGTGTTGTGTTGTCCTTAATTGTCCTTATTGTCCACACCTACAGGAAAAGCTGACACTTTTTTTTTCCTTTCTCTCATTTGAGACCACTGGAACTGTCTGTGCTTTCTTATTATTTTACCTCTGTCTGTGGAGCCCCTCCATGGACGTGAACACCTGCTGGATGTGCATCCCTGTGCCTGGTTCTGGAATGACAGCAGTTACCCGCCCTGTTCCCCCGGACATCAGGAGTCACAGAAGCACGGGATCAATTAGGTTGGGAAAAAACTCCGAGATCATCGAGTGCAGCCAATGGCCCAACACCACTTTGTCAGCCAGACCATGGCACCGAGTGCCGCGTTCAGTTTGCCCTTAAACACCTCCAGGAACGGTGACTCCACCACCTCCCCGGGCTGCCTGTTCCAATGTCTAATCACCCTTTCTGTGAAGAAATTCTCTCTAATGTCCAACCTAAAGCTCCCCTGGCACAGCTAAGATCTTATCCCCTTGTCCTGTCGCTGGTTCCCCGGGAGAAGAGCCCGACCCCCGCCCGGCTCCAGCCTCCTGTGGGGAGCTGTACGGAGCAGTAAGGTCCCCCCTAAGCGCCCTTTTCTCCGGGCCAAGCACCCCCAGCTCCCTCGAGAGCTCCCGTCAGACTTGTGCTCCAGGGCCTTCACCCACTTCTGTTGCCCTTCTCTGGACCCGGTCCAGCACCTCAATGTCCTTCCTGAGCTGAGGGGCCCAGAACTGGACACAGCACCGTCACCTTCCCATGTCATCCTGAGAGGACGGGGAACGCACAGCGGGCTGTGCGAGGGGAGGCTCCACTCTCAAGACAAGGAGTGGGGACGTGGGACGGCGCGGGGACAGCTGCACCCTGCTGGGATGGGGACAGCCCCTGCGAGGGACCAGCTCGAGGATGCGTCCCTCCGACCGCTCCCCGCGCCGCGGCACGGCCCGCAGAAAGCGGCCATGTTGAGGGCGGGGAGCGCGGAGGGCGCGGAGGCGGCGCCGGGGCCGCAGCGGGCGCGGCGCCTCCTGCTCCCAGCGCCCGCCGCCGCCGCCGCTCCTGTCGCTCCTGTCGCTCCCGGCGCCCGCTCCCGCCGCTCCGAGCCGCCCACAGCCGCCGCCGGCCGGGCCGCGCTCCATGGCGACCCCCAGCCCCTGCATCGTGGTGAGTGCGGGGGCCGCCGCCCGCGGGACGGGGGATGCTGGGCGCCGGGGCCGCTGTCCCCCGCCTGCCCCCCGGAATGCGGCGATGTGTGAGGGAACGCGAGGGGTGGCGTGGCGTGGCGTATCGTGTGTCGTGCCGTGTCGTGCCGCGTCCCTCGGCGCCGGGAGCCGCCGCCCCGCGGAGTCACCTTGAGGGCAGCCCCGGCCTCCCGGCGCCGGGCCCCGGTGTCCGTCCCTGCCCTCCCTGCCCCCGGCCGGGCGCGTCCCTTCCCGGAGCGGCCGCGGGTCCCTCGGGGTGGGATCCGGGGCGATCCCGAGGGCGGCGGGCAAAGCCGGCGTTGGCGCCTCCGGAGCGAAGGTGGAAGAACTTCCCCCAGCGCCGCACAACTTCCTATTCCTGTTGCTGATCCCGGCGTGCGGGAGGCTCCGGTCGGGAGAGCCCCACGTGTGTGAGCTGGCTCTGGTTCTGCAGGAGCTGCATCCTCGATATTTTTGTGTAATTGCCGCGTCTGCTAAGGCTCTTAATGCTCATTTTTATTTATCGTTTTAAAGCAAGTGCCAGTGCTGATGAAGTGCGTGCGGTGTCTGATGGCCGAGAGCTGTGACGGCCGCGAGGTTGCGACAGTAAATCCCTGCAGTCCATAAAAAGCCTAATAAAACCTGTAGGAAGGGCCCATTCCCTGCCAGATGCAGAATGGAAGGTTTAGTAGACACGCTGGATATAACGATGGGTCTGACCAAAGAAAAACCCCATGAGTTTTGGGTAGGACCAGCCTTATTTCTTAAAATAAGTCCCTGTGGACTGCAGGGACCATGAGCTCTTGCTGTGTGTGTGCAGCTCACACGGGGTCAGTTTTGGATGGGAGGGTGGAATAATAATGAAATTCCCCAGATTAAATACTCATTAAAGATTAAGCAACAAAAAACCCGTGTAAACAGTTGTCGAACCATTGGCCAGGTAAGTGTTTCCACAGGCACTGAAATAAGATTTGAGTCCTGCAAGGATACTTGTAGCCAAAATGGATACTTAAAATGCCTGCCCTGGTGAACTGTCAGCACTAACCTTCTGTTTTCCCTCTGAAATTCGTTTTCACATGGTAGTGTTCAGCTACATAACCAGAGAGGAAAGTAATTAAAAACCCACATAATTTTCAAGCTGCAGCAGGGTTAGGGTTCACGGAAGGCTCTGTTTGATTTAACAGTGTGCCCTGAACCTCAGCAGTGTTTGGTATCATTATGTATGTTTGCTAATCCCTTGTCCTAATTAATATGCACTTGCCAGTGTTGCAGGCTGTTTCATACAGGGAGTTTGCCCATGTGGAACAGGTGGCTGAAAGCTTTAATTTCAGTTTCTGAATAATCTTGAACCTCTCCATTTTGGAAACGTTGATCAGAGCAGATTTGCTTCACAGCAGCATAACTTGTCATGCTCACGTAGCTCTCTTGCCTGGTCCTGCAAACTGGCTCGAGTGTTTTGTTGTGATCGAGTGTTGTGGAGATTTGGAAGGTGTCCATGTCAGAACCTCTGTTTGTTTAATTGCAGATGCAGGTTCTGCATTATAGTAGGAAAATCAAAGGGGTTAAAAAGCTTGATTATTTTTGTAATGGAATATAGAGTTCCACTGAGGTGTAGTAACTTCAGTTTCCTGCTCTCCACTGGAGGAGAACGTTGTGGGACTTTCACACATTGCATTGCATAACAACTCATGATGTTTCAAGTAACTCTTGTGAACTCTTAGATTACACTTTACTCTGTGTTCAGTGTGACTGATTTCAGAGAGGGGGAAAGGTGGTTCTGATGAGCATTGTGGGGTTGATAGGTTTTACTCATGGGTTTGATAGTTTTTACTCAATAAAGCAAAGGACTTGAAGTTTCTCAGCACAGACTTTCGCTAAGGCTTTGTAGAAATCTCACCTTGTTTCCTTTTCAGATTGGTGATGATGAACAAGGTTACGACCTGGATTTGTTCTGCATACCTAAACATTATGCAGATGATTTGGAAAAAGTCTATATTCCTCATGGGCTCATCATGGACAGGTTTGTTTGACTTCAGACAGTATACTGATTGCATGAAACGGGAATAAACGTCTTCCAGTGATAATTTTGCTGCGTGGAGACTGTCTAAATAGATTACATTTAATTAGAGACTCAAATGGACAATTAATCTCTTTTTGTTTGTTTGTTTTTTTGGCTTCTGAGAGTTTGTACATTTACAGTCACACTATTAGTTGAAAATTGGTCATAATTCTCAAGTGAAATTTTGTAGTATGTAGCAACTTTGGACTTTCTTTCCAGGGTTTCTTTGATATTTTACCCTCTCAAAATCTAACTAGAAGACATTTTGTTGTGTCAGTTCAGTTAGAAAATATAGGTTCTTGAATTTCCATATTAATAAAAGTAAACTATTAATCACATCATTTTAGAATCTCTCATGTTGATGTGGTAGATAAATAATGTCCAACTTTCTCCTGCCTTCTAAGAAAGACATTATCCTCTGCAAATATCAATCTGTCATTTCTGTGGTTGCTGAAATCTGTGATGTGCTATTCAAGTTTTGTATTGTGTGATCAGAAATGTGTTCACAAGCCTACAAGACGTTTTTGTTTTGCTTTGTGGTTGAGAGTTGCTAATTTTCTTTGTGAGAATGAACAACAAATTCAGTGAATTTAAGCCTTTTATGAGTGGTGCTGGATGGGTCTTCCAGGGGATCTTGTGACTAGGAATGTGTTTAGATTTTGCATGGTTCTATTTGACTAGATACAATGAACATCCCTATTAAAAAAATTCTTTTTAAATATTAAAACTTTACACTGGAAGTCCATATAGAGGAAAAAATTGGACAAAGTACACATCATTAAGGAATTGACGTAATGTTTATAATGGTTGGCTTTCTCTGAGAAAGCTGCTGTCAGCTGGCACACAATAAATGCAGACCATGCTTTCTAAAATAAATGGCAAAATAAATTTAGAAACAATTATTGCAGAAAAACGGCACAGCGTTCTCTTGCTCTGCCTTGCTGGTATTGTATTCTGCTTTCAGGACGAATTTCTGGCATTCTGATTTGGCAAATTAACATCAGCTCTTCAGTTTACAATTGGAGAGTTGTCTTGCTCGTCAGCTGGCGAGGGCCGCTGCCTTTGGGGTTGTGTTAGCTTACATTGCTCTTTGCGTGGAAGCTGAACCTGTGTTTGGAAGGAGGAAACACATCTTCATGTCTCTTATCTGACAGTGAAACAGTTTCAGGGTGTTAAGGTTTGCTTTGGCTGCCTGTGATGTAGGGAAAAAGCGCATTTGGCAGCACTGCTGTTGGATTAACCTTGAAAAGCAGAACTTTGTTGACCGGTAAGGTGTAAGAGTGACTGAAGTGGTGGGCAAATATTTCCAAGCAAAATGTGTTTCCAGGTTTGCTGTGTGTGTTTGCTGCTGCTGGGAGTATCAAAAGCTGCTGCTGTGATGGACAAGTGAAATGTTATGACAGCTCACTCTTCCTTGGTTTTGTTTAGGACGGAGAGACTGGCACGAGAAATTATGAAGGGCATGGGAGGACACCACATTGTGGCACTCTGTGTACTCAAGGGTGGCTATAAATTTTTTGCTGATTTATTAGACTACATCAAAGCCCTGAACAGGAACAGTGACAAATCAATCCCCATGACAGTCGACTTCATTAGGTTGAAGAGTTATTGTGTAAGTATCTATGCAGTACTGTGCAATTTTTAGCTAAGTTGACTACAAATTATTAACAGGGGTGGTTTAATATTGTTACTGCCCTAATATGCTAATATTAAACAAATAATTAAGGGAATTAAGAGTCACAGGCCAATTTAGTCTTTACCTTTTTATATAATATGTTTTCTTTTAGACCTTGATATACCACTAAATCATTAACTGAGGAGAGAGACCCTTTTACGTGTCCTTTACTTGTTCAGCAACTTCCTCTCTGGCCTCTACCCCACCTCTAAAGCTGTGGCTCTAGACAACTACAGAGAATTTTCCTGCAACTGTTATTACAAAAATTTAATTCTGAGAGTTTTTATATGGCCCAGACATCATTCTGGGACAGGATGACTTGAAAGCTGCAGAAATGGTTCACTGTCTCATTTTTGTTTTGATGAACCAAACAATGAACAAAATTAGTTGTATTTGGTCATGAGGAAACACTAGATACATAAACGTAGATTTGTGATTAATAGCCTCTGAATATGGCATTACATTTTCAAGACAAGGCATAGGTTGCCTTGGGATTAGATTTTTGGGGGAAGAATTTATTTTGATTCTGAACACAAGTATTCAACTTGGTAGGGAAACAGAACATTCTGCAACACGAGGTAACTTTTAGGTTTTACAGAAGGAAGCATAGGGTTATGTTGTGCAGGTCAGGGGAAGAAGCAGGTGTTTGTCAGCACAGTATGATTTCCAGCTTACTCAGCCAAGTCTCATGTTTTTGGGATTTCAGAAATTTATGATTTTTTCCCTAAGACCATCTATAAGACTGAAATAATGGTTTTCTTTTTTTGTTTCAGTTTAGAGTGTTTGAATACATTGTTTCACAATGTTATGCTGTTTATTCTGTATCAGCAGCTTTGCATTGAAGTCAGGGTTACTTGTCCCAGCTGTAGACCACTCCCCATTCCAGCAGGAAAATACAGATACCTGAATTGAAAACATCACTCTCATCTTTTGTTTCATTAAACTGTGAAACCTGAGATGGAATTATTTACAGACTTAGTCTGGACTGTTGCAGAACTTGATAAATGCATGATTCCTCTCAAGCTGTCCATTAAAGTGTCATGACAAAGCCAAGAGCTGCGTGGGGCTTTGGTGCAGTCCTTCTGCAGGACAGGCAGCCCTGGCTGCCCGAGGCACACACACAGCTGGGGTTACCTGGAGACCACACTCGGGTTTGCAGAGCACGAGGCACTAATTCAGTTATGTGCTTTAATGAGAGTGCAGGGCTGGGCAGAAGGGCTTCTGCCAGCCTTGGGCTGTATCTCACAAGGCACTTTGTGCTTATGCACTGTGTTAGAATCAGTGAGGGAGAGCAGTCTGAGCCTCTTTTCTGCTGTGCCTCCCAAAAGGGAAGGCTCCTGCCTCAAGTCCACTTCACCCCAAAGCCCCCCACATGCCCAAATATTCTGCCTGTAAAAGCTGCAGAAAACTGAATGTCTCTATTACAGAATAGTAGGTTAAAGAATAGAAAATTATGGCTTCCACCTGCTTTTTTTCTTGGAGTGGAAATTGTGTATCTTCTGCTTTCTCCACTTAGGAACACTTCCAATAACTTACTTACCTTGTTTAAAGAATCAGTACAAAGACTACACCCTTCATGCTCTCTACTTTCTAACTAAAAAAAAAAAAAGAAGGAGAAATAGTTTGAAACACCTGAAAAAAGTTGCTGCTGAAAAGCAAGGCTGACTTTTAACTGGTCTCCTAGGTGTGTTTTGGTTCATTTCTTTACTACAGCTTTTTTTGTTTATTCCCTCTCAGAACTGCAGTGCCTTGATATTAATAGGGGAGTGAGCAGCAAAGTAAGTTTTATGGAGATTACAATCCTGTTTTTACTAGAGAAACAAGTGGTTGAGGAGAAAAGCAGAGAAATGGAGACAGAAAGCTGTTGAAGCCAGACATTTTCCTTGAAGTGTTGGCTTGAGGGTTTTTGATTTTGTCAGCTAGTTCTATAAAATAATATTTTCTTGTTCTGGATGAGTGAGGAGCTGCTATGTGATGCCTCCACTACACTATTCATGAGCATTTATTTTCTGTAGACTCCCTTAGGTGGCTATTAATATCCAAATTTAGGTCCTTTAGATTGCATAATTTGATAGACTGAATAAGATTATCCTATCGTAAACATGTATATAACAGCTTGTCTGGCTCTTCTATCAGTAATAGTGTCAGAGTGCTAAATCTGCTCTGTGGTTTTGATCTGTGCTTTGCTACATGAAGGGATCGGTGTTCAGTGGTGTGAAAATCATCACAAACTGTAATGGGCAGTTGCAAGTGGAGCTTTCAGCTCTCTTGTTGCTGTCTCTGGATGTCATTACTGGATCATGCTGCCTGCCTTTACAGACTGGATAAAAGATGTTAAAAATATCCTGGTCGCATAAATGAAGCAGATGAACTTTTGTAATGGTTCTATAATTGATGTAATTGAAGTTCTATTCTTGTTTCAAACTGATCATTTAATATTTACAAGCATATGGGGTTTTTTTTGTGTTGCAATGCAAAATTCATACTGTACTGCATCCAAAATAATTGTTCTAAAAAAACTGACATGATCAACCTGTGCTTAAACTTTACTTGTGACTCCAGTTTTCCAAGTCCTTACGGATGAATTTTAAGGATCTGGCAAGCTGTTAAGAAATTGAAAGATAGTGTTTGTGATCAGATCTGGCTCTCAGTATTCTTGACAAACAGTTTATTCTCTTTGTGTTACAAGAAGAATGGCTTTTCACCAGTCTCCTGCATTTAAGCACGGAAATGAGCAAATGTTGCTTGTATAGTAATGAAGGGCAGCCAAAAGACAGTGGATGTGTTGCACTGTCACTGGTGAAAACCTGGATTTTCAGTGGAGTATGTGGAAAACTCTGGTTAGGCTGGTCACAGCAGTATTCTGAAAGGTCTCTGCTAACCAATCGTTACAGCAGGTACTGTAAGGAACTTAAAATGCCACTTTAAAAGGTCATCTTGGAGTCACTTGAGTCAGGAGTTACAGTCTTGTAAAACATTATTGTTTTCCAGGAGTGACAACAGGGAGGCAGTGAAAACAGATCTAAACAGTAAAACTCTTATGTGTTAAACCATGAAGCATTAAAGTCTTACCAGTACTGAACTCGGAAATAAGGCTCCTGAAGATAATTAAAACATTGCTTAATGATTAAACAAAGTTCTTGCCAGTGGAAATCTGGTTATAGCCAATGTCAGAAATCTTTAACCGTTTTTTCACCCTTTCATTGCTCAGGAACTTAGCACCTGCATATGACATCTAACATGAACTGTGAGACACTGTTGAGGTTTAAATCAGTTGAGTGAGTTTAATAAACTGCAAAGATTTGAGGCACTCCTAGCAGCTGTTTTTAACTTTCCTGTATAACAGTTAATTTATGTTTTTATCACAGTTCAGATTTACTGAAGCAAAATGCAGTGTAGTGATGGTGTACCTGTGTTGCTGTTCAGTTGTATAAGAACTAATTTGATTTGTTACCAATATTGGCTGTAAACTAGGTGTAAGCTTTTCTGGCTATTTTTGTAGCTTATTGTTCTAAATAGCAATCAGTGCCTTGTTTGCTGGCTATTCTTGTTATGATTGCCTATTCTTATTCAGGGTAAGACTTTCTAAAGCAATAAAGTTTAAAATGTAAATTACCAGCTATACAGCATCCTGTAGCTTGGAAACCAGAAGTTGTTTTTGTCCTGTTTCTATATCTGTAGAGAATGCATAGCAAGTCCTTGCTTTTTAGATTCATATGTGTATATAATGGTCACAGATTATGTGTTGATGCAAATCTCTTGTCAAACAGTCTTTTATCTGAAATACTATCTTTGAAGTTGATCACTTGTAATTTCTTTGTTCATAGAGATGCTGTTGTTGCCGTGCTTCTGAAAGCTTTAACATTTACCAGTTGTGTACTTCACAGTTTTGACATTTACTGCAAGAAGAAAATCAGTTTAATTCTTGTCATGCAAATGTTCACCCTCCTCTTTCTTAGAATGATCAGTCAACTGGAGATATCAAAGTCATTGGGGGAGATGACCTCTCAACCCTGACTGGAAAGGTGGGTGCAGCTGTGTGTGTCTGTGTTTGTTCACTGGAGGAGTCGTGGGGATTCATACTGTTGAGATGTGTAACGTGCAGCCCACGTCAGGAACACAGCTCCTCATGATAGGCAGTGACAAGAGGAGGAAGTAGGAGAATGCAAATTGGGAATCTGCTTTTCTCCAGTGATCCTATGGAGATCATTGAGCCAGGTGTCAGGGGTTAAAGCACCACTGCTCCTGCTCTGTCAGAACACATCACTTTCCCCTTCTCCTCACACCGAGGTGATTTTTAAGACGTTTGTGTCAATGTAAAGGATGTAGGTATGACAGAACTGTACCTGTCTCTGCAGTAGGACACTCTTCTCTAGAAGAATAGGAATTGTATAGACCCTGTTTTGATCTCTTGCAAATGTCTAGAATTTTCAAAGTCTGAATAATTCAAAGACTGTACTTAGCATGAGTTGCTGAGAAGAATCTCAGCTAATTATTAGAGCATCAGAAATGTTAAACTACAAAGCAGTTGCTGTTACACATGTAAACATACATAAATGGTGGTGCAAATATTTAAGTGCACTGAAGATGAGTTATGAAGATTAATAAGAAATTGTATGTTGTCTAGATACTAATGGATTTGTTTTTCTTTTTCTTCCTACCAGAATGTTTTGATCGTAGAAGTAAGTATTATGTTTCACTTGGAAGTTCTAATGTGTGACAGGTAAAACAGCTCTAATAGAAGTTGTTCCTGAGCCAGAAAACCTACAGTTCGTGGCTTCAAGGTTTCCAGCTTCTGATTTCAGGCCTGAATTTCACAAGTGGTCTCTGAATTTGAACTAAGCTATGTTTTGAATTCTCAAATTGCATTCAATTGCTATATTTAACCAGGAAAACATCCATCTACAATGGTTTGTATTTTCTTTCAGTTTTCTGAGATTTTGTCAATTCTAAAATGTCTAATTTTTTACCTTTCTTTTTTTTTTTTTTTTTTGGTTTGAAAAAGTAGCCTGAAAAAAAAAAAGTGATACTAAGCATGTTATTGTTCTGGGTTCATCCCAGCAAGTTAGGAAACTAAACTGCAGGGGTAGAAAGAGATTCCTGATGTGAGTATCCTAAAATACATGAAAAACTGATCTAAGCCCAGTGGCCATGTGTGTAGTTTGTTTAGAGAATCATGACACAGAAAATGCTAATTCTTAGTTGGCATTTTGCAATTGCTGAATTCCCATTTCTCTCTTGTCATGGTTCTCTGGGTGATACCAGGTTCAGTACAGCTCAGTTTGGTTGCCTGCTAGGTGCTGTTGCTTAGTTCTTGCTTTCATAGCTCTATCTTAATGAACACCATTGCTAATGTGCAGCCAATGTCACTTTCCTGGAGTACAATTGACAATTTCAGGAGAGGGAAGCAGCAGCAGTAGAGAGGAGAAGCGGATGTGCAATCTAATAATGCGTTAAGGCTCCAAATATGGAAATGGCATGTTTGTAAGCAAAGAAACAACTATGGCAACTGATGCATCAGCCAAAGGAAAGGATGTTTCCTCTCATAAAATGTGTTTCTATGTATTATTTTTCTAATTTGAGAAGGTTATAATATTCCACAGGAAGCACATGTAGTTCCAAAACTCCTACCAAAATAGTATGTGTACAGCAGCCGTTGTGTGATCAGCGGTGTCCTTTGAAGTGTATTTTGCTTCAGATAGACAGATGTGTTTAAGTATGTATCTGCTCCATTTCAGATGAATGTAATCCCCAGATTAGGTTAGTTTCTTATTTGTTTAGTGAATCATCTGTCCAGTGACTCGTCTTACACAGTCAGATATGAACACTCACTGATTACCATTTTAACTGTCAAATGGTAAAATGCACATCTATTGTAAATTTAATGTCTTGAGTGCTGGGCTTTACTAAGTCCCTTTAATGTCCAAAACAATTCTGTACAAAGTGGAAATTCATGTCCAATGAACAGCTCATCACACAACAGAAAATCAGTAATAGGTTCTGCTTTTCTCTTAGAGCCTGGAAGTAGCTGTTTATTTACCAACTTTTATTTTTATCTATATACCTGTACATCTTCAACTTCTCTGGAGTTTAATGATTAAAAGCATTGAGTGTTAATGGTAATGCTGACAGGTGCTCTGTTGAGTTTGTTGTTTGATTTTTATTTTAATTAGGAGTCATGGGAAAATCAGCTGAAACAAGAATATGGCTGCTGCTTTGCTGTCTGCCTCCTTCACTTCAAATAGATTTGATTTTAGGCCAGGGCAAGGACTGTCCCTCTTAAAGATGGTGTGGTTGTTTAGTCCAAATGAGGAGGCCATTTCTGATGCTTCAGTTTCAAGCCATATATTCTCTTTTTATTTTCTGTTTATATGTGCAGTGAATGGGATTAAAATGCTGTTTCAAAATTTATTTTAGTGTGTTTTAGACTTCAGAACTGCACTCAGACTTCCCTGTGCAATTTCTTCAGGTATTTCTTGGCTCTGTAAAGTAAACTGTACTCCTTTTCCTTTAGCTGCAGTAATGAGTTGTTCTGCCTGTTTTCCCTTCTTGCTTTTCTTCCTGTAGAATACTCTGTAACTGAACTCAACAGCAAGACTAACATTACTCTTATCATACTCAAATTAAACATTATCTCATTGCTGCAAGGAGTACAAGCCATAAAATAGCCACAAGGAGCCAAGCAGGTCATTGCAGTAACTGCTTGTTCAGCAACTGCTTCCAAAGCCATGGTTATCCACAACAATTAAGCACTCTTGTTAATGCGTGTGATCACTTTACCCAGTGGTTGTGCAAGCCCAGCACTGTGTTTCGTGCCACCTGGATTTGGTTGTGAGCATTTCTACAGCTGTAGTTTGCCATATTTTCATGCTGCTGTGGATGAGAAGTTTTGGGGGTAGAAACTTGAAAGTGCTGCTCTGACATGGTTAATATTCTGTCTTACACGAGTGTTTTTTTTTTTTTCAGGATATAATTGATACTGGTAAAACAATGAAAACGTTGCTGTCTCTACTTAAACAGTACAATCCAAAGATGGTGAAAGTAGCCAGGTAAATGTTTGATGATTATTTGTGCTGGTTTTCACCTTAAGAAGGTCTTAAAAAAACCCCAAAATCAACAAGTAAAACAAACATCGATCACATTTCCATGGAAGAGAAACAGGAGGGAACATTTCTGCAGCAGTCATATGTGATGTGATCTGTTGAAGTCACTACTTGTTTAAACTCCTGAAGCACTTTTGCATACTGTAAGCACATATATATGTTAAGGATATTGGAAACACTGTCCTTTCCAGTCTTATTGCTGGAAGAGTTCCTGTGCTTCAGAAGGGCATAACTTGTGCATGCCTGGAACACCTCTTGCCTATCAAATTATGGTAAGGTTTGTGAGCTTTTACCAAACAAACATCCAAAGATGTTTGTTTCTGCTGGCACTATATGCAACTTCACTATACTGCAGTGGTGTACCTGTGCAATGGAGATTTTCTGGTTTTCCTTCTTTAATTGTGGACTTTAATTAGTTTGCACACTAACATGAGTGAGTGTGTAGTGTGCGTAGTGCAGCTGAGCTTTAGAGGTCATTCTGTGAGAGTCACCCAGCCATATGCTCTTCCAGGCTTTTCTACTTAGTTACACCTTTAATCAGTTCATTTCAAAACGTTTCATAATTAAATAACTTGCAACCAACAGGAAGAATTGAGGATAATATTGTATAATTAACCAATATCAACATTCCTCCTGCTTCTTTTTAAATTGCATCTGTTGCGCTGCTATGCTGTGGTTGTGTATTTTTTAATAAAAGCATAATGATTGCTGGGGATTAGAGATAAAGCAGAGCTGGGTGTAATATCTAATCACTTGTGTTGCCATAACAATGTCAGAGCAGTTGTTGGACTTACCAACACAGCTCTTCTTGGGGGTAATCTGGAGGTGACCTGCTGAAGGTGAGGCTGTTGTGGATTTCTCCCTGGCCAGTATTTTAATATGTGTCACTGAAAAGTGTTGTAACACTACAGTGTAAAAAAAATTCATATCATATCATTAATATAGTGCAAAAAAACAATTTCCTGTATTTTAAACCTGTTGCAGTAATTTGGGTCTGCCCAGGGAGAGACCTGGCTAGGGAAACATGATCATTCTAGTCTTCTCTCTCTTATATATCTTTTTTTAATTTTTTTGGTTGTTGTGTTGTTGTTGCACTTGTGGATTGGGTTGGGGTTTTTGAGTTTTTTGGTTTGGTTTGGTTTGGGGGTTTTTTTTAGGTTTCTATTTATTTTCCTTCAGACAATTTAGTAGCTGTAGTAGGGAGATGTGAACTAATGCCAGCACTATTTTGTGGTTTCTTTGATCAAATTCTACACCAATTCTCAAAAATTAGGTCTCCCAATTAGAAGTTTCAGAAACTAAAATCAAAATTGTGACTGTGGCAAATGAGGCCACGTCTTCAGGGGTGATCCAGGAGGGAAGGGGTCTGTGCTTAGTGTACAGAGTTATGCTGGTGCTGTTTGCATTCAGCCATCAACCACCTTTTCTTCTCCTCAGACAGACAAATGTCAGGCCTGTGGGATTGTCTTATAAGAGGTGGAAGTGCTCTGCTGAATAATGAGCAAATCAAACCAAGTTAGCAGGGCATCTGTGTCCACCACAGTACCCCAGCTCTGGATCTCCGTGCTTTTTACCCTCCTGACCGTTAATTCTGATCATCAGAATCAGTTGCATTTTCTTTATGGGTGTAATTAGTACTTCAAGTGAAAAGCAGATAAGGACAAGTTGTGCAACTGCAATTGAGGTCACATTCAAGCAGCTAAACTTTTGCTTCATAAAACTTAGGTTTTTGTTGTTTTTTTTCCCTTGGGCCATATCCCAGATTGTTGCCTCTTTACCTACAAGGTAAATTGCACCTGAAGTTCCCAACATACATAAAATCCCACTAAGTGACTTTTCACAGTGAAAATCCATCCAGATCAGTGTCTCCCAGCCTTTTCCTTGCAGACCTGTTACTCAGCCTTTAGGCTGTGAACCATTCATGATTCTAGGAAGTTTTGATTTTGTCATTATGATCTTTTGTACCTGCAAGTAAAGTAATGGTTTGGAATATGTGTAATTAGGCTGTCAGTTATGCACACTGAGGCCTAACTCAGCTTCTCTGTCATCAAAACAGTGTCATATATTTGTACATGGTGCTTTTCCTTGTTTCAGTTGTACATTAATTTTATTTGACAGTTTGTTGGTGAAAAGAACTCCTCGAAGTGTGGGATATCGGCCGGATTGTAAGTGACTTTTGACAACCATTTTTCATTATTAAAAGTATGTCTGTGTATTGTGTACCTTTTGCTCAAAGTCCAAGGATGTTCCAAACAGGTTTTCACTAACTATTCTTTATAAAGTTTGCTCTTATTTAGATAATTTAAATATTTGGAATATGTTTTGAGACAGTTAATCAGGATTTGTAACATTTGCAACTTTTTATTCTATTGAAGATCAAACTTTGATATTTTGGTCTAGGTTCCACTTCTGTCATGTTCAAATTCTCTCAACTTGCATGTAGTCAAATGCTTCAGTCAGTGGAATCTGCTGGATTCACCTTTTGACACTTTTGGGAGTGATTTGTGTGCCTTAGCCTAGCTACCTCCTGCCATTTGGCTGTCCCCAAGAATGTGGGAGGACTGCATGGGGTAGCAGGTCTGATAAAAGTTTACAGTGTTAAAGTGTCTAAATTGGCACTGGTAATATCTGGGCATCTGAATTATTCCCTTCTTGTCCTCTCCTGTCTGTCCCAAGACTGTTAGTGAAGGAACAGCATCCACAGCAGACAGTGGTGGGAGTGACAGCTCCTCCTGCCTTGGGCAGGGCTGTGTGTTTCAGCCACGTCCCAGAGGCTAAGTTCCTCTTCCATTCATTATGGAAGTGAAGAGAATTGAGCAGCAGAATCACATCCTCTTCCTCCTGCTTTCCAAGGTTGTACAGTGCTCTGTAAGTGAAGCTTTCCATACTTCCAGGCTTCACTGAGGTGCTCCCCTCATTCAAGGACACCCCTCGTTCCTGGGATCTCATTATAGGCTTAGCTGGGCTAACGGTGCCTTTGGAGCATCTTGCAGCAGATGACTTGTTCTGCCATCTGTCCCCAGAGACAACCTGTCAGAGCAGGACATGTGAGCTCTGAAGGAGACAACAAGGCAGCAATGGCTGGGCCTCCATTTTATCCCTGTTTTGTGAGGCCCAGTAAGTGCTAAACATCACCTTAGTTTTTCTAAAAGTGCCCACAGCCTTTTCATTGAATTGCACAGTTTATCTCCCTGTTTTCATCATTGTAGCCAGGAAGAGAAAAAAAACACAGCTTTCCTGCTCAGGAGTCTTTCATTTTAGCATGAGGGAGAAAAAGCCCTTTGGAAATTTTACATTTTAGATAATTTAATTTTTTTGGTCATTTTATAGTGTGTGTAGACAGGGTGGACTAGTCCTGCCTGACAAAGTGTCCTGCTAGAGCTGTTCAGACAATCTGGAATGGCTGATGTCCTCTTTTTAGGCAGACTTTTTGGGAGATAAAAAACACAACCAAACACAAAAAACACCAACAAACCAAAGCCAAAAGCAAACCCAAAGCAGCCAACCCACACCTGTTTCTGAAACCTGCAAATGACCCTTCCTGCAGCCCTGTCTGGAGTGCAGGTCCAGGGCTGTGAGGGGCACTTGTGTTGTGCTCACAAATCCACTGCTGCTGCACTGGCACCTCGGGCATCTAGGAAGTGCCAGGAAGGATTGGCACTTCTGCACATATTTGCAAAGTCAGAGGACATTTTCAAGGAATTTTACATTCTTGTAATAATATCCTGTCAGGAAATTTAAGAGCTTCCATTCATTTCTTGCAGACTAGCACCAGGCAGCTGTGTGAGAACCAATAAATGCATCTATTTAATTTCCTTTAGTTGATAAATCAACAAAGTAAGTGAAAATTGTAAAATGGCTCAAATATTAATCTGAGGGTACTAGAGTGGAAGAAATAAAATGAGTTACAATCTATATCTATAAAATTCCATATTGCCTCTGTAAAAAGATCTAGTGAACTCTAGGAAGTTCTTTTTCTAACACTCTGCTCTGGTGGCTTATGGTCTTTTTCAGTTGTTGGATTTGAAGTGCCAGACAAATTTGTTGTGGGATACGCCCTAGATTACAATGAATACTTCAGAGATTTGAACGTAAGTAATTTTTCCCGTATGTTTTTCTCCATTTAAAACTGGGGAGGAGGAAGGAAGGGAAATCTCCTTACATCATTCTCCCTGCTCTTTAAATCATGCCTCATATTCCAGTGATGAGAACAAAGCCTGTGAGAGCAGCAGGGCAGTGTTTGGAGCTCTGATAAAACAAAAACAGTTATTTTGCTGCATGCAGAGTGGAGGCTGCACAACTGTCAGCTTTGAAATAATGTGAAGTTTGTGTGAAATTTCTTGTCTCACCAGATGTCTGCAACAAATAAGTGCATTTGCTTAGTTATGTCAGAGTTAAAGAAGAGAGACCTGAGAAGAAGTTAAGAAGGGCTCACATTTTATTATTTTTATCATTAACTCTTCATGTGGGTCTCACCAGACCCAGCAGACACTGGGTGGGACAATTAGGAGAGGAGAAAAGAAGGCAATGAGGAGATTTTTGGACCAAAAAAAGACGTAAGTTTTTCTGCATAAACAGTGTCAGAAGATTCTTCCTCCTGAAGTGTGTACAGCACACTTGTGTTGCTTTCAGAAGCTTGTTATTGATGTCAAACCTTGGTCTCTTAGGTCACTTTCCTAACAGGGGCTTTTTATTTTATTTTGTTTCAGCATATCTGTGTGATCAGCGAGACGGGGAAGCAGAAGTACAAAGCATGAAAGCAGAGTTCAAGTGACAACAGAGCTTTGAAACGTTTTGTTTACTGAGTCCTATCTTTCACAGGCTTCAGCTCTGATACACCAGCTACACTTGTAGAATGCCCCAGCCCCATTGCCATATGCTTACTGTAATTTATTGCATGTACAATATAAGAGCTCGTCCTGTTCATTTATATTTTAGAAATGTAAACACTTAGTGCAGTTCTGCACTCCTTATTTTGATTTGCACTACGACTCTACCGACTATCGCTGCCCCTGGTTGGGTTGTGCTGTTTGTGAGCTCCAGAGTCTAACTCTTGCAGTGGTAAATTGCTTAAACCTCATCAACCCAGAACTGAAATAGTTCAAGTACTGTAAATGTAAAGCATTTTATGATAGGGAAGTCTATTGGTAATATTTTTAAAATCTGTAATTTAAGTTTTATATTTTAATGCACAGATGTGATTGTGATTAATGGATAGTTGCACCTTTGGGTGGTAATAAAGCATGAGGAGCAGCCAGTTACAGTATCTGTAATCTCCAAGGGGCTCATCCAAATCTCCTGGAGTTGCCTTATTGCTGTAAAGGAAGTCTGGGTGAAAAGTGTGTTTTTTCTTTCTTTTTTTTTTTTAATAGATGTAATGACAAAACAGAATGTCTAAAATCTAGTTTTAGTTGAGCTGCCTATTTCTGTTAGATTTTTTTCTTTAAAAATATCCATCAGTCTGTGGAATTGCCTTTTAAATTTAAACAATTTTAATATATTTGTGGGGGAAAAAAGAAGTATTGTAATGTTTACTTTATAAGATCTACAAAGCAAAGTACTTTAAATAAAGGCTGTCTCTTTAAAATAAGCCCCACACATCTATCCCACTCATTCTGTACATTAAAGTGCTCTTGAAATTTTCTTCTCAATAATATTTTTTGTAAGTGCTTGTGACAGTGAAGGCAGACTCTACATTTGTTACCTTTGTAGAGCTTTTGGTTAATGTAATCCTGTCTAAGAGAAGGTGATAAAAGTGCTGTGGGAAGATATCGAAAAAGTGCTGTGGGAAGATATCTAAACAATTGCACATTCTCCAACCAAACCAGGCTCCAGAGAGAACAGTTGAAGCAACAGCCCTTTGTTCTGTCTTGGCAAAAATGAAGAGTGGAGATTCTGTGTCCATTAAACGTATCCATGTGGGGAAAAACCCACAAAAAGCCAAACCATTTTGTGAGCAATCCTTTTGGTTTGTTTCATTAGCACTTCTGCTCATGCGGAGTCCAGTTCTGAGCACGGCAGCCCAGCTCACCCCTGTGTTTGTGCTGTGCTTTTTGGTTCCTCTGCACGTGGATTCTCCCACCACATCCTTGGCTTGAATGCTGCTCAGTGCCTAATACACAATGGAGTTTTTGAAATATTCTGTCTTGAAAGATTTTTGTCTGGTTTTGAAGTTCAAGTCTGTACTTTCCCAAGAGCTGCATACTACTGCCCAGCCATGGCCTGCTCAGCTACAGCTGACCTAATATTAATGATGTTAATAGCAGACCTAAAATATGAATTCACACAACGTAATTCACATCAAATGACCACATTTCTGGGAGAGCTATTTGTAAATCAGAATTCTCTTTAACAAATATTAGAACACTGCGCAAAATTATACTGTAGGTTATTCTTTCAAAGAGCTTTGTTCCAATGCACTACAAAGTCTGATTGTATTTCTGGATTTGTCCTAAATCACCTTTGTGTATCTGCCTGTTCAAGAACCTGTGACTTGTTGCAAAACTATGCAGTGCATCTCCAAGAAGAGGAAATACCCAGTCTCCTGAAAGGTTTTCCAGTCATGGTTAAGACAATTACTCACACGATGTGATTTGGGAAAGGGAGGAGGGGTTGAGTTAGTCATAACAAGGGGTTTATCTTTCAAACTGTAGCTGGAATGGGGAATTCCCGGCCTGCTGGGGACAGGGGCTGGAAGTGCACGGGCTGTGTGGTCACAGGAGAGGTTTGGGATGGTGCTGTTTAGCCACACTGGCCCCAGGAGTGGTGCTGCAGCAGAAGCACAGAATTGCCTTCTACCACACCACCTGTGTCTGATGGAAAAGGTCTGTACTTAAAACCTCACTGAATGTTCCCACATTTCAGGTGCAATGGAACAGACCCAGAGGTTTTTTCACTTCACATAGGTGCTTGTCAGGTCAAGTTCATCACCACAGAGAGATTCCTTATTCAAAAGCTTTTGTTGGTCTGAAAGTTGTTTAGATTAAAGGTTGCCCCCTCCCTCACCCTTGCTGGAACAGTTCTATCTACTGCAGCCTTTCACAGCTTCTGTGTGCACACAACAGGAAGATAAATTCTCACTTGAAAAATGTTGAAACTGCAATTGTTAGTTTTTGTTTGGTAATTTTAGTTAAAAGACTGGGGGTTTAGTAACATCTTTGCAAGTTAAACACCAGCTTTATATGACCCAGACATATATTGTTAAAGCATTATGAAAGCACAGAGGAGTGTCTTGTATTTGAACATTATTGTGCCATTTGAAATTTATTATAGCTCCATATTTTATGAATCACAAATGTAGGCTGGAAAAATAATTTCGAATATTTATAGGCTTTGCTACACTGTCTCTCCCTGTGACATCTGGCATTTCTGTACATTTTGGTAGCTGAGACACAAAATGTGATGAAAAGCCTCTCTGTGAACTGAGCTGGCACTTCACTTGGCGCTTTTTTTTTTTGGCAATCCTGGTTTTGAAAATTGAGTTAAATAAGGATCTTTGAGCTGCCTTGTAATTGTATATCCTGACTGATTAAATGGTGTTTCATTGTTATGCTGCAACAGTCCTGTCCAGCACGCACTAATCCAGCAGTGAGGAGCTGACTGTGCTTACAGGGAGCTGGTTGCGAGTCATTAAAGGACTGTCTGCCCTGCCCAACTGCCTTTAATTCCTGTGCAGGTTGCACCTTGCAAGATCAGATCTCCACTCTTGGCAAGCACCTTTATAAGCTGAGACACCACTGGTTTTTTGGTGGTTTGTTTTGTTTTGTTTTGTTTTTTGGTTTTTTTTTTTTTTTTTAGTTGTTATAGTATTTAATTACCCAAGCAGATGTAGTTTGTTGAATACTCTGATGGGGAAAACACTTCCCAGCTCTGTAAAAGTGCCAGTACCCAGTAAGCTCATGGTACTGCAGACACCAAAGTGAAGAGGGTAGGGCTAGAAAAGAACAAAGATTCAGCACAGTCTAAGAACTGGCTGTGAGGGTTCTCATCCCTAGAGAGGCTGAGAGAGGGATCATGCTGGTAGGTGATGAAAGGCTGGACAGGGTGTGTGTTGGGGACACATTTGAGTGGCTGTAAATGCCCTTCTGTGCCCTTCTGCTCCAGGAAACACCAAGTGATGATTTGAAACTTCATCTTGGAAGGTGGAAATCCTTGTGGAACCAGGTAGGAGAAACAGGCCAGTGATGAATAAATCAAGGTTCAGGGGGAGTAACCTGTTCCAGGTGTTTCTCTAACAATCATTACTGGTGCCATCTTTATTTTGTCCCCACTGTAAGCAGCAAGGGAACCAACCCTCGTGTATATCTCCAGGTGAACTGTAGCAAGTCATGGTTCCTGTAAGATCCAGCTTTGGGCACCAGGAGTGTGTGAGGGGATTCCCTGAGTCTGTGCCCCGCCACAAGTTGGGATTCCCCACCCCAGCCCTTCAGGATCAGGAGAATACCCCACCAGGTACTGTCTGTCTGTATAAATAAGGAATCAGCTATTTCCAGCCCCAGCTCTCTTACGTGGCTTCTTGGGTAGCTCATCCGTGCCCGATTTGCAGCCCTGAAATCTCAGCAGCACCGGCGGGAACGCTACAGGATGGTTTTTTGAGGAGACCTCGGCAAAACGTAGTTCTCCCACGATATTCTGCTACCCGTGGCAGTGAAATAACCCTGTTCCAGCCCTGCCACGGAAAGCCCCGTGTCTCCCCACGGATTGTGGCCGAGGGGAAGGGGCGAGCATGGCGGGGTGGGGCTGGGTTTGCGCTGGAGCCCCGGATCCGCAGGGAATCCCGGCTGTGCCGCTGCGGGGCAGGGCTGGCAGCAGCACAAGGGCTTGGCTTGGCTGTCCCGCAGGCTGGAGCGGGGTAAAACCCTTCTCCCCGGGAAGGGAACGCGCCGCCTCTCCTGCGCATCGGGGAAGCGCCAGAGCAGCGGGGCTGATGCTGGGCTCGCCTGGTTCCCATCTGAGGAACTGCGACGTGACTAAGCCAACCCTGAGGCAGGGAGGAGCAGGGAAATGGGGTGGGTGGGTGTGAGAGAGAGAGAGAGCGAGAGCTTCTAAGTGTTTCTTGATGTGCCTTTATCGGATTTTTCCTCCCCTGTTTCTTTTCACGACAAATTTTTCTCCTCCATTCACAAAACGTAAAATACCCTGCAGCAATCAGAGAATACAAAATACGAGGTAGAAATATCTTCTGTGGTGCAAACTCCTTAACTGGAAATTAGAAAACCACCCTGTGCTTTCTAGCACAGCATAATCATAACTCCCTTCTTGCCCAGCTGCATCTTTCGCACCTCCAGTCCCCTCCCGACCATCAGACCTTAACTGGCAGCCCTGCACACTCAAATAATTTCTTTTCAGTATGAGGGGGAAGCTATTTTCCCACACAGACTATATGGCATGAGAACTCATCCTAGACAGTTTATAAATGAATATATGCTCTGCTTGAATCACAGTTTGAGTAACCTTCAGTATCCTGAACAGTCACAAGGAGGGGTTTACATGAGAAATTGCAGAGAGCATCTTACGCTTTGCTTCAGGAAATAAAATACTTCAATTTGTGTATTTCTTCCATTTGGTGAGTTTGTTGCCAGAAACCACTGTGCCATCAGGGTGTCAGAGCCATCGTTTGCACTGGTCATCATTGTCACTTTAGCAAACCCTGACGGGAGAGGCGAGCTGGCTTCTGTTTTGCCATGTGGCTGATACCTGCCACATCGAATTCAACCCGAGACTTTTTTCTTTGCGCAGCTTTGTGCTGGGGGCAGCTGCACAGCTGGGTACCCAGCCAGGGTCTCCTACCCTGCAAAGAGAGAGAGAGACAAGGCTTCTGTGGGGCAAAGAGCAAGACCCGAAGCCATTCACAGCAGGCACTGGGAGTTGTGCAAGGCACTGCACAAACACCTGCCAAAGTCACTCCTGGCTCCAAGCACGCTGGATGTGAGCTGAGGAAAAGCAAATGAGGTGGGTGGGCAAGAAGTGCAAGAAAAGCAAGACAGTGCTGGATACCAAAATGAGCTGCCAGTCTTTGCCAAAAATTCCTTCTGCATCAAAGGAGGTGAACAGGAAAAGGCTGAAGGTAGATAAGGTGGCTTTTTGGGCTGCTTTTCCAGTGTTTACAGGAATCTGCAACACCTCGTTTGACTCCCACACCACCTCTAATGGAGGTACCTGGTACTGTGAGCAGAGCAACATAACCTCAGTCTGAGTACATGGGAGAGTTTTGGTCTGGGGGAAACTTTAAAAAATGAAGATTGGTGTAGAAAAGTGTGAATTAGAGACTTGTTCAATTACTATCTTCTAAGCCCAGCAGCCATCAGTGGTGTATGATGTGCTGCACGTATTTACCTACCACAGGGAACTGCTGCCTTCTAGCTTGTTTATAAAATCACAGCAAAAACTACTGAGGGAACTCAAGAGATTTTTCCTCTGCAGTGGTCACATGCATTCCTGATGCAGCAATTTTCACGTATGAACAAAAAAACCACATCTTGCCTTATCCTACACGAACAAAGAAGCTTACCCAGGTGCTTTGCCTGTGCTGCTGCCCCTCTGCAGATGCCTCCAAGAGCTGCAGTGTGGGTCTGTGGGGGGCTGGTCAGCCCGGGGATGCTCTGCAAAGGCATTGAGTGCTTTTTTTTCCCAGTGGTTTGTGCACAAATGCAGTAGGGAAGTCAACTTGCACTTCTGTCGAAGGCAAATTTCTACACCTCAGGAAAAACATAACGACTGGAGCTTCCCTAGCTTCTCAGAAAGAAAAGCACAGCTGGATGTCTGTCCCCCATCTGTCCCCTGGACCTTCTGTGTTAGTAACTGGCAATCTCCTGCAGCATCTGGAGCAGCGCAGGGACACACAAGGTCCTGGGAGCCAGGCAGGCACAGAGCCCTGTCCCACACGCCCAGCCCTCGCTGCTGGTTATGGCACATCCCTCACTGGCACAGCCTGTGCTGCTGACAGCTGCACAGCCACCTCCACGGGGGCATGTCCCTGTCCCCCGGGACCCTACAGCCTTGACTGAGCCTCTATATTTTAGTTGTGCCCGCTGCTCCACAAACTCTGCTGTGCTTTTACTCTCCCATCCCATTTTGATCCTGCAGGTCACCAACGCCTGAAAGCAGCTCTAGCAGGAGTCTTCAGTTTGTGAACACAGTGAGAGTGTCATTTTCTAGCTGAGTAAAAAGCAAACCGACCACAAGAGAAATGGCCCAAAAAAAGTAAAAGAAATTTTAAACTTACACTCCACCTATAAATATCAGTAGAAACCTTTCTTTAAAAAAAAGTGATGCAAAATTAATATAAATGTACAATTACCAACTTAACTGACCAATTTCCCTGTCAACCAAGTCAACTCATCAAGTTATTTTCCTGAGGGAAAATAGTATGGGACTTGGCAATTAATGGCTTGACTTGCTGAGGGTGGGAATGAGCCATTTTACAAGTGGAAGAAAACCAGTGTCTGGTTTAGAATGCATGGGTTGTGTGCCCAAACATTGAGTTTGCCCCCTTTGAGGGCAGAGGCTTTTAAAAGCTGCTCCTCCTGATTCACACCCCTCCTGCACCTCCCCATGCCAGAGACATTTGTGTTCGAGGGGTGCCTCGCTGCTCTGACACTCCCTGCACAGAGCAGGAGCGGGGACTGAAGCTGTAAATCAGCAACGGCATTTTCCCCAGCCCTACAACTACTGGCTATGATTCAGTAATTCCCAAAAAAACGCTAAAAAAACAAATGTTCTGGAATTCACAGGCACCAGGAAGCTGCTGGATTGGGGCTGTTAATGATGCACCATCACTGGCAGGACTGACAAGTTCATTCACACCATGGCAGATGGATCTTGAGCAGGCAGACACCACCCCAGCCCTTCCCAGGAGCATCCCTGACTCCGTGGTGGCCCTTGTGTCTATTCCAGCAGGGTTTGGAAGCCTCAAGTGGTGCAATGCTAAGGAAAAACCTTTCACCATGGAGCTGGGACAGCTCTGGAGAAATCACCACTGCAGTGGTGGGTCTGCAAGCAAATTCTCAGGTGGTCCAAACTCTCTCCACTCTGGCCCAAGCGATGCCAGATGCTGCTGGCCAGCGGCAGCCCCGCTACAGCAGCTGTACCTGAGCTGGGACAGCTGCAGGAATTTGGGGAAAGATGATGCCTCTGGCAGCATGGCTTCCCCACGAGCACCCCAGGCACAATGAGTGTCCCTCCCTCTCACCCCGCTGAAGCTCTGCTCCTCACAGCCCTTGCACCCCCCAATGCCCCCCACACCCCCTCCCAGGTTCTGAGGTAGGGTGCACCCAGGGGCCAGCACTGCCCCCGTGCAGCCCCAGCTCCTCCGTGTCCCAGAGCCCAGGGAAGGGCCATCGCCATCTCCTGGGCAGCAGGCAGGGCTCCCTGTCCCCTCCACTCCTGGGCTGGGGCTCTGGGTACCCAGCAGCAGCGTTGGGGTGCAGCCCCTCCCCTTCCCCATTGACGACACCAAGCCCTCGTTGGTTGCTGCCTCCGCAGTGGTTTATTGGGGTGGTTTATTGGGGTGGGAGCCAGGAGCCCCCTGCAGTGTGGGAAGCACCGTGGGGGTGCCAGGGGGGGACCCCAAGAGCCAGAGCCCTGCAGCAGGGACCGATTTCCAGCCTCACTAAAGCAGCAATGCAATACTGGAGAGCAACAGGCAATCCCAAACTCCAGTATTTACGTGCTGCTAGAGCACTGCTGACAGCTCTCCACGGCCTCCAGACCCCCCTCTCTGCCCCAAACACAGGGCAAGGGTCCCTTGGCTGATCCTTCGCCAGGGAAAGGCCCGGGGAGCAATAGCTGAGGGTGGGTATTGTATAGGATGTGGTCGTGCCCACGTTGGAGAACAAAAAGGAGCTGCAAGTCCTTCCTGCCTGCAGGGCCAGACACACGAGCTCCCAGGGGATGTAAAGGATGTGCACAGTACAAGCACCAAGAGAACGTGTCTACACATACCTGAACTAATGAGATACATGGGAATGTGTTAGCTTCCACATCTATGATAACCAGAAGCTCACTTTCTTGTCTTATCCTTGAGGTAATGAGGCAGCCCAGAATGGTCTGTATCTCCTTGTCCCTACAAACCATGATGTGCTGCTACATCTCCTCAAAGCCCACTGAATGTTGACATTCCAAATGGTATTTTGAATATATATATAATTTTTTTAAAACCATGATATAAAGAACTGAAGAGCACTCTACAATGAAGACATTTAACATGCATGCATTACCACCACAGGACAGGGTTTTTTTCTTCACAGGTGCTATCACACAGTCTGTAACTATAAGAGAAGAAGCAGTTATACAGTGCAGACAAACCAGTTTCAGAAACAAGGTCAGAAAATAACTGTTCCCCCAAACCACACTTAGCATTGGGTCCCAGCAAATAATACACTTTCAGATCCAGAAGATCTGTTGCTTCTGCTACTGTGAAGAGCCTGCAGAACTTCCCAGCCCTTCCAACTGTGGGGAAATATCACCTTCTACTTTCCTCTTAGGTTATGCTGAACATCAAGGATTTTCCAGAAGTCACAGCGTTAACATTTCAGATAAATAAATCCATATTCCAACAGTTGAAACCTGTTAAATTTTCATTACAGTACTTTCATTCAGCTCAATTTGACTTTTGAGATATGTAAAAAAAATCCTTATTTATAAAAAGAGTAAATTACGCTTCTTTATTATGTGAATGGACAAGCCTTATACGACCAGAAATTTAAGATCTCTGGAACTTCATCACATTCCCTGCCTGTACCAGAGCAGAAAGCAGGGCAGGGAGGGACTGCAGCCCTGCAGAAGGCAGCTGCCAGTGGCATTTTTACACACCAGCCTGCCTGGGCTGCACAGGAGCTCTGCAGACAGACTGATATTTTTTGTATTTCCTTTCAACCTTCCCCCCCCGCCCCACCAGTTATGGGACAACTTCCTTCAATTCATTTTCTTAAAAAGCAGCATCACAAAAAAACCTGAACAATGTCAGAAATGACGCCCTGGGTTTGAATTCTTGTGCCATCCCCTTGTGCCCAACGCGCCACCGAGTCCCTGCCTCTTCAGCAAACTTAAAAATAGGAATCTCAAAAGCTCTTGTGACCCGTGCCAAGCCATTTCAAATTTGAAATCAAATATTTGCCAACAAAAAAGCAGTATATTTTCACCACTTCAGCATCCTCAACACTGACAGCACCAGGGCCAACTCCCTAATGAGCAGCTGCTACTTGCTGCAAAGCAAACATGCACCCAGTGCTCAGCCTGGACGAGCTAAATCAAAACACCCCCCACATAACATTACCATTAATTACTTCTGCAACAATGTTTTACTTGACTGTACCTGTGCTATCTTATTTCTTTCATCTCTTCAAATGAATCCGAAAGAAAAAAGCAACAGCAAACACATTGAGCTTTTAGAATCCATTTTGATAGTGCTTGAGGTTTACGTTTTAATTAATGTTTTTATATTTATATAAAATATTTATGTAAACCAGACTTTTAGTTCGACAACAAGGGCAAGAGCTCTTTTCAGTAAGGAGGACTTTTCAAGCAAGGGTTCAATATACCTCCACCAACCTCTAGCACAGAGGGAAAATCAAAAGTCACACCAAGTATTGGGCCACTGGAAATTTGGGGTAGGCAGTGAAATACGTATCTGAGAAAATATGCACATTTACGACATGACAGGAGCAATATTTCATGCAATAAAAAGTTCCATGTTTGAATTATCCCATCTCCCACTTCAGCTTCTTTCAAACTTAGTTTGTGCTTAGGAAACTCAACTTTACATCAGGAACTGGCAGCTGAGCAGGGTGATCTGAGTTCACCTGAACATCTCCTAGGTATTACCTGCAGTACCCAAGAAGGGATATGTGTGTCAGAGGGACCTGCATTTACTCACAGGGATGTAGATGCAGTATTTTGGAGCAGGTGGGATGTGAGCTTACCTTCCCAACTCACCTCTGAACACAGGCACATCAGCTCCTGCACGGCCTCTCTGGAGAGCCAGATCACTGCTTCAGTGGGAGCTACAAAGCAACAACAGAAAGGGTTTGAGAGGCGATGGCAGAGAGGGGCAACTCCAGCAGGGGGGACCAGGGCTGTTGGCCAGGTCCCCTTCCAAGGCACACACAGACAGGTGCAAGTATTTTTTAAATCAGGGAAGAAAAAAAAAAACAAATCAAGTTTTCAGCTCCAGATAGTGCAGACTATGCAGAAAAGTAGCTATATCCCTCCTCTCTCCATCTTCCCCATGCCTGCAGCTGGGGCTACTGGCACCCTTGGCTCAGCGTGACTCTGGGCAGTGGCACCCAATCATAACCCAATAATTATATACATATACATAATATATATTACACCAATCATAACCCAGGTGCTGTAGAGCAAGGACAGATAGCCAGAAAAACCAGGGGCAGCTCAGGGCAGGTGGGAAAGCCATTGAGCACAAGCACGGCCAGCACCTTCCCCCCGAAAGCAGCAGCCAGAACAACTCTACAGGTCCTGGCAGACCAGAAGCAAAGGAAACATCTTAATTATGCTGGTTTAGGTGATAAGCCAGGCCTAGGGCAGGAGATGAGATGGAGAGAGGCTGATTGGGGGTTGATGCTTTTGTGGTGACATCACAAGTGCCCTCTCTCACTGTCACGTAGAGGCAGCATCCCAGGAGCACCTTCAACTTCCAAGCAGCATCTCACTACAGCCAGGAACAGGGGTGTCCTGCTTACTGGTAACCCCAAACATGAGAAGAACTGCCCCAAAAGCTCTGCCTCAATGAAAAGCACTGCAAGAGCCCTCCTGCTGCCAAGAGCTCCACGCCTGCAGTGTGTGCACCAGCTCCTTCTAGAAATAGAAACTTCTACCTGTCATCTACGTAAGCCAGCCACCTACAGAGGTTTAATTAAATCCCCCAAATAACTGGGGAATTTGAACATGCAGAAAACCATTAATGCAATTCACAAAACAATGCAACTTCTGCTTGCCAAAGTATATATTAAGTAAAAAACACCCCCCCCTCCAATCCCAAACACACACACAAAGCTAAAACAAATTCCCTCTGAAATACTGGATTCCCTTAAAATGCAACCTCATCCCTCCTCACTGACACTAACCAGGAAAAAAAGAGAAGGGAAAAAAAGTGAGAAGGAGCACCATGGGAAAGGAAAGGAAATAAATACAGGAGCTCATGACAGGACAGATTTGCATACAGAGCCTTTACTGACCCACACATTTCAGGGCTAGGTGAGCTCAAAGACAAGTAAATATTAAGCATTTCCTATATATAGGAAAAAAAAAATAGGAACAAAAACCCCAGCTCTGCTAACCAACTGTTTTCTAGGAGACATGCACAAACAAATCCTGAAGTCATTGTTCTAATTTGAAACAATTGAAAAAAAAAGGCATTTATTATTTTACAAGAAGACTAAAGTAAATCATCTCATTACAGCTGAAGGTCCCAGGCACTCATCAGCGAGGCAAATTTACGGTGACAAAACGAAAATAAGGGTGTGAGTAACACCAGCAGAACACTTCATATCTGCCTGCCTCTGAAAAATCCCAACACTTTCGTTGCTGCCTCCTTTTGAACAATGGGGTTTAAACAAAAGTCACGTCCGAATATTTACAGATGTGGCCAAGGGCTGGGATCAGAGCCGGTGCTTGATCGACAGCCACCACATGGCTCCAGCCCTGTCCCGGCAGGAACCGCCTGGCAGGGCTGCGGGAGGAGAAGGGGCTGTGAAGGAGCCCGAGCAGGGGGAACTGCACTCAGCCAAGCCACCCTCATTCGCACGGCACCCACAGCGCGTCTCCCCATCACCCAAAATCGCTGCTCTGCCCAGCCACGACTCACTCCCGGGGGCACAAAACCAACGCAGAAAATACATTTCCTGCCTGTTCTTGTCGAAGCCATGTGAGAGCGGGTCGCTCCTCACGCGCTGCATCAAAAATAGGGTTTTTTTTTCCTCTCTAATTTGCCCATAAAAGGGCCAGGGAGGCGCACACAGCTCGAATGAACCCCAGCAGGTTTTCCCTCCAGCACAGCGCACCTTCCCCGCGCTAACCACACGCCATCGACACGCTCTTAGGTGGGGCTGAACAGCCGAAACCAAACTGCGGCTACAAAGGGCACGGTGAAATAACGCAAAAAATGAATTCGTTAACTCCGCTCCGTGTGAAACTCGAGCCCAACATTGTCACCAGCAGGATCAGCTGTGTTTACCGAGGCAGGGCTGCTAGTGGGACAGGGAGCTACTGGAGCTAAGAAAGGCCTGTGGGACAAGACTTGGACTTACAGCACTCCAGAAAACCAGTAAAATCCACAGTAAAATTCCAGGATCCACAGCTTTTTCTCAACACTGCTGAGGAGAAGAAAAGTATGATGCTTTTTGTTACTTCCAAGTTTTAGCATTGTCATCTCATCCAGCTCTAAACAACAAGGGTCAGATCTGGAAGCCCAATTTCTACAAAGTTTATTTGTTAAGAACAGGGAAAAAAACCAAACAAAAAAACTAGTTTTTTTTTTTTTTTTTTTGATCATATGAACAATAATTCAAAATATAACAAGCACACTGATTTTTTTTTTCCTTTTCAGATTTGGGTTATGTTTGCATGAAGCATTACTTAAAGCTCCCCTCTTATATTTCATAAACGTTTACTGCATTAGCAGCTGAGTTTTACTGTATTTCCTACCAAAGTCGATTAACTAAATACAGACTTTCACAGTTGCCGGTGAGTTCTTTGGATTTCTTCAGAACAGAAGATGATGAAACTTGGCAGATGGTCCCTTA
Organism: Motacilla alba alba; assembly: GCF_015832195.1. Taxonomy (NCBI): domain Eukaryota; kingdom Metazoa; phylum Chordata; class Aves; order Passeriformes; family Motacillidae; genus Motacilla; species Motacilla alba. The sequence continues at coordinate 6,899,539 of NC_052045.1, read as the reverse complement.
CCTACACTTAACACGCATAAGACACAGAAGCGGAATTTTTGTTTTTTGGGGGGAGCAAATATTGATTTAACCTTGGAAAACTCACTCTCCAAACGCAAAAAAATTGTCTTTATATACCCAAGGCGTATACGGGAAAAATATTGTACGTAGGATCAATTAGAGAGGGAAAAGTCCCAGCGCTGTGCATGTTGCTCCATCACTGCAGCTCCCAGAGAGCTGCGAGGCTGCCCTGGGAAGCTGGCCCTTGCCAGGATATTCAAATTTCCTGTACAAAGCGAGCAACCAGAGAGGGGAAAACAGAAAAAAAAAGCAAAAGCTGGCTGCCAATTGGATTTTCTTTAATATTTTAAATTATTTCGGCCAATTATTCTTTGGTTACGCTGGTATTATTTTTTAAATGTATAAAACTATTTTCTACGTGCGGGAGCGCGCAGATTCCGCGCCGGGCCGGCAGCCCCGCGGGTCCCCGCGTTCGCTTTAAAAAAAGAGGGAAACGGGGGGAAAAAAAAAAAAAGAGAAAAAAAAAAAGAAGAAGAAAAAAAATCAACCCCGAGCCCCACCTGCGGGGGGCGGGCGCGACTCAAAAGAAAAAAAAATATTTAAAAATTATTAAACAGTGAGGGGGGGGGAAAGGAAAAAAAAAAAAGCCGCGAGGGAGAGGCAGCCGGGGGTCGTCGGGGCGCCCCGCACCCACGTGGGAACCGGCCCCGCGCGCCGCTCCCGCACCAACGGCCCGGGGGGGCCCCGCCCGCCGCCCCCCGCCGCTGTCACCGCCCGCCGCGCCGCGGCCCCGCGCCCCCGGGCCGGCTTTGTGCCGCGCGGGGCGGCTCCCCCCGGGGCGGCTGCCGGTGCGGCCGCGCTCCCCACCCCCCCCGCCCCCAAAAAAGTTTTTTTAGCAGTTTTTGGGGGGGTTGTTTGGGGGTTTTTTTAAAGTTTTTTGCGGCCGCCTCGCAAAGTTTCGGCCGGGCCCGTGTCCGGCCGTGCCCCGCGGGGAGCGGCGCGACCCCGCCCACGGGGCAGCGGCGGGAGGGGGTCCCGCCGAGCCCCCCCCGCCGCGCCCCGTCCCGCGTGCCCCCCCCGCGGGGCCGGGCCGGGCCGCGCCGTGCCGCCCGCAGCGGGGACAGGGCACCGGGGGCGCCGGCCGCCCCCCGCCGCGCCCCGGCCCCGCCGCCCTGCCCGCCCTCCCTCCTCACCTCCGAGTCCACTCGAAAATGGCGCCGAAACCGAAAAAACTTCGCAAATTTCATTGTAGGCGGCTGCAAAGGCTGCTGGGAGCGGGGGCGGCCGCGGCTCCGCCCGCCGGGGCGGGCCGGGCCGGGCCGGGCTGGGCTGGGCTGGGCTGGGCGCGGGCGGGGCGGGCAGCGCGGGGCTGCGGGAGCGCCCGGGGCCGGTGCGCGGCCCCGGCACGGCCCGGCTGCGGCTGCGGGGCCGCCGGGGCGAGAGGTCACCTGCCCCCGGTCCAGGGCTGCGAGCCGGGACTGCCGCGCCCCCGCAGCCGCCGAAAGTCTCGGCCAGAGAAAAAAAAAAAAAATCAAATAGGGAAAAAGTAAACAGATGTTTGTAAAACACACGGAGCGCTGGGGAAGCTCCGCTTCGCCCTTCGTGCGAAACGGTTCGTTCCGCTGCCTCTTCTGTCGGGGGTTTATGGCCTCTTATAACCCAGAAGGAAAAGGGATGATGCTTTTCCAGCCCTACTTGGGTAAAAGTTGATGTCTTACTACTCAGTGTGGCTCTGTCCATGCACTCGCATGACTCAGAATGAGACTTAAAGCTGTTCTCTTTTTGCCCCATTACTGTGATGCTAAGTTCTCCACAAACACTGATTCTCAGTGTGCCTTTCTCCGACCTGCAGGCTTTCCCACGTCCAGCCGGCATAGCCTTATAACCTGCCCAGAGTCACACAGGAGCACGGGGAGCAGGATTTTGGAGCCCACAGTGCACATCCCGGGTGTGCGATGGCACCGCAACACGCTCGCAGGGAGGATGAGCTCTTTGGAGACATGGTTTTCCAGAGACTTTTAAATGTGAAGAGTCAGAACTTGGGAGAATGGTGATTCGTGCCGGTGGGGAGCCTGGCAAGCTGAGGCCTGGGAAAAGTGATGCTGAGGCAAAATGTTCCCTTCCAAAAGGAGAACCCTGATCTGGTGGTCAGAAACCTGCAGATTTGTCACATTCATCATTGGAAGTGGTTGAAGCTGCCAAGTCGCTTGTTGGCCTGGTGGGTTTGAATTCTTCCTGCAGTTTTTATTTCTACCCCCACCCCAAACAGCAAAAAAAAACCCCAAACCCTGTTGCTAAATAATTGCTCTATTCTCACAGGTGAAGCAGCGAAGCTCAATTAATTCTGCTTTGTGAAGTGCTTTTGATCTTCTGATGGAAACATGTAGGGGCAAAACACTTTTATTTTGCAACTTGCAAAGGCTGATAAGAGCGATGAAAACGGAAAAGCCTCACCACTGAGGGGGATTACAGCCCCACGCTTTTTCCACTCGAGATCTTAGAGATGAGCTGATGGCTGCTGCTTTTCATTTAGAAGGGTTTTTCCCCCTCTTTTGAAAGAAACGCAATCACTACCAAGTATTCTAGAGGGACTTCATCTTTAAACAAATAATGTTTTTCTTGTTGGGTGTGCACTATTATTTTCTTAATTATTCCTGGATTTATGCCTGTTCCACCAAGAGTTTTCTCAGATGGCAGAAACAATTGGTCCCTTTTTGTTACGCTAATAGCAAAAATAAATCCCTAATAAAAAGACTCTGTACATCCCATAAACTCAAATGGGACACATTTTGCCAACAATCACACCTCTTCATTGAGGCATCTTATATGCTGCTTCTTTTTTTTCTAAACTTTTTTTCCACATTACTATTGTTTACTACTCGGCCTCACTGGCTAGCTAAGTCTCGGTGCCAAAACGAAACGAATCGAGTCATTTATTTAGCACCAGAGCCTTCCCACTCACCCTTAGCGTGAATGTTGAGATCTCAGCAGATGTGGTAGGGATTGAATGGGCAAAGAGATTCACCTACACAGAATCACATCTTCTTGTGGGTGGCCTCTAATTAATTTGGCTTCGAGGCTCCGCTGCAAGGTAGATGGGTTAGGGAGTCTGGCCAGGAGTCATCTGGTTGAATCATACCTATTTTATGGAGAACTTCATTGTGTAGCTGTGTCTGACTCCCACCCTTGTGAGAACTAATTAAACAAAAAAAAAAAAAAGTGCCCCACACTTATTGGAAGTCAAATATAAATGTCAGCATTTCGGATGAAATGGTATCTTGGGAGGCTCCTGCACATTTAATCAGCTGGTTGCGCCATGTATATCACGGCCTCAAAAGCTGCAGTGAGAACCACGAAAGGCACTGGCTTAACATCAGCAAAAGTGTTTGCCAAGCTTGGATTATGTCACCGCTTTATGATCTTGCTTTGTAAAGGGAGAATACTCTTGGGGAGAAAGGACTCGGCATGCCGGATCTACAGCGAGAGCGAGGAATGAATGCTGCTCACAGAGACTGGGGGGAGGGCCAGGGGTTCTGTTTGCTGGGGTGTTTTTGCAGATGGATGCTGTACGGTTGCTGCTGCCAAGCAAAGATGCACCCCACGGATCACTGGGGCTGAAAGTAAAAAGCCCAAAATACCCCAGCAGAGCTATTTGCTGCTTGCCCTCCCACGGGCACACCTGTGGGGGCCCTGCCTGGGTCCTGTTTGTCCCCTGGCTCTCGGGGCATCTCTGTCCCATTCCAGGGAATATGGAGATGCTCTGATGCCCTCTGGTTTTCCCTTGCCTCAGGATATAGACACCCAGCCAGGCTGGGGCTTGTCAGACACTCAGAATGTGATGCCCTTGCGGAGGTGGCAGCCATGGAACTGGTTAAAAAAAATAAACATCCCTCACCACACGTCTGAAATGTGGCCTGCTGAGATGCTTCTGTTCCCTGTCACAGGGGTGAGCTTTCTGTTCCCTGTCACAGGGGTGAGCTGTGGCCACTCCTTCTGTGCTGCAGGCTGGTGGTAAAGGCAGGAAACTCATCGAGGAGACCAATTCTGTCTGCCCAGCACCAGCTCAAATGCTGGGCTTGCATCTGCTTCTGCGAGTGCAAGGAGAATAAAGAAAAAACTTGGAGGTTATGTGCCCTTTGAGGAGGGCTGCTGGTGGGACAAGTGACATTGGAGGGGACAAACAGCTGAAGAGAAGCGCCTCTTCAAAAGCAGCCCCTGGGGTCTGAGAGCTGTGCTGCCCATGCTGCCCCTGCTTTCCTGCTGCTGCAAGAGCCTGGGGCAGCCCCCAGTCGCCGCCCGCCTCGCTGCTGGAGCATCCCGCCCAGCCTGGAAACTTTCCACTGCTACTGGGCTAATAAATTGGGCTGCTTCTGGAGGAGTGTCTAGCCAGCCCCTGACTGCATCTTAACACTGGGCTTAGCATGGGAAAAGGGGTCCCTGTGTCTGCAGGGGCTGTGTAGGGCGCAGGGAGTGCAGGTGGGCAGCCTGGGGTGCCTGGGACAGTGGAAAGGACCAGGTGTGGGTACAGCCACAGCATTTTGTGTTTCCCAATGAACAGAACAGGGGTTCCTGGTGTGCAGAATGGGGACCAGGGTCTTTCATTTATTGCATTACCCCTCCAGCACAGTAAACTGCCTGTCCTGAGCTCTGACTTCTGCACTAACCCTTCCTCCAGTCCCTTGTGACCAGACTGAACAGTGGGTTAGCGCTTGGTTTCTTTCCATGTCTCCTTCATCTGCCCTTGTGCACCAGCCCTGGCGTTCTGCAGTTCCCCCAGCTCTGCATGTGCTGTGACAGTCCCAGCCTTGGTTTCCTGGGCACCCTCGGTGCTCGCAGCCGCCTCAGCCCCTCTGCAGTGTGGAAAATGGGTGTGGCGGCCATGCCCGTGGGGTTTTGGCAGCATCTCCCGCCTTGCCTCGGCTCAAAGAGTGCCCGGAGCATAGCGCTGTCTGGACAGGGATTTCACTGCCTGCCATCCAGCCTGCCAGCACAGCCTTGTCATTGCAATTTGTCACACATATCTGGTGTGTGCCAGGATCATGGAATCGCTGCTTGTCTGGCGCGAGGAGCGGCCGGGCCTTGCCGGGCCTTGCTGGGCCCACACGCGGCTGGGCCGGGGCCTGTGCTCTGCTCTTGAGGTGCGAACCAGCAGCATGACATTCCCTCCCATCAGCCTCCTTTCTTTCACTAGAGGGGGGTTATTTTTTGTAGAAAAGATCTGGTTTTTATTGAAACACTAATTTTAAAGGATCTTTTTGTTGTTTGGAGATGGAAACCTTCAGCAGAGGCACCAGCTCCCCAGTCCTCCCCTCCTTGCCTTCGCAGTTATTTGCTGTATTTATTTACTGCAAAATGTGCTGTATTGCCTGACATTTTTTGGTTATCAAAATATTTTGATTATGTGCAGGGGAGGGGGTGGGTTGATAGCGTGGCCAACATCTCGATAGAAAACTGCCTGTAAAACATTCTAACTAAATTCAGGGCGGGGAAGAGTGAGATATTCCAGCCTGTCCCAGGCAAGCCCTTGGCACTGCTGCTGTGACCTGGCTGTTCAGAGCCTGGGCTCAGCTCAGAGCCATTTCCCTCTATATTTCTGACTCTTTTGTGAGCTCTCCCCATGGATGCATCAACTACAGCAAGCATGGAAAGAGGGCAGGGGAGAAGGTGCTGCTGCAGGATCACATCCCAAAATCACTGCGCAGGTTTTCCCATGGAATCTGAGAGCAGACAGAGGCAGGATATGAAAAGCAGAGGTCAAAGGGGTGGGAGGGAAGTTGCACATCAAGGTCACTCCAGAAAGGGCTGAAGCATTTCCCACTTTTTTCTCTCTGGCAAAAGTGTTGTCTTTGTGAGATGACCACCAGCCCGTTGGCTGTGGGGATGTCTGCTGACTCTGCCCTTGAGTAAATGTCATCAGCAGAAGATGTCCCAACTCATGAGTGAAGAGCTGCTCACATCTTGAAAGCAATTTTTGCCTTTTGATTTGAAATAACATTGAGCAATTATCTGTTGCAGCAGCTCTCCAGCTTCTGCGTGCAAAAGTGTTTACAATTTTGAAGATCAATATTTATCAGCACACAATAATTTTGTCTGTTCCTGTGATTGTTCTGTATGTAAACAACTCCTCTGACTTCCCCAATGCCAGCGCGCTTAAAACTTTTTCTGACTTGTGTTACCAAACCTGTGATTTGTCATTGATACAGTATTCTGTCAGAAATACAGTGCTGTGGGCATGTACATATAAATATTGTACTCTCTTGGCAAAGCCAAATGTCATGATAGGATAATGTGTTATTTAATACTGGGCTGTAGATTAGACAAGGACATTTGCAATACAAACCAGTCCCAACATCAGACAGTTGCAAAAGTTATTGTTATGCTGATACTGTAGGAAAACTGATATTTCTAGCTGAACATTTTATGTATTGTGCTCTGTGACCATCCCATGGACCCCTGCCATATGACACATAGTCTTAAATTATACTGTCCAAGAGCCATTTTGTACAATTCAAGGCAATAGCTCCAGGAGGAACTCCTTAGACATGCAAGGAGTCTGAAATGGTGGGTTAGTGGTTGTCTTTAGATGCCCTTGGTCCTCCTCCTAGGAAAGATGGTCTGGCTCCTAGCTTTTTACCTGGAAAATGTATTAATTCCTAAAGGCTAGTTCCTACAATAGTCCAAAGAAAACCCAAGCAGTGAAGCTGTTTCAGAGAGATGGGCTGGGCTTGTGCAGGACAGGAACAAGAGTCCAAATGCTGGGGAAAGCCCGGCACACCAGTCCCAAGCTCTCTGACTGCTGGTGGTTCCCTGCTTTCCTACCCTGGGATGGAATGGGAAGACTTTGGGAAGTGTCTTGCAGCACTGTGGCTCTCCAGCCCAAGACCACTTGCTTTGGTGGCTCTTGGACCCTGCCTAAGGAAAATTGTCTCAGGGGGGTTTGAGGGACCCAGTTTGCACAGAGATTTTGGTTGCTTTTGAAAATCCTGGGTTTTGTTTGATGACACTTCTGGAAACTGACATTTTTCTGAAATGAGGTGTTGCTTTCTAATAAGGCATTTTTGAGCTGGTATAACCATTTTGTGCTGATCCCAGCTGCCTGTGCTGTGTTCCAGGGGGGGAAGGAAATCATGGCACTGGGTGTGCAGGTTGGCTGTGCTCCAGTCATCCTATTAGCAGAGTTTTAACAGGAAGACAAGCATTGCTCCTGGGGATATACATTAATTAAGTTTCTATATGGCCAGGGCACAATATACTTTTACACAAGCTTTTTACTCTAAATTGCTCAGGTTTTTTTAATTACTCAATTACCTTGAGTTGCACCTGCTGTACAAGAGAGTGTTTTTCACTCTGAGGAGCAGGATGAAGAATTGTTGCTCATACCCTCCCATCAATGCTGGCAGAGCTCACAGGGAGGCACTTTGTTCACATCTTCCTTTCTTTTAAATGCTTTTTATCTCACAGTGCCTCCAACTAGCATGGAGACTTCAGGGATAAATCTGGAATTTAAAGCCATGCAAGATCTGACTTTCTGTGTCATACTGCAGGTTTGCACCAGGAATCAATTCAGCAAATCAAAGTGCAGAAGCAACCTCAAAACAGGCTTCAAATTGTATTTCTCATATTGTCCTAGGTGCAAAGAGATGTTGTGTGAGCAGGAGGCCAAAGCCTGCATGGAGAGTGACTGCACCACACGCTGCTTTGCAAATTCTCATACAATTGTGTCTTTTGGGACAGAATACTGGGCACTTAGCTGCCACACCTGGCCCAATTCCAGTGAATTCTGCTAAGAACTTTATCCTTGCTATTGAAAATGCAAACTGTGGCATTATTTGTAGAGCAATAAGTAGTATTTTTATGTATGTGTGTGTCTGTGTGTCTGTTTCACATCATCACTGGACATTGAAAGCTGCAGTCATCCCTGGGACTTCCCATGCCTTGGTCTGTCTGTACCTGTGACCCGCCCTGGCTTCCTTGACAGTGCAGGTGTCCAGACACTGTGTGCTGGGGAAGGATGCAACAGTCTGGGGAGATGGAGGAAAGTCCTGCACCCACTGAAGGGGCAGGCAGCAGCACCTTGTGACCCCCAGGCACCAGGGCCCGACAGCACAGAAATCCCCTGCAGGGATGGCTGTAGGTGCTGGGAAAGGTGAGAGAGGAGAAAAAGTGTGAGAAAGGGAAGCAGCAGCAAAACCTGTCTAGCCCAAAAGGCAGAACGCCAAAATGAGACCACCCAGAATATGTCTAATTAGTGCTTTTCCTAAATTAGTGCCTCTCTCTGCTCGTCTTTCATTAATTTTTCTCCTTTATGAAATGTCAAGTTTAGTGGGTGTGATAAAGCTCTCATGGGGAGCAGGGGAGGATGTGCAGGCAGTGATCAGGCAGTGCCTCCAGGCTGCCCTCAGGATGGGGTGCAGGATCAGGCCCCGTGCCAGCCCCAAAGCCTGCCCTGCTGGGAATGATGCTGCTGGGAGCAACTCGACCAGGTGTGAAGGGACAGAGCAGAGCTCCCTGCAGGAACGCACGTGTACATCCAAACACCGTGCATGGCAGAGTCCCCACCCACCCTGAGAGCTGCACAGCTTGAAAAGGGTGTGTAATTATGTCTGCCCAACATTATTTATTGCAGTGGGTGCTGAAAACTGCAAAAAATAATTATTGTCTTTTAATGGAGAGGGCACAGAGAGTGTCTTGTGGGGCAGCTCCTCTTGCTGTGCCCTGGCTGCAGCCCAGGAGAGCGGTGGGAGACCCACGGCTGCGTGGCAGTCATTGGCTTCAGGATCAGCTCAGCCCTTCCCAGGAAGCCCATCACCCCGGCAGACATGTTCATTGGATGGTCCTGAGTGTCCCAGCTTCATGAGAGCACACCAAGGGGGCAGGAGACGCAGAAACCCAGCAGAGAAGGGCTGTGTAACCCACAGGGGGTGCCGAGGAGGAAAGCAAGCTGACCTCCCTTTTGTTTTGCAGACTGATTTGTGATTTGGGAGAGTCAGTGATGAGACAGGCTATTGAAGCTGCTGCCTTTTAGTTTAGTATTTTGCACTGCCTACATCTAACAAAGTATTCTAATAAAAAACTTAATTAACTCTCAATTTTTCTTCTGAAAAAAAAAAAAGTCTACATTTCTGTACTCCTTGCAGGAAAGAAATCCAATTTTGTTTGCTGGAAAGGGAAATTTCATCCCCTTGGTGAAAATACCTGACTGTAAAGAGACAGAAGAAAAGCCCAAATTAGTTTCATTATGTCAGTAAATGATACCATGAATTGGGAAATCCATGAGTTTCACTGAAACCAGTCACGGTTTCCATCTCCCTCTGCCTCCCATCTGCTTCAAAACACTTAGTTCAGTCGTGAGCCCGAAGGAGTGCAAGGTAGCTAAATATTTCCACATCTGGTTTGGGAAGATTTGGAAAAATAATTTTGCTGCAGAATTAATAAGAGTAATGGAGCTTATGTGTTTCTCTCAGCATATGGCAATATATTGTAGAGCTTCTTCTCAAGCACATTTGTGCCAGACTGCCTCACTTGGTGATACCTACTTACCTATTCTTCAGAGAGGAAAGTTTGCTGCCTGCCTGAGAGATAAGAGGGCTATTCTCAACCATAGGAAAACTTTTACTCTTTCATTTTAGAAGATTTCACCATCTGAGCCCTGATTCTTCTATGCTTTCACTTACTTTGCCTTTGTGGTTTCATGCACTGAAAGGATATCAGCTGTAAATGATACCAAGGAGAATTAATATGGGAGACAACTACGTGTGTTTAACTGTTTGTTTGCACCCAGAAAAATGCTCCCAGGAAGCAGAGGAATCAGTTTTGAAAGATGAAGGATTTTTCGATGGAAAATATTTTGCCTAAAAGTCTGTATGAAGTGAAAAGGTCAGTGATGATGCTTCACGCGGAGAATGCTCTGTGCTGTAGAACAGCAGCTGTGCCTGTCTGGTCCTCTATGGCTCTCTAGCAGTCAGTCAGATGTGGAGTTTCACCTCCTCTCAGGCAAGAACCAACCTACAAAATGCAGAAGCAGCTGGTTCCTTTTAGCAGCACTGCTCGGGGTCACGGTGGGTGCCTGCACTGATGGGTGGCTGTTCCCTGCCAGTGTTGCCAGTGCAGAACAGGACACCCTAAAGGTATTTGGGGTGTGAGGTGGTGGTTAGATGGGAGTAGCCCTGTGATGTGCAGAAACCAACTGTGAGCTCTGCTCGAGGAGAAATGTCTGTGGGGCATCACCCAGCACTTGCAGCTGGTGTTGGCAGAAGCACCAGCAGCTCTCCCTGAAAGGGTTTCAACAGAGTGCCCTGTGGGCAGACAGGTGCCTTGGGGCTGGGGGAAAGCAGCAGCTCGTGGTGCCGGTCACCCCTGGGAACCAGCTGTGTCAGTGAAAGGCCCTGAGACCTACTGAAACTTTTGTTCAGGTTTTGTTTTCTCCAGCAGTCACAGTTTACAAACTGGAGCCAGCACTCACCTCCTCTCTGCCGCCTCTGCCGTCCCCCCGGGAGGGCGATGGGCAGAGAGCCACCACACTCAGGAAGAGCCTTTGTTGCAAGGGCTCAGCCATTGAATTCAGTGACTTTCAGAGAACCCCACACTTATTTTAAAGATTTATTGTTTGCTCTGGAAAGCAGCTCTCAAATACTGTGTCTGCACCCCCTGAACAGCAACATGCACTGTTGGGAGCTGCCAGGCTGCTTGTTGCCTGCAGAGAAGGCTGGACTTGGAGACTGCATTGAGTTGCCTGGATTTTGGGGTGGTGGTGGCAGAGGCCAGAGAGGCCATCACCTCAGTCAGTGATGCACAGTGGGTCACTGTGGCTTCCAGAGTGCAGTGGCAGTGCAGGGCAGGAGGAGAAGGCTGTGTGAGGATAACAGCATTCTTTTTGTTGTTGTTCAGTTTACATCCTCTTCCTTCCCCCTTGCTTTGGAGCTCCTTTTCATGCTGGGCTGCTCCTGGGGCACAGTGAGTTTTAGCTTGCTTGGGGCAGGTATTTCCTCCTTTGCTAAGCAGTAACTCCTGTCTGAGTCCCAGGAACGTCAGGAACGGGACTACACCATGGCAGTGAGTGGGGCAGCTAGGCATCACTGCATGGACGGGGATGGGGATGGGGACACAGCACTTAGACCTGGGAGGGCTGGCTGTGCAGCAGCCTCCCGTGCTGGGTCGCTCTCTGAGATGTCTGGCTGAGACGAGGCAGCCTGAGCCATAACCAAGTTATTATGGGGCCTTGGAGAAGGTGTCTTGGCAGCTGCCATTTGCGCCGTGCAGAGAGTAGCTCCCCCACCTCAGTCCCTCGTTGGCAATAACCGCTAGAAAGCAGCCTTAAAACAACAACCGGCTTTCTAATAAAGCTGGCAAGTAATGCTGAGACAGAAAATGCAGGAGAACCCCATGCAGTCCTGGAGCACAGCCTGCAAACCAGACCTTGCAGCACAATGTCCTAGCCTGATTTGGTGTGTTCTTGTCCCCTTCAGCAGGCTGGGGTCTGGCGGCCACTGTGCCGAGCTGCAGCCTTTGCTCCAAGCTGATGTCCTTTGTCTCTGCTGGTGGCAGGTTGGTACCTGTGCAATGTCAGAGTGGGGCACATCACCTCTACCAGCGGTGACAGCAACAGTGCAAGCTGTGGAGGTGTTGGTGCAGAGAGCTACCCAGCGTGTTCTTACAAAACTGGGCTGATAACTCCAGTGTCCTCTCATTGTAACTTTAATTTAATACCGTGATCGCTGCAGCCCTAGTCCAGTCTTTGTCGTCTTCTTCATAGCCGTGTCTTGCAGTATCTCTCCCGACAGCATGTTTTAAAGTTTTTATTTTGGACATGCGGATCCCGTCTGGATGCTGGCATGCCCTGCTTGGAGCAGTCCCAGCAGCACCGTCTGTCCGGCTGGCACTGGGACCTCTCCTTAGCTGCGGGCTGGCTCGGAGACACGCTTAGGGTACTGCTGGTGCTGGGGAGCCCGGGGGGAACGCGAGGGCTCGGAGAGCCGCGCTCAGCGGAGTCTGTGCGGGAGCGGTGCGGGAGAGGTGCGGAGCAGTGCGGGAGCGGCGCCGGGCTGAGGACCAGCAGAGGGAGCGCAAGAGTGCAGAAATCCCACCGGGAAGCCGGGGGATCGAGGGCTCCGGCTGCGCCGGTGTGCTCCGGTGTGCGCTGCTGCAGCGTGGGCCCCACGGCCGCTCTGCCTTGCGGGCGAGACTCTGCTGCCCCATCCCAGAGCCGCAGGGATCCCCGCAGGAGCGGTCAGGAAAGGTCCGGGTGTCGCAGGCAGCCTTCATTGCTTTGGCTCTCCATCAGCAGCTCCCGAGCCGCTTTATCCGGTGAGAGATGCCGAGATAACAGGTCCTGCAGTCCGGACACAGCCTGCGAGGACAGTCCGCATCCCTCTGCATGGCCGGAGCTCTGCAGTGACTCTGCGGGCTCATCAGGTCACGTTTCAATTCATATTTCTCCATCCCCTGAAACTGAGTCCTTCTCCTCACGCTGCCGGAGTGAGCAAAGCCCTGGCTGGGGCCGGAGGGCAGGCAGCGGGTGCGAGCAGTGCCCCAAAGTGCCAGGCTGCCTGCCAAACCCTGCAAAGGAGCTTTCAGCACCTCCAAGCCCGACTTGCTTTTGGAGTTCACTATGAAAAAGACACCGTGACAAACCCCAGAGGGTTATTTTTGGCAGAAAACTATATTTGAAAGAAAACAGAGCAGCCATCCTGTTGCAGCCAAAGGAGCCTGGAATATCCCTGCTGTGGCTCAGTGCTTCCTTTCTTGCTGTCTTTTCTCCCGGAGGCAAAAATGCCATGAGACTCTGGTTATAACCAGGTTATTCACATGGGAGTATCTGCTCACCCAAAGTGTCCACAGCCTGCTTGTCCTCATTGAATAAATCTCCAGCTTCTGAGCAATGCAAAACCCACCTGGGACCTCCTTCAGCACCCTGTGAAGGGCAGTGGCAGCAGGGCAGGTCCCTGCACTGAATAGGCTCTGCCCAGGCCAGGGGATCACAAACTAAAAAGACAAATAATTCACAGCACATCACTGCTGCTGGTGAGGTACCAAGTGCTGGTTTTGCCAAGAAGAGGTAAATTCCACCCGGGAGGAATTCACTCCTTGCCTGTGCTCATATTAAAATGTGCTGGATGATTTAATTTTAGGCCCGGTTATCTTTCTCACCACAGAGTTTAACACAATTGTGTGGCAGGATGTCTGCAGCAGTCAGATGGGAATAATAGAGGTGTTAGTCACTCCAGAAAAGGAATTAAATTGCTCTGGGCAGTTTGCACAGTTACTTCTGGTGCTCTGCAGGGAGAACCCCTAGGTCTTGTCTAGCAAAGCTTCAGCAATTTTTAGGAAGGCATGGTCAGAATTTTTTATATCTTTGTCTGTCTTTCATAGCAGAGTAGCGTGTCCATGTCGCAGCTGCTGTGGGGACTGTCCTGCTGGCGTCCAGGCGCCGAGGGAGGGTCATTGTCCCATTGTGTGGATGGGAAATACGAGCACAAGGATGCAGAGCTCTGCTTGGAGGCTCCGAGCTCAAGTCTCTGGGGGCCTTGGCCTGAGCTTTAACTACAAAACCATCTTGCACAGTCCTCATGTGCCGAGCAAAGCATTTCAGAGCATCCCCCTCTCTACCCATGACCCTTTGTCAGCAGCTTCCCCGTGCTTGCTGCAGGCTGTTCCTCTGGAAACTCAGCCACTCTCTCCAGCTCAGGCAGCAGCATGGACAAACCTCCATCACAAAAGCTTGAGCCCCAGCCAAATTTCCCAGAGACCAGCCAAGCTCCAGCAGAGCAGAGGCAGTTCTGGCTTGTCCCGCTCCAAACCCCAGGGGCTGGTCCCTGTGATGTGGGCACAGGTGCCACCATGCGTGAAGTCCATGAAGTCACGGGGACCTCATGACCCAAGGGCTCAAGCTGTGGAGCAAAGAGCACATCCTCCTGGAGCCACCATGGAGGAGAGGGACTGAGCAAACCCCAGTGAAAGGGAATGGCAGTTTTGGAAATGTGTAAGTCACACTTGGGTCTGACGTTCCCAAAAAAGAGGTTGTGCTGGCTTCTTCCACGGGTGACAGGGCTCTGGTGGGCATTTCCTCCCGGGCTGGCCCCACCACCCTGGGGCATCCAGACACACAAGAGCAATTGTGGCTTTCTCGCTGTTGGGCAATGAGCACTGAATGGTGGGCTTGAATACTGTTGGGGATTTCAATAGAAAATGCTTTCAGATTGAAATGACCTTGATTACAGCTGGTTGAATAATTTATTGTGAATAAGGTTCTGTGCAAAGTTTGGCATCCTCACATTCATTATGTAACGATTGGTGATTACATTTTTTCCAATTTTTATCCTGTGCTGATCTTGGTATTAGCCTGAAATGCCAGCAGTGCAATGACAAGAGAGAGCACCCGTGCCAACATCCATGCAAACACTCATGCCAGCTCAAGCCTTACTTGCTTTTTATAGAGGAACATCAAGCAACCCAGAACTCCTCCTCCCTCAGAAACATGCAACCCACTGATGCTCATTTGGCTATTTTTAATTTGATTAAGGGCTCTGCAAGTCCCCTTGGGGGGACGGATGCAAATGGGGAGATGCATTTGTCACTGTGAACAACAACTTTCTGTAAACATGTATTCCCATGTAAACCAATTTAGTGCCAATTTATTCAGCAGTTTATTCACTTTTCTTTTCCATCATTATGGGATTATGATTTTAGTAATAAAAACTAGGATGAATTGTCCCTGATAACTACACTGATAATTTACAGAAGCAGAATTTCTTGCCTTCTATGCAATTTCTGGCAGAAATGTGTCAACAGAATTACTTAACAAAATAATAATAAGTATCAGTCATTAGTCATAGAAATATTTTGTAGATTCAGTGCATACTTTTACATGTGATATGGATATAAGGACACACATGGAATTGCACTGATTAAACTACAAATGCAACACTTAAGGTGGGAAAAACCTATGTGACCACCACTGTGTCTTAGTCTTAAGCCAGATATATCTAATTTTAATTGTTTGGAAGTGGGTTTTAAGTAAGCCACAAAAAATTTGCTTTAAACCACCAGTCCTGTCTGTACAGGAAGTTGCATCAGTGTCTTTTAGCTGGTGCAAATCTGTGTGCAGACAAACCCTGCGTGACACGTCCTCCTGGAGGCACATTCCAAACTCACAGCACACTGTACCTTTAGTGCTGACAGGTCAGCACCAAGAGCTAGGGCAGGAACTTTAAAAAAATGGGAGATCATTAGTTTTTTCTGTGGTGATCAATGAATCCAGGACAAAAAAAAATTTGCACTAAGTCATCAGCTGCAGTGAATTAATCACCCATTATTTGCTGTTCTGCTTCCTCCACTGGGGTTCACTGAATAGTAGCATCCACAGGAACTTTATAGCACTTGTAAGAACTTTATGTTTTAGGTGAAATGTGATTTCTTTGAAGGATAAATATGACCTGTAGTCAATAACACCAATGACTTCAAATCGTCACTCTGACTGCCATTGTGGTGGGTTGGCTAACAGGAAAATGAGCCTGCTGGTCTCTGTGTGTGCTCAGGCTGTTGTAAAACACCAGCAGGGACTCTGGGACCTGCTGCTGCTCTGAACCCAGCAATGCAAAGGGATAGCTCCAAGGATTCACAGGAATCAGGTGAGAAAGATGTTGCTATAGTTTTTTTAGAAGGGCATCTCTAAGGGACTGTGCTGGCAGGTGAGCTTGTGCCTCCCAGCAAAAAGAGATAGAAACACAGAGCTGGAAGGTGGATTTGCAGCAGCAGGGCCCTAAAAGTAGGGCTTGTCCCAGGCAGGAGTGGGAGCTGAGACCCCTCCAGCTTCTCCAGCCAGGACCCAGGGCAGCTCAGCTGTAAATGTTATTGTGTATTTATAAACAAGAGCAGGCTGGAGGGATGATATGGCTCTGTTTACCCCAGTGGCATGCAAAAGTAAACACCCCAGATGAGCTGATCATTAACTTGCCTCCCCTGCTTTCGTGCCTATGTGAATAGGAACATTCCCCCTCTCTCCTTTGCTCTGTCTGGTTTTGTTTGCTCTATCTCCACAGGGCTGATTTAATAGCCCTCCTTGAACTCAGAGAAGGCTATCATTTGCCTGCAGATCAAAACAATGCTGACTGCCTTACATTTGAAAAACCCCCAATTTCTGCTTTATGATCGAGATAAAAATCCTCCTCTCAGTTTCAGAAAACAGGCAGTGAAACTTTGTGTGGTTCAGGACAACCCCACAAAAACCAAGACTTTACTGAGAGGTTGGGAGCAAGCCAATTTGATGCATTAATCTCAAGAAATAAATCACATAAATAAGAGATAAGCACATGTTTCCCCCCAAGCAAATAGAGGCCACTTGGCTGTGAAAGGCACGTCCTTCTCAAATAATGAGTGGGAGACTCTAATTCCAGGCTCGCAGTCAGTATTTCTGTAGGGGCTTGCCGGCTGCGAGCAGAGGAGTAGCTGAGCATTATCAGGCATCTATTGAGAGGGTGTATGTCTGACACAGCTCACAGAGCCAGCAGAAAAGTCAGCACAGATTATTTTCCCACCCACACACTTTCACAAGGAGTCAACGGCGCCACTACTGCACAGGTCTCGTAAAGGGTCAAGGATTTATTTTTCTTGAGTGAGCAACAAACTTCTTTTTCCATCAGCAATAATGTTTTGTGACAGTGAGGCACCATCCCTAGGATCCCAGTAGTCTCTGACCCAACAGACACTGAAACTGCAGGCACACTGTTGGGTTAGTGCCCAGCATTTGGTGGCTCACAGAAACCTCCCCTTTGCACTGGGTGAGATGTCCAAGACAGACACTGGAAAAGTGAAAAACACCTGAATTGCCACTGAAATCCTAATCCACCTCCTTCATGTTTCATTGCATAGGCCTCAGTAATGAGGGTATTGCAGGAATGCTGGCTGGGGTGTCAGGAAAGACAGATGGATGGGGCTGGTCCAACATCAGGCACTGGAGGGGCAGGAGGGGTCTCAGGTATGGGCTGGTGGGTGCAGAGGCAGAGGCTGTCTGGGTTGTGGTACCCAGCAGCCACCTTGACCTGGCTTTTTCCTTTGGAGAGGGAAAAGCCAGGGAGTTCTGCCACATGGATGAGGTCTGGTGCAGCCTGCATTTGCAATCCTGAGTGCTGTAACGTGACTGTGGCAGCAAATTTGGGTTAATCTGGAGTTTGACTTTTGTGGCTCTAGGAGGCACTTCATGAAAACCCAACCAGCCAAGTCAAATGAACAAACACCCACATCCTTGGTAGCCTGACTCTGCTAAAATTAAATGCCCTGAGATGTGCTTCTCTCATCAGCTCTTTCCTAAACTTGCCTTTACTTTCTTCCCTCTGCAGCATCCACAAAGCAGGGCAGTACTGCAGCTCCCCAGGGTCACCCATCCCCAGCTCCATGCTAGGCAGTCTCATCTCTGCCGTGTTCCTGAGGTGGCCTGGGCTGTGTTCCTTGGCTCCAGCATTTTGCCTCTCCATCCCCACAGCCCTGTTCCAGCTTTTCTCATTTATTCTGGGCCATACTGGCAGCTGGCTTGATTCTTGCAAATCTACCAAACCACATCTCATGGAGATTGATCACAGAAGCCGTTGCTGTCCTGTGGAAAGCCATTTATTTGCTAGTTAGTCCCCAGGGTGTCTCTGGAGGGAGAGGAGGAAGGTGGACAATAACGGGAGTGAAGGGTCCCTGCTCGGCTCAGGCTTCCTCAGGGATGTGAAACCCCAGCCAACCACTGTGTGCTTCCACTCAGACATGGGGCTATTTTTAGTGCAGCGTTTCAACTGGGTTCCTGTTCCCTCAGCTCAGAGCCCAAATGTTTTCTCAGACACTCACTATTGTGAGTGGCCCGAGGCAGGAGGGTGGCCCAGCTTTTCCCTGCAAGCTGAGCAGCTGTTAGGGCTCAAAATCAAGGCATATCCCTCAGCCTTACCTGCAAAGGGCTCTTCAGAGCCTCCTCTGCTGAGGTCTGGGCTGATAACTCACAGCACAGGACAGGTATCTGCTGCCCTTCTTCCTCTGCTCAGCTCGGTTAAACTCCTGAGCTGCGAGTCCTCTGCACTGGACCTGCGGAACCAGCCGGGTGTGCAGAGCAGGATGTGCTCAGGGATGCTGGAGGGCTGCAGATGACACAGAGGATTGGCTGCTCTCAGATGCATCTCTCCATGCTGGCAGCTTGTGTCACACCTGCCTTGTGGCAGCTGAGGCATTGCAAAGGGTACATAGAAAAAACAAGATCTAAAGGCAATGCACCATCGACCTGCATCAACTCTTTTCAGGCTCTTCCCCCACCTGCAGGCAGGGAAGTTCTGGGAAATACTGTGACCTCCTGCTCAGAAGAGCACCCCACCTCCAAACCAGCTCTGGTTCTGCCTACTAGCCAGCCCAGTATACCTTGCCCTCCTCAGGAGCTTTCCCCATCAGCTGCAGACACCTCCTTGGGACAATCTCTCTCCTGCTCATGGGGTCACAGTGTGTAGGGACAGGAATTATTGGCCTGCTGACTGTGGGACATGATTGTATCCTTCAGGAGAAACAGAAGAAGATAGGAAATAAATTCTCTGTTTTAATGACTGGTTATGGAGACAGAGGTCATCACCATAGCAAACAGAGTCTCCTTTGGGGAAAGATGAGGGTTGCTGAGCTGAGCTGGGTTGTTTCCACATGCTGTGTGCTCACCGAGATGTTTGGGAAGTGCTTTGTGCCAGTGAGCTCCGCTGTGTGTGCGTGTGTCTGGTTGGGCACAGGGCAGCTCTTCCTGTGCCTGGACTGGAAACATTTTAAACAGGACACTGAAGAGTAGCAAATAATAAAAACCACACTCCAATCTGAGATTACCGGATGAATAATCACTGGTGTTGAAATACACAAAACTCTGTGAGTCTGGGCTCTCAGTGCTTTCACCAGTACCCAGTGGATGTCCAAATACAAACAATGAGCAACCACAGCAAATGCAGTGGGGGGAAGGGGAGTGACATTTTGATCTGTCACTGGGCAAGGGGACAGGGACTTGCCAGGTCTCTTGGGGGTGCTGTGGCCTCTGTGTGTCTGGGCTGCACAAAGGAGGTTTTGTGCCCAGACCCCCTCCCTGGTTCCTGGTTCTCTCTCCCTGTGCCTGCCTCTTCTGCTGCTGGTGGGCTGCAAACCTGGGTGAGCTGGCTCTGAGGGACTCCCAGCCACACACAACTGCCCCATCTGTGCCCAAGTGCTGTGTCCAGAACTCACCAGAGCTTCTTCCATGAAGAAATTGGTCTGGGAGCCCAAGGCCATGGCAAGATGGTTCACACTGCCTCCAATAACCTTATGAAAAGGTCCACAGCCAGCCGAGTGTCGAGCTGCCAGCTCCAAGCAGAGAAGCAGGTTACAAAACAGAGACAGATGGCCAGGGTTTAACTTGGGCACTTTTTCATTACTTCTATCACGATACAGCCATCAGGAGTGTGTCTGCTGCCTTTGCTGTAACTGAAGGGCTGGGCTCCCTCTCACCCCCAGCTCGGTGGCACCCTGTGCCCTTTCTGGGATCTGGGGCAGACCTGATTCTCCCTGCCAGGACTTGAACCAGTCTCTGTATACACAGCCAGACTGGGAGCAGTGGTGCAGGGGCTGCTGTGTTCAAAGAGGAGGGGAGGGCAGGGGGTCCAATCTGCAGGGTAAGAGCAGTGTCCTACAGGGATGAGGAAGGAGGTAGGTCAGGCACGGAGGGATGCAGGGAGGTGCTGGAGCTGCTGGGGATGAGGACACATCAGTCCAGGGCCTGGCATCTGTGGCCACATCACAGCAGCAAATCTGCCATTCCCCAGACCCCTGGCATCAGCACTGACTACACAGGTGTACTGAAGGACTTGGCTGCCAGATTGCACAAAAACCCCACTCCAGGCTGGGGTCTGGGTTTAGGGTGGGCAGCAAAGGGTCCTGGGCCCTGTGCAGCACCCTCAGTGTCCGGTCCCACATGCTGCAGGGGATAACTGCACTGGCCACCCCATTGTCCTGCAAATTGGGGAGCTGCAGTTCCTGGAGCTGCCTACCCCTTGGCCATGCCTGGCTGGATCCCCCCATGCCCTCAATCTGTGCAGGACAACTCTGCAGGACAAAGGGGAGCTGTGCCACTCATTCTTCAAACCTCACTGGCCCAGGCCAAGGTCCCCTCAGTCACACCTGGAGTCAGTTGGACCCTGACTCCAAATCCAAATAATTGTTAAATAAAACCAAGAGGGATGTATCACTAACAACATGAGAGAGATTAATTCCTTGCACGGGTGGAGAGAAAATACATGCCAGGCCATGTCTGTTTTCTATCAGCAATTTAAATGGCTCTCTGGATGTAAGATGAGTATGTCCCCTTACTGGGGAGCACCACACTGCACTTGCAGGGCTTTTCCCACTCTCAAGCCCAGCTGCTGCAGAAATACAGGCAGGCAAAATTGTCTGGGATCAGGAGTCACCAGCACTTAGTTTTTAAATAATTTGGCTATTTTAAATGCTGACACTGTTAGGTTTTTTGACCACAAACTTTGCCCAGCCTTCCACTCCAACTCCACCTGAAGCAGACCAGCTGGCCACTGGCACAGACACTGCTGTGGTGGCACCACGGTGTGACACATCTGCCCAGGGACACAGCATCGTAGCAAATCCTTGTGCAGAGCCCCCCCAGGTGCTGGCTGCTCTCGTGTCCCTATTGTAGGTGGCCCTGAGTGACACCTGGCCATGGGGGTTCCTGGCTGGCATTGGAGCTGCTGGTTTGTGCTGGTCATGGTGCCTGTGCTGGAGTTTCGCCAGCAAACTTCTTGTTCAAACATCAGCTGTACTAAATTTGTACGAAGCATTTCTCATGCTGTCCAGATGCCACTGCTTCTAAAAATAGTCCAGTCTAGTCTGTTTTCCCAGATTCTTGCCTTTTATCAGCAATAGTTTTGATAGTCTTTGCAATATTCATTTGTCCATGTCAGGCCAGCAACTCCTGGGAATAGGAGTCATAGGAGTCAATCCCAGCTGTCCCATACTCCCATTCATGCCCTGCACAAAAAAAAAACCAAACCAAAACAAAACAAACAAAAAAAAATACCATGAACAATCTTTTTTCATTGGAAAGCAGAAGTTTTTTGTGCACACTCAACAGGAGCAGGGTGGCAGAGGGTCAAGCCCAAGCTTTCCCTGCAGAACTCCCCAGCTCACAAAAGCTGCTGTGGATCCTCCCTTGGCACTGGTGCAGCAGCTGGAGTGGGATCAGGACATCCCTGAGGATCCCGTGGTGAGCTGTGCAGTCTCACCAGGACAAGAAGAGCCATAGGATGGGTTGAGATAGGGTGGGAGGAGATTAGAGAACATAACATGAGATTGAGTGGGCTGGGGGTGAGCTGGGATGGGGATGAGGTTGGGGTAGAAGGTGGTGGTACAATGGCATGCCAAGCCAGCATCCAGGGGAAATTTTGTCCTGCTGCCTCTTTGGTGGGAAAAGCTGAGGGATACAATCTTGCCTCAGTTTCCCCATCTCTCAGTGGGTATCAGTGTGCTCTTTGAGAGCCTGGCAGCTCTGTCAGGCTGGAAGTCACCACGTCAGCTGTTCAAGTGCCAGACAGACGCTATCTGTGACACTGTTGTCTTGCTATTATTTTATTTCATGTAAAATTTATGCCACTTCTGAAACATTTCTGCAAGCACAGCTTGTAGAGACCTTGTCATCATTTAAGTATCCAGTGATATGTCCAGTTCTTGAATGTCGTGGCTTTTCCTTTGTTTATTTTTCCTCCTCCTGGACCTTTTGCTCAGCAGACAGGCTGGTTTTTGGGGGTTTTTTTGGCTCTGCCTGCCTGGAATGAGCATCCTAGGGGGTGCAGTGTTGGCAGAGCCTGTGCAGGACTGTGTTGAAGTCCCAGGGGTGGTCACAGGGGGGCAAGGAGAAGGCTGATGGGTGCCTTAAAGAGTAAGTTCAAGGGAAGAGCAGGGGCAGAGCTTTCCTGAAACACAACCAGCATCAGCCTGGCCGGCCCTGAGCTCACATTTACATTTCAAGGGGTGATGGACCTGAAGAGACACTTTGGGAGAAGAACATCCCTCCTTTGAATGCTGCACCGGGATCATACCAGAGAGCCTCCAGCAGCAAAGCTGTGCCTGTTCTCCGTGCAGAAGAGCCTTTGGGAGCTGCGGACGCCTCCGGGCACGCAGGTGCGGGCTCAGGCACGGAGTGTGCACACCCGGCTGTGTGCGGGCAGGGCTGCTCCCGGAGGCTCAGCCGGGGCACACGGCGCTGTTTGCCGGGTCCCCTCGGCGGGAGCCGCTGCCCTTTATTCTGCTTTTCCCGGCGCGGAACAAACAAGCGCGGGAACAATGCTTTCCAGGAACCCCGCACTTCCTCCGGGAGCGCCGGCTCCGGGCTGCGAGCGCCGCAGAAGCGCCCAGCGCTCTGCCTGTGCGGCGAGCCCGAGGGGGAGAGCCCGCCCAGCCATCCTGCCAGCGCTTTTGGTAAAAAAAAAATAATAAAAAAAAATTTGTGACTTATCCTCCGTCCCCCAAAAGAGCGTTTGAATTCCCGGTGCGAGGACAGGAACACATCGGTGTTTCAGGGAAGGCTCAGAAAGTGCTGATGAAGCATTTGGACTTCGGGACTTCCAGACTGGAGGGGAACACGCGTGGTGAGAGGCTCGTTCCCACAGCTCCTCTAAAAAAACCCCATGCATTTGTGCATTTGTGGAATGGGCTGCATATAAATGATCCATAAATAAGCTTAACATTAGCGAGCAGGTGGAACAGGGCAGGGTTCAGGAAATTATACAAAGCGAGTAGACAAAGAGCCGGGCTGCGGTCGCTCTTTGTGTTGGGGAGCTGGGCTCACTCCGTGCAGTCACAACGAGTTAGTGCGAGGCACAAAGGCGGCAATTTTGGGTTTGATGAAACTCTCTGACAGCATTCATATGTTAAATGATTATGTGCTACTATCTGCTGGTGCAGCACGCATATCACAGGAGAGGCACAAACGAATCTGTTGAGGCCAGACTGCAGTGTCACAGGAGATGTCATTAATAAGCCAAACAAGAGCAGGGTAAAAAAGCAAATTTGTTGTGGCTCTTACTCAATGACCAGGCACATCAAGTCAGGAAGAAATGACTAATGTGGAGCAACACAGATGTACGTTCTGGCATTTGAAATTCTAATCCAGATGCAAATACTGTAGTCAGGAGCCTGTCTCCCACCTTCAAAAGCTCAGACACCCAAGAACCGCGTGGCATCCCCCGTGCCAGCCGGTGCCTGCAGAGGCAGGCCAGGGCTGTTCAAAGGCATGCCCAGCACAACCATTATTCTGCCCTTTTGCTTGCTGTCCATTCAGTCTTTGTGAGGTGCCACGGGGAATCGAGTGACATTTGACACAGGAGCAAGGATTAGACACGTCTCGCCCTCCCCTGTGGGTGACACAAAGCCTGGCAGAGGAGCCACCGAAGGTGCTGCCAGGCAGAGCCTCTGCACACCTGGAGCACCTCCACACAGGAGGGGAGAGCCCCCACGTGTGCTGCCTTCAACCCCTGCCTCCAGTGAAAAGATGTCTGAAAGCCTCGATGACGGGCAGCAGGAGGTGAGTGGGCAGGTGACGGGCTGCAGAGCCCCAGGTGTCCCTGTCCCTGCCATGGCCCGTCCTGACTGGATTGACACAGATGTGGGAGCCATCTCGTTTACATTTCGACAGCCATAGCACAGGTCTCGGGCTGGGGCACCCCCCAGCTGCCCTGGAGAAATAAGATCACATGAAACAGCCATCTCCACACAGGCTGGGGATGCCCAAATCTCTAGTGGGCAGCCAAAATTGGGTTATGTGGGCTGTGGAGGAATTGCCCCAGCTCCCAGGACCCTGGAGCACAGCTGGCTGGCTGCCCAGGGACACTGGAAATTCATGCACCAGTCTTGTTTTGCTGGTCGGCAGCTACCAGGTTTAGGTTGCTTGTGGAGGGATTGACCCAGGGCTGGCTTAGAAACATCCGTGTCCTGATCCCCAGCAAGGTGCACAGGGTCCTGCAATGTCACCCTGTCACCACTCCTGCCCCCCAGGACAGAATCAGAGTGGTTTAGGATGGAAAAGCCCTCTAAGATCATCCAGTCCAACCATTAACACAGCACCACTGTGTTCACTGCTAAACCACATCCCCAGGTGCCCCATCCACACACCTTATGAATGTTCAGGACAGCACGCACCCAAAATCTTTTCATTCCCATTCCACTAGTGCCAACTTTCTTCTCGCAAAGCATTTTCACCTCCCCTCAAAAGAGCAAAATGGAAATCGAGAGTGCATAAAGATTTTTATCTGGAGCCAGAGGGCTTTGGGAGCGTGTCTGCCTGCTCGGTGGCAGGGAGGGCAGGCTCCGTGGGTAGGGCAGGCTCCGTGGGACCTCCAGCTCTGCAGGGAGCCCTGTCCAGCTGCAGACCTCGGCACAGGGCTGGCCAGTGTTCCTCATGCAGCAGATTGCAGTGCAAGGTTTTATTGCCCAGTCAGCTCGCCCGTATCAGTCAGCTATTTGGCTGAAGGGGAGGCGTCCATTCAAAGCCAGTTTACAGCAGAGGCTTTATTTTTATTTTAAAAGCATCTGGAAATTAAAAATCCCCTTTGGCACTTATCCACTTTGGAGACAGAGCCAGGCCTGTCGTCTGGCCAAGCAGCCCTGCTCTAGCTGAGCTGGGTGGATCCAGTGCTGGGACATTTTTCTAACTCGAGCAGGAGTGGGATGTTGGATTTCTTCCAGCAGCTCCATGAACTCCCCACGCCAAGTGTTGGTTTGGTCCTCACACCACGTGTGTCCCACAGTGGGATGTCACCCAGAGGCATTCAGGGTGTGCTGTGCTCTTCCCCAGCCCAGGGACATCTTAGAGGTGGTGCCTTGGCCAGGACAAAGAGTGATGGGAGGGGTGGTGCGTGAAGGTTCACCTCAGGTGAAGGGCAACCATGCAAAACATGAGTTGTTTATTTCCATTGTGGGATGGCTGCAGGTCTGACAGGTGACTCTGCCCAGAACTGGCTGAACCTGGTGGCACAGGTGTGCTGAGTTTACAGCAGAGCTCTGCTAAGTTCTCCATGAGCAGTGTATTCCCTGCAAATCCACAACATTTTATTGAATTTTTCCTTGGCAGGGTGGCAAACCCAAGGTGGGGTCATCCCTTGGGTCAAGGGGTGTTTTGGAGAATGGATAAAAAACAAAGTGAGTGAATCCAATGCCCACATGCAGTTACAGTTGCACAGACATGGTTTGCATCCTGCAGGCAAACTGCAGGCCCTGGAAATCTCCAGCCTGCTCTGGCAGCTGGCACCTCTGCCCAGCCCCTGTGTCCCTTCACCACTCCTCAGCAGGAAGGCAGGTTAGTCTGGAACGGGGCAGAGAACAGGGTGATGGCAAAGATTCATCCATCCTGTGTCACAGAAAATTGAGAAGCCCCTGTCCAGCAGCTTGGGATTGCCACTGTGGAGACTAAACTGGCTGAGTGGATCAGCTGCAAGCCAGAACAGCATCTTTTATCCAAAAAGGGGGTGAGGTGAACAACTGTGTGTTCAGCAAAGAGCTGAGGATCTGCAGACTCAGCTTTCACCTCCATCCCAGGAGGGCCTGGGCTGCCCTCCTGCCCTTGAGGTGGGAGCTCCACAACCTGGGGCAGCTGCAGCCAGAGGTGTGTTCCCTGCCTGATCCACACCTGGAGGGAATGAGGATTATTGCTTGTGAGTGTCTTTTCTGGCAGGAGAGGAAGGGGATACCCATCAGGCTGGGAGAGGGGATCAAACAGGCAAAGAACTATAACCTCTCAGCCTATCCTTCCCAACCTGCCCTGTCCCACTGGCTCCTTCTTCCAGGCACAGCCCCATCCCTGCTCCAGCATGTCAGCGCTGCAGCGGATGGGCTGCCCCTTGTCCCTCCCCAGTCCTGCTGCACAGGAGATGAGAAAGATCCATTCCACCAATGGCACAGGCCAGTGAGGGCCAGGCACGGGGAGACACGAGCAGAGACTCTTCTCTAATCTTAGCTAAGCCCCTGCAAAGCCCTACTGCACAGACAGAAACTAGACTTCTTCAGAGCCTCATAAAACTGAAAAAACTGCGGCCAGACCCTTATGGCAATGGCAACACGCCCTCTTTAGCACAAAGCCCATCTTCCCACATTGGATTGCAAGTCCCCCTTTCAAAGTATGGAAGCATTAGATCTTTGCAAAGAAAGGATTTCCTGAATTATTCTAACACTGAAAAAAACCCCCAATGTATTCTTCCCTGGCTCTTGCAGGCCGTTGAAGTACTTGGCTGATTTTTTTTTCTTAAAAAAACTCCAAAAGCCAGAGTCATGACATAAGAACAGGATCTTGTACTTAGAGGGGACATGAACCTTCAGAGCAGGCTGTGCTACCAACTCTGCCTCTAATAATAGCTGCCAACTTTGTGAGCATTGTACATTGTTTAAAGAATCTAATCAAGTTATATATTCCTTTTGAAGTCAGACAACTTTGATTTAACAATGGCTTCAGAGCTTTGAAAAACCCAATCTTTTCTAGTTTGTCTTTCACGATAGTTCCTTACCTGTCTCCCATTGCTGAATAAATCATTATAAACATAAACCAGATGCCTAATGCTAACAATAACTTTAGAGAGCCCTGCTTCCCCCAAGATGTATGGGCAATGACTAACACACTTTTAGCCTCCAGACTTAATTTAAAGCATTCTGGAATTGTGCACTGGTGAGATGAAGGCTGCCCAAGACAATAACTTTTACATTAAATATAATCTCTCTCTTTAGCAGCAACAAAGTCAAGGTTGTTCTCCTTCAGCCCTGGTGTCTCAGCTGGCCATGGGCTCTCTGCGAGCCTGGAGGCACTGGAAAAGGAAGACCAACTTAAAGAAAATGAAGTGTCTGTGTTTGAATGCCTGGGAGCAGCAGGTTATGTGACTTGCAGTGAGCATGCAGCAGCCAGGCACTGCTCCTCACAGTGAAGTCAGTGCTGTTTTCAGCAGAGGTGTGACAAGGGGCAGTGCTGAGTCTCCAGGTGTGACAAGGGGCAGTGCTGAGTCTCCAGGTGTGATAAGGGACAGCGTTGAGTCTCCAGGTGTGACAAGGGGCAGTGCTGAGTCTCCAGGCGTGACAAGGGACAGTGCTGAGTCTCCAGGTGTGATAAGGGACAGCGTTGAGTCTCCAGGTGTGATAAGGGACAGTGCTGAGTCTCCAGACACGCCGACTCCCTCTGGCAGAGCAGCAAACACTCGAGCTGCCCTCAGCCTCTGTCAGCAGCCGAGCTGAAGCACTTTGAAAGCTGGAGCTCACCGTGCCTGGAGACAGATCAGGGATGTGTGGAGCAGTGCAGGGGCTGTGCTGGTGGAAGATGAGCGTTCCTGACCCAGAGACCCCAGCCCGCAGAGCCAACAGCTGCTCCAGAGCTGCTCCACAGGGAATATATTGCTTAACAGAGGAACACATTTAAATGCATTACTAGCACAGCTAAATTAGTGTCTGGAGATTGAGCTCTGGCAAAGGAACAAAGTTTTGAAAGCTTCCTTCAGTATTCTTCCACTTTCCTATGTCTGTGCACACTAAGCCTGCAATGGGGTTAATCTTGCCGTTTTATTTTCATGATTTTTTCAGTCCTGTTCTACAAGGTTTGCTGTCTTCCTTGGTTTGGTTATTTGAAGCCATAACCAAAAAGTAGAGAGAAGAAGAAAGGATGGGAGGAAATCTTTGGATCTGTCAAAGTTAAGGAAATTAATATTAGATAAACTCTTCCACACAGAGGTGCTTTGCCCTTGTGACGTTGCTGGCACAGTGTGGCACAATGGGAAGCTCAGTGCAGAATTTCCTGACAAAGACTGAACTAAAAGGAGCCATTGCTAAAAATATACCAAAAAGGAGGCTCATGGGGAGCTGGATGGGGATTATTGCTCCTCCCTGAACTTCACAGCAATACCCCTGGTTTTTTGAGGGATGTTTTGTGGCAGTCTCCCAAGCAACCCAGTCGCACTGAAGTTCAAGGATGTGTTTGAAACCCTTGCACAGATACCCCATGAAAAAGAAATGCACCCCAAAACAATCAGAGGGAGGTTTTCTAGAAGGTCATCCCTTGCATGAAATTTCTGTTACCTTTGTATCACAGCTTAGCCTTTCCTAATTCCCAGCTGCTTGGTAAAGCTTCAGCCCAGGACTGTTTTTTTTTATTCTAATTTTCGAGTGAAACCTCACCAAATTATTTGATATGGGGGCCAAAGTAAAGCAGAGAGTGGCTTGAGGGGAGGAAAGACTCCAGACCCAGCATCTCCCAGGAAACTTTTGCCACCAGTTTCACTTTTGTGCTCAGCAACAGGAGAGCTGCTTGCCAAACCAGACCCCACCAGCTCTCCAGCCACACTTGCAACACCACCAAATCCATCTCCAGAGGAGGCACTAGGACATTAGAATATAAAAGGCTGTAATTTATGAACTTTAAACCATATTTTTTGATTATGGTGGATAGCAAGCAAACCCTGAAAGTCATCTTTTACAGAAAACATTAATTCTAGATGATGTTTTTCCCTTATAAAGAATGATTTACCTGTCTCTGCGGGGTTGTACTTTTTGTACAACAGAGCACATGTCTGTTCTGGTTCCTTACATATGAGGTACAGATCCCAGGCAAGCAGCTGTCCTGGGGTATTGTGGGGTTTCCATGACAAATGGGAATGCTCTACAGGCAGCTTTCATTTTTTCCTCTGCAAGCCTCAGTACATTGGCAGTTGTCAGAGTCCTGTGAACTTTCATATCTATTATGCCTTCACCACTACAAATGCTTTCAAATTAACAACCAGACACATTTCCTCTCTATGACTAAGCAGGAAAATGAAGAGAAAAGACAGAAATTATTACATTACAGAGTACCTTCTCCTCAGTCCCACTTAGCAATCACTTTGTAAAGTGATCTGAAAGATTATTTACATTGGGATACATCTAAGGGGATGAATAAGAGCAAACACTCCAAAAAGGGATCACAGCTGTTTCCTTTCCTCTCCCTGCCTGTCTCTGCTCCCAAGCAATCACCCTCATGCCGGTGTCAGGCAGAATCCTCACAAAATAGTAAGAAACATGCATTTTTAGTAATCCCATAAATACATTTTTATTTCAATGTTTAGCTTACTGCTCTTTCCAATTCCTGTTTGCCTTTGAAAAGGGGTATCTTAAATCTGTGCATGGACAAGGGCAGGTGATGCCTTGGGAAAGCTGACCTGGAACAGAGGCTGGACAGAGTTAAAGATTCCTACTTACAGAGTTAAAATCCCTACTAAAAAGTAGGGATTTATTAGGGATTTATTAAAGTAGGGATTTATTAAATATTATCAATGGATCCACCTTGGGCAGCGTAAGAGCCCAGCCAGGGCTGCACCCAAGGTGAACCCAAAATGGTCACAAAATACATGACCAGTCACAGGGTCTCTCACTTTTATAAGTTCTGGTCCATTTGCATATTGGAGTTAATTGTCCAATTACAGCTTTGGCCCATGAAGTCCCATCTTTCTTGTTTTTCTCTCTTCAGTCCATGTTGTTTATGGTCTTTGGCCTGAAATTTGGGTCGGTTGTCCTTGGTCCCCAGCTGGAGAAGGAATTGTTTTGTCTCCCTACTCTGTGGAGAGAGCTCACCATCCCCTAATGTGAATCTCAGAACTACCCACTAAAGCAGCACAGAATCTGAAAAATATAGAAGCTAAAACCTGAGGCATCACAGGCACACGGAGAGCAATCCCTTCTGTAGGAGCAGATGCACTGCTGCACTGGCAGTTACAGGAGGAATAGAAAACCAGGAGAAATAGAATAGAATAGAATAGAATAGAATAGAATAGAATAGAATAGAATAGAATAGAATAGAAAGACAGCAGTGCAAGGGGAAAGTTTTCTAGCAGTATATTGCAGAGCTGTCCCACCACTGCTGGCACAGGCTTCCAGACATGCACGTGGTGGGATGCACAGCAAAAGGCTGCAATGCTGGAGTCACAGCCCAGCACCCCTTCTGAGTATGACATCGGGGTCCCAGGTGTCCATTTGGTGCATCTGGCACAACGATCTTACATCTGAAAATAATGAGAGAGATATTCAAAAATTAAAGAAATTCACTATTTCACAGTCTTTTCTCACAACTTTGAATTCTTCCTGTTAATTTCTTCATCTTTTGACAGTGCCTTTTCAAACCATGATCAACGGCCCCATCTGCCTGGCAATGAGAAGTGGAGCCTCAGTCTTTGATGAGGACTTGCAGGGCTCCAAGACCTTCGATGGTCACTGGTGGGAGATCACATTCAGGCAACCCCAGGGATCCTCCTGGTCTGGCAGCCTATGGATAAAATCTGTGTGAGTGACTTAAAAGCCTCAAAAAATTGCCATGGTGAGTAATCCCCTGAGATTTGGTGTTGCCCTCATAAACACAGGCTGTCCTTTTTTATATTTAAACATCAAAGGATGCCATTTGCTTTTAAAGTGATGTTTGGTGTTAATATTCTGTTCCTACAGGCCAGTTGGATCACGGGGAGGATGCAGTCATCTCAAAATAAAGGTCTGCTGTGCTGACTGATAGGCTTGAAAAATTGTGCAACAAATGCCAATGCACAACTCATTTATACAGGACACAACTGGTGGCAGATAATGTTCCGTCCTGGAAATGCACAGAAATGTTTTATTTCTACCTTCACGGAGAAGAAAACAGAGTGTTGTGTTCCTATACTTTTTATAACTCTTCCCTCACCCTGCTTCAGGGCTAAAATTTTGCTATTGTGGCAAAATTTTAGTCCTGAAGAACTGTGGTGGGGGAGCTTTAATCAAGGGTTGAACCTTTATGCCACAGGTTCAACCAAAAGGAACTGACAGGGTGTCGGTTCAGGCCAAATTTTTCTGTCCGAATGGTGATGCAGAAATCAGAAAAGTAGCAAATTTTATTATGCTTGTACTTCTGGGGCAGACTGTGGCTCTTCAACAACTTTTGATGTCTTGGGGACAAAGCTGTCCAGGCTGTTTCTTCTCATCCCTGTGTTTTGCACAGCTCTAAGTGTTGTATGAGAGGAGATCACAGCAGAGAGAAAGGAAGATACAAACCCCTCTTTTCTTAGCCTCTTGGCTAAACTCCAAGTATTTTAAGCATTTCTGGTAGGGGTTGATTCCCCCAGCGAGCCCCAGAGCTCTCATCTCTGAGGCTGTAAATCAAAGCCTGTTCACAGGAGATCAGCACATGCCAATACTGCTTTAGGCTTTATGGCATGCACACTTCAGACATCGATAGCAATAGGCCATCCCTCCCTGCAAGCCTTTTAGTGATCTCAGGATTGTGGTTTGATTTAGTGGGCAGGGGAGAAAAGCACAATGGAAGTCATACAAATGATTACATGCAAAGATCTGTTCCTCTTGTGAGACCCCTTGTAAATAATTTAACAAAGATCTTTAACAAGTCGCACTCTAAAGGAAAAAGTTGGTCCACTTTAAGCCCTGTTTTTCCAATTTGGATGTTTAAATCAGTACTGCAGTCTTTTAAAACAGCCAGATTCTGTAGAAATTGCCACAGAGAGACAGACGCAGAGTTCTGGTTGCCAAGTGCAAAGGAGAAAAATGTGAGAAACTCTGTTACAGGCAAACATGGGGTAATCTCCTTTCCCCCAGGACAGCTCATCCAAGCCTTGGAGACTAGTTAAAATATTAAAGCTAGAGGTTTTGCCCTTCCCAAACCACTGTTCACTTGAACTCTGCAGTCATGCTTTTCTCCACAGGAAGATTCAGCAAAGCCTTTGATAATTTTATGGGAACACCTCATTGCATATTTTAAATATTCCCTTTACCATCTCTCCTTCCAGAAGGACACGAACCTCTCCAGTAAGACACAGCTGGAGCCACCACATCTCAGGGCTGTTGGGCTCCTGCCCGCGTGGAGCAGCCTGCAGTGGCGCGGCTGTTCCAGGGCACGTGCGAGGAGCGTGGGTCCTCCCCAGGAGACACCTGATTCCCAGGGAAGGGAGTGCAGGGCAATTAGTCACTGTAAAACACTCTAACGAGGCTAAAGAAATAGCAATTGCCCACGCTCCAACAAAACCAAGTGCTTTATGTGACTCGAGATGCAGTTGGAGGAATCTGGCTAATCTTCTACTCTCCTAGTAAATCATTCATCGAGGCCATCTGTGAAATACGAGAAGAGCAGCTTCAACCCAAGATTCCAGCTTAGCAAAGCTCTTACTGCCTTGGCCGGAAAGAAGCTTTCCTGATAAAGTTGATAGCTAGTCCAAGCCCTCATGATTTCCAGAGGCAGCAATCCTGCTGGGGAGATTAGAGAAGCAGCCCTTGGAAGTCCTGAAGTATGGCCGTGCAGTACGGCAAAATTAAAGGGAACAAAAAAAGATAAAATCCGCAGCACTGGCCAGGGCCTGGCCCTGGCGTGCCCCTCGATGCTCCCAGGGCCAGTGGCCTCTGCCACAGACAGGTCTGACCAGCAGCCCCCAGACAAGTCACAACCTCTCTGGGACACAGCGTTTATGGAGCTCTGGAACAGCATCGAAGAAAATATCCAGTGCCTTGATGGCCAAGATTGAACTGGGGTTTTCTTCAGTAAGTGTGGATGCCCATCTGGAAAGTGATATTCAGCTCTCACAGCTGAACACAGAACCCAAAATTCCCTGCTTCAGGAGAGTTCATGCTTGAATCAAATGAGTCCAGTGTGAGGTCGTGTAATAATTCATCCAAAACACCCCTGCCAACTCCCCACACCAGGCTGCTTGTCTGTGTCCTTTACCCAGACTTGACAGATTTTTAAGAAGCAGACAGTCTTTCTCCACAGGCATTACTGCTAACCTGGGGATAGAAGAAAGTTTTTGGATAAATATTTCATATGGCAAAATAAACAAAATTTTGGTTTACAAGAGAAATGGGCTGAGCACCTAAGCAGAGCATTCAAGGACACGAGTTACACTCCACCTCCTCTGGGAATTAAGACAATACGGTTTTTAAAGGCTTTATTTTTTTATATCTTGTAGCTTCCAAACTCTTAGGATCTGCAATTCCCAGGTGACTCAGTAGCTAGTAGGAACAGAGAGTTTCAAAGTGAAAGACGAGATGCACCAATTCCTAGAGCCAAGTGTTTGAAGGGAAGTGAAGCAAAGGCCCAAACAGGACACAAAAGAGGAGCTCAGCAGGGCTGGAGGCAAAAGCCTCCAGTGTTACCTGGCGCTGGACTCTCAGGGAAGGCGAGGTTTGCACACAAGGAGGCTGAGCACATCCCACCTTTGAACCGTGTCAAATCCCTGTTGTTTGAATCCAGGCTTTCATATTGTGTTTGGGTGCCCTGCAGAACTACAGCCATGGAAGGGAAAATCCACCCCCTCCTGCCCTGTGCTTCAGCTGAGCAAAACCATGCTTGGTTTAGTGCTGAAGTCTTGTCCAAATGACAGCCCTCCTTATGACCAGGTGAAGTTGGACAAGTGATTATGTCTTGGAGCAGCATGGGGGACAAACAGCAGGAACTGCAGTTCCCAGAAAACAAAGATCCTCTTTGGCACGTGAGCTTTAACCAAAGTTTGCTGTGATAACCCACCCATGTTGTGGTTTATAAGATTTTAACTATTCTTTCCATTCTTCTTGGCGTCCTGGTGTTTGTTCCACTGACCTTGGGGCCAGTGACTGCCTTGAATACATCAAATTTTCTGCCTTCTCCCTAAAATCTCCTCAGATTTAAGTGAAACAGCATCTCATTGACCATTACCCCAACAAGGTTATTAGTGATGCATTTTCTGCTGTGGAGAGAAACAGTTCTAGACAAGTAATATTGGAAGCTGTTTTATTTTCATTTTAAAAGTATGGGATTCTTCCTTGCCACTTCCTAAGTCTCTAACTGCTGAAGAAATTATTTCACCCAGTGCATCAGCTGAGGCACTAAGGAAGCACTTCCTTCAGTCCTAATTGAGTGTAATAAGCACTGTAAATGCCCCTTTCTGTGGTGCTGTTTCTGTTCTTAGCACATTCTGTACCATCCCTGGCAGTCAGGGCTGCACAAACTGCAGCTTGGCTCACTGGAAACAGACACAGCCTGGAAGGAGCAGCAGCAGGGAGAGCAGCTGGCAGCCCCAGGTCAGAAGTAAAGGAGGAGGAAGGTGAAAACCAAAGGGTAACAGAGAAGTGCTCAACCTCAGCAAGACCAAGGACATCCCATGGCTGTGGCGCTGGACACTGCCTGAGCAAAGCTGCTGAGGAGATGTGCCCCAGCACACCAGAGCTCGTGCAAGAAGGGGAGCTCTGTGTCAGCTGGGCTCTGGGATTTTCTGTTTGTCAGCCAGGACTTGTGTTGCTCAGCAGAAAGCTGCCCTGGCCTCCCAGGCATAGCAAGATTGGTGCATCCTCCACCTCCCAAATCACACAATGCAGGCTGCAGAAGCATCTGTTATAAATCCTCTTCTCTGGGCAAGGGCAGGAAGCACAACTTTCACAAGACTCTCTTAAATTGGAGAAAGTCATCCAGGCTTTTTCTTTGGAAGTGCTGCACCCCTCCTGGAGCCCTTTGTGATCTAAGTTGTTTAGAGAGTAAATGAAAGGGAGTGAGCCAGAGAGACAGTAATGGTTATTTCTCCAAGAAGGAAAAGCTTAATTTTACCATGGGGATCTTGCCTCTGCCATGACCCCTCCAACAGCTCACAGGAACACAGGAGGAATTAACCAGCAGTGAGGACTGGTTCATCTTGCAAATTTGTAAAGAGTTTCATCTAACTTCCTAACAGCAATATCCTTGATCCTGAAAAAAAAACAACAAACAAACAACCTGCCCACCCCAAACTCGAATCAACAGCACCTAGTCCTCAGCTAGACGCACTCAGCTTCTCCATAGCTTATAGCACCCTCCTTTTTTCCATCTAACCAAGATATAATTAGGGCTTGTAACCTCTTTGGAGACTTCCCTGGGCTGCAGCTGAGATGGTCAGTGCACACAGGGCAGGGAACATTTCACAGGCAGCAACCCTGGAGGGGCTGGTCCCAGAGAGGATGAGAGGACAGGGAGCAGGATGAGGATTACCAGGCTCAGAACCATTTGTGTTTGCTCAAGGTTGGTATCTGTGCAGCTGACTGGTAAATGAGATCAACAGGATTTTTCCATCTAATCTAAGCAAGCAGTTGGGTTTTATTCAAATAATTCTTTTAAGGGATAATAATGTCTTATTATGACTAGAGGGCTTATTACTAGAATGCTGCACTAAATTCAATAATCTGAACTCACCAAATATCATCCCTCTTGTGGGAGCTTCAGCTGTTTGAGAAGGAGCCCCAGAGTTGCGTGATCATCCCTAAAACCTTCTCCCCTAAGTTCCAGCTTTGAAGAACAAGTTGTTCATCATATGCTGAATTCAGCCTTGGAGTAACTCCAGTGAAAACAAAAGGAGTAACAACAGGAATGGATTAGGCCCAATTGCTTTCACATTTCTCCAACTTGAATTTTCAATTCCAATACTAAAGGAGGAGTAAAAAAACCTGACCCAGCTCATGGCACAGAGACAAATACACTCCAAAATGTGAGTCTGCTTTGTGATGTGACCTCGTGCCCTTTGGAAAGTGCACCAAGGAGGGCTTCCCAAAGCCTACCTAGGGAAAAAACTCTGCTATCATCTGGCAGGAGCAATATATATTCCTGTTTCTGCCACTGTATTGTACCAATTTTTGCACAGAATGGTCAAACCCTGAAGTTCTAGGCTGCTACATTTTGACTACTGACCTTACACATGTCTGAAAAAACCCCAGTATCTGCCAAACTGAAATATAGAGTCATGAGGATTTAATTTAATTTCATAAAAACATATTGAGGAAGATTAAACAGTGTGTTTTCTGCACCAGCCCCATTTTTCAGAGGGAGCTGTGCTCAGATCAGGAGAGGGCACAGTCTCACAAATTCTCATCTGACAGATCATCACCTTGGCATCTCTTTGGTTAAACAGAAGTGAACAAGAAGAGAGGAAGTGGAATAAGGACAGAGACAGAGAACCCCAAGCTCCCCTGCTGACTGTGGAGCCTTGCTTTCTTGCAGTGCTTGCTGCACCACTCACTCATTAGCTTTTAAGTTCCTTCTAACTTTGACCTGCTGTTTCCTGCCAGGGCTGATGAGCCACAAGTGCAGAGTCTCTTCCTCTGGGCCAGTTCCTCAGAGCACACTTCCAGTGGCTGCCACATGAAGTTAGCTGAAGAAAAAAAAAAAGTTGCTCTTGTTTTGACTGGAGATTTTCCCAGTGAAATTCCCAGGCTATTCCAGTGTGTTATAAAGGGGGTAACCCAATTATCCAGTGATCAAAGAACTAATCTGCAAGTCAGAAATCCTGGGTTCAATTTCTAACTCATATTCAACCAACACTAACCACATGACCTCTCTGTGTCTCCACACACTCGAGGGTTTCAGTAATAATGATGACACTCAAAGCTGCTCCTGAACAAACAAGAAGTTTATGAATCATCACAGAAGCACAAAATACTGAGGCCACGTTTGACCCATGAGCTTCACTAGGTGAGTGCAGAGGCTTTGTCCAACTGACAGGCTGGAAGTGGAGGAGTTCAGCTCAGCTGCTATCTAGCTCAGAAATCACTGCACATTGTTTGCAAACTTATCAGGAGTGACTTGAATTGTGAATTAGCTTCAGCAAGGCAGCTGGCAGGCTGCTGAGGCATACAATGCCTGCTGAATCTGCACTTCCTGCTGGAGACGTGCGAAGGAGAAGGCAAACTATGAAAGAGCAGAGAAACTGCTCCCAGCTCCAGTCAAAACTACGTGCAGCACAGGCACAGCAGGGCCAGCCGCTGAGCCAGGGGCCAAACCAGAATTCCCAGCAGCAGCAGTGCTGACAGTACTCAGCCTCAGCGCAGCACTTGCTGTGGAGGGAGCCCAAAGCCCTTTGGGAAGATCGTGAGGCTCCCCCACCTTCCCCCAGCTCCTTTCCACACTGGGTAAGGGCACGGAGCTGGAGGGCAGCCCTTGGACCATCCCAGCCCACACTGTGACCCTGCAGGCAGCTCTCACACACAGCCCAGAGCTGGTGCTGCTCCGTTTTACACCTTGGTTTTCAGTAAATAACCAAATCTCTGTCAAAAGCAGCAGCAGACACCGAGACCTGTTCTGGCCAGCCTCACCTGAGCACTCACCTGGCCAGGGCAGCAGAGCAGGGCAATGGCTGGATGCTCTCCATGCAGGCAGACATTCCCTGTGTGCTGCAGGTCACAGAGCTGAGGCTGCTCTACATTCCCCAGGATCCAGCTCTGTGTGTGCCCACCCAGGAAGATGTGCAGTCTGATGGGAACACTGCAGCATCAGCACTTGGGAAAAACCCCAGCTTGTACACTGCAATCCCCTAAACCCGACCAAAATGTGCCACAGCGGGCTCCTAGAGGCTCCACGGGCTGGGAAAACAGCCAACGTGCAATGCACTGCTAGGAAAGCTCTCCCATGGGAGCAGGGCCTATTCAGGTTGTCAAGGACCTCATTTCAGGACCTCATTTCAGGCTGTCGAGTGAATTTGATCCAAGTCCCCTCCAGCACGGGATTGCGTTATCCTTACAGCCACAGAGAACCTTTTCTAAAATCAGTTTTAAGGTTATTGGCATGAAGAAATCCAAACCCTCACTCCGGGAAGTTAGCGTTAACTCTGAAAGGAAGAGATTACCTTGTAAGTGAAAGGGAAGAAACCATTAGAAGCTTCTAGCAGCAGCAGCTGCAGGGCCAGCGCAGATCGGAGCGCTTCAGGCAGCATCGCCCAGCCCGTCCTGCGCTCTGCCAGCCGCCAGACGCCATCCCGTGGCCATCCCGGTCCCCACGAGCTTCCCCCGCCGCTGCGGAGCTCCCGGCACGGTCAGGGATGCGCAGTTGCCGGCGCTGAGGCTCGCTCCGAGTCCTTCGTGCTCCCTGTTCGGTGTTGCTAAGGTCAAGCAAGGCTGGCAAAGTTCTGCCACTTCCCCAAAAACGCGCAGAGAGGCGCAGGCTGCAGGATGTGGCCGGGGCAGGTTGCTGCCTGCGTTCAGCTGTGCCCGCAGCCTTTCTCCCTCAGCGTGAGCCTCTGCTGGCGACAAGGACAGCCCCGACACTCCGCAGGAAAGGCACGGCACTCCCCACACCGAGTGTGTCCCCCAGCCCGCTGCCAGCCGTGCCCTTCCTGCGGGTGACATTCCTGCCCCTGCTCAGCCACGGTGCTTTATCACAGCCCCCTGTCCCAGCGGCTCCCTGTGTCCTGCCGCAGTGCCCAGAGCCTCTGGAGCGCCTTTGTCCCTCCCCTGCACCCTTCATCCCCCTCTCAGTCCTTCTCTGCCCCCAGGAAGGGTTTTGTCCCCGTGCAGGACACGAATGACAGAAGCTGACAGTCCCACGCGCTCACTTTGCAGCTAAAGAAGCAAAGCTGAGCTCCCAGCCTTGCTTTGCTTGTCCAAAAAACACAACCACAGCCTTTCAGGCTGATGTGAAGGAGGTGGGAGGGAAGCTGTGCAATCCCACAGAAATCCAGCTGGCCCTCCATATCCCTCCTTGTTGCCCATCCAGCTCACCCTAACCATGCTCCTTTCATTGCTCAGCTGCTGTGTTTGAATACAGGAGGGGGAAAAAAAGAGGAAAAAAAGAAGAAGTGACCAGAAGCAAAAAGAGTCCTCAAAGGCAAATGTTTTCTATTACAGCACTCGCTCTTTCAGGGCCTTTGATGTTGCTTCTCCCACACAGAGCTGTTTCTTTCACAGTCTGTTCTTGCACATGAACAAGATGTTACACGCACTCTACACAGCACATCCTCAACTCTTATTCAAAGCATATTTGTCCCAACTCACTGTACTTTGTAACATTGTTCAAACCAGCACTCATGCATCGTAGGCACAGAGGCGTTTTTATTCTAGCTCCCCCTTTTCATATTTAATTTTCTTCCAAATTCTTGGAGGTTCTGGTCATAAATAGGGAAGTGTTGACATTAACTAGGGTTGAGAGAGAGCTGTTAAGTTCATGGCAGTAAATTAATTTTTCCAAAATTTTAGGGGCTTGTAGAGCTTTGTCAGAGGCTAGATCCAACATTTATATTTAGATGCTGGATTAGTTAATTTCCATTACATTCTTTATTTTACTTGGGCCCACAGTTTTTAATACCACCTGCTTCCTACCTGCCTATCACAAGCCCTCACTTTTGCATACTGAAAAAATTGTTGAGCACACATTGCATTGATAAACGATTACAGTTCTCATGATAAATTTAAATTGCAAATTATTTGGCGGAAGGAAAATATTTTTGTTCTAGCACAATAGGGTTTTCGTAATCTGTGTTATAAACTATCCAAACACAAGTAATAGCTGGGAGCTTCTGCCAACTTACTCAACTTTGGTGGTGGTAGTTCAAAAGTGGTGCCAGAATGAGGAGGTTTCATTGGGTCATGGAGGGGTTAAGCTACTGATCTTCTGAAAAAAAACAATCTCATGTCATTGTCTC
The DNA here is from genome assembly GCF_015832195.1 of Motacilla alba alba. Taxonomy (NCBI): domain Eukaryota; kingdom Metazoa; phylum Chordata; class Aves; order Passeriformes; family Motacillidae; genus Motacilla; species Motacilla alba. The sequence goes on along the minus strand of NC_052045.1, from coordinate 6,860,138 downwards.
AAGAATCATTTAACTCATATTGTCAAATAGGACTTATTTCTGCATGAACTATATCCAAACACCTTGCAGAATCAAAACATGATGGATAATTCTTCCAGAAAACATTGCATTATCTGAAAAATAATCAAAAATACCAAACTCTGTTATACCCCGAGATGAGAGACAGGCAAGAGTCCACCAGGAATTTACCACAGCTATTCAGTAAGATAGGCAACCTGTAGTAGTTAAGAGTAAATAATAATTATGTTTGTATAAAAGGTAATAAAATTTTATGGCCCTCAGAAATAAGCTAAGGAAGAACAAGAGTGCTTGAGCTCTTGTACCGTGTAAGATGATGCTTTTTGGACAGACAGGAACTGCTTGACAGCCTGGTGTCACTAACTGGCCTGTTGAATCACAGGGACTGTCACTGCAAACTTGGGCAGAGACCAAGAGAGACCTGGCCTGGTTGGTTAGAGATGAACAAAACTTGTGGTCTTTCAGTAATAAATTCTTACTTTACAGTAAGAAGAGTTTGGAGGTGGAAGCACATTGGCTTTTGTTGCTGCTACTAAAAATATGCCCCAAAGACTATTGCCTGTGTTTAGAAAAGGAGCCTGGTATCAAACCAGCCAAATTGGTTCACTAAAAATAGGCATTTCTTTGTTCTGTGTTTTCAGGTCTCATTTCTTTTAAACCCCCACGATCGTGTGTGATCATCCAAGCTAACATGCATTCCTTGTTAATAGCAAGAACCCACCTCCTCTCCATCTCCAAACTGCATCATGCAAGAACAACAAACCAAATTGCTCCAGGTTTAAAAAGAAAATGCTGGCCCTGGCATGATAATCAGAGGCAAGACTCAAACCAAAAGGCTTTAAGATCTAAGAGCAAGTAATAAAAAGCAGCTTGAAAGCAAAAAGCGTTTGGATTGAAACAAGAGACTTCCGCCAAGTGCCCAGTCCACTCTGAAGGGATAAAGGATAGCCTGGAGGTGCAGGGACCCTTTGCAGTGGTTTCTGTGCCTTTGCATTTGTAGGAACAGCAGCCCTGTCCCTGCAGGAGGAAGCAAACCCCAGCTGTCACCCTTAAACCAGCTCTGCAGCAAAATTACTCCCTCAGAAAACAGACTCGCCCTAAAAAAGATCTACTTCTGATTTTAGCCTGATGACAAAGGTCCTCGTTGAGACCTTTGGGAATTAGATAACCAACCCTTAAGGAAACCCAAACACCAAACCCCTGCCCTCCCCAAAACCAGCTGGGACTGAGAGAATGCTGCTCCAATTCTGATGGGCAAGCACAGCTCCCTCGTTTTGGAGTGGATCAGGCAAAACAGCCCCAGATTTGCCCACAAGGAGCCTTTTCCTCTATGTCTGAGCAGGGCAGATCCCCATGAAAAGCCTCAGTTGTCTGAAAAATGCACTTTTCTTTTGAAAATTAGCTGAGTAAGATTAACTCAATGCTAAAACTCTTACTTTATCACTAGGGGAGCACGTCACTACCTCCTTCTCACTAGGTCTTCTGGTACCTCCAGTGACCCATCTTACACTGAATTTGCTAAGGATTACTTAACAAGCCTCAAGAGAGACTAAAATACTCAATGATAGGCAAAGACCCTTCCCATCTACTATGGACAGCTGCCACTCATGTAATAGCCTTGGAATACAAGGGGCAGTTTGTACAGCTCCAAAAATATTCCTTGGCCTTTATTCCAAAAAAAAAAAAAAATAAAGCAAATGCAACAGGCCTATGACTTCATTAAATTCTTGAACTCATGCTAATGCAACTTTTTTTTTTTTTTATTATGAAGTTACCAGGAAAATTATATGCCAATTAAATTCCTTCCAGGAAAAACAAGTTCTCATCTTTGTTGTCACACAAAGTATTAGCAGGGTCTACAGATAAGAAGGTGAATATTTGTAAAAATCATTTCCCTGGGTCAGTCTGTTGTGTTTGTGCACCAGAACCTCAATTCCAAATCTGCCTGAGCCTGCTCAAGTTCCACCTCTGCAAACAGCCCCCAACATGGACCTGCCTGGAGAAACATGCCAAGCCAAAGCCTTGCATCTAAAATGGTTTTAGCATTTTGAATTGTTAAAATGAGTTCTCTATTTTTATCATGACTTAGAAAAATCCCACTTTAGTGTCTTAATGCAGTATAGAGTTCCTCAAGCCTTTCAAGAATGAGTTTTCCAATAAAGTCTGCAGGACTCAGATTTACATCCTCACCCACTGACAGTTTAATTACTTCCATTGTAGGGGAAAGTATTTAATCACATACAGTCAGAAAAACAGCCCCTTAAATACAGGCTTTTGGGCCCATGATCCCCCAATTTGAAATTCAATGAAGGAGAATGAAACATGCACACTGTGATCCATTTCCTGATGCAGAACATTTGATATTATCAAAACATACAGAGTTCCACAGCTGACGCACACATTTTTCTAAACCATTGGTAAAATCCTTCCAGCATTTTAAGCCCATGAAATGAGGATTCAGCGTGCTCTGGGTATGATCTAAAGGCAGTGCTGGTCAATGAGCTGTGCAAAGACCATTGCTGTAATGCTGTGCTAATTAACATATTAAAAATAGTCCATCTAAAATGCTGCTTGAATTACACAGGTATTTTAACTTGGTTCTCAACTAATGAAACATTAAAGGTAACCCATCACTGTGATTCTCAGCAAAAGATATGCACTAATGGTCCCTTATAAAAAGAAGGAAATGGGGGAAAGACAGGAATTCTCAGACACTCATCATGGCAATTCAGCCACAATAAGTCTGGTGAAGTCATAAAAAACAGTTGTTAAATGTCAATAGTTATACATTAAAGCTGACTACCAGCACCACCTGGCCTTCTTTCACAACTGATGTCTAGTTCCAAGGCAGGTAACAAATCCAGAAATGCAACTTTCAGTCAGTTTTAGAGTATGCTACAGTATCAATGAACCCTGTAAGCAGTGGCAACTCAAAGGCAGTGAACTGCAAGAATCAATAATCAGCACATTAGAAAACTGAGTTTCAAACTGAACAAGTTGCGCTAGGAGTGTGAAAGAGAACCTGGGCCTGGCCTGGCGTGTTCCACAGCGACATCCATTGGCTCTGAAACAACAGACACAGCGAGAGCGGGCAGTACGGATATATTTTATAAAAGAGCAATGTCTTTTACAAGACCTTCCAAGAGTGGGGAATAGCCAGAACACTACAAAAAACTGCTGTAACAAGAGTGACTATTTGTGCGCTCGCTTTATGCAGCTTACATTCGAATGGTTACAGAGGCCAGCACTCAGATAGGACTCTCCACTAACAAACAAATCTGGAATACATCAATTGTACAGGTAAATCAGCCAAAATGAAGCAATAGCTATGCCCTTCTCAGGTTTAAGAAAGCATGCAATAGGTTCCCCCTCCTGGCACCCCGCAATTTCCACATCACAGTACCAATAAAAGCACGGTGGAAGGGAAGCGGGGCACAGGTGAGGGGTTGGATTTTATCACAGACTGTTCATCAATATTTTGCAAATGGAAAAGCAACCTTCTTTAAACACCAAGAAGGCAGAGAAGATATAGGCATGAATAAAAAAATAATTCAGCGACTTAAGACATCAAAAATTCAAGAAATAGCACTGTGCATATACAAATAAAATTAACATTCAATACTGTAGAGCTCATTTAAAAATGGCACCAATGGACAATATTTTACAATATGCACATTTATTTGAAGTGGGGAACTAATGTTCCACAGGTGGAAATGATCATACAAATAGTAGTGCCACTGTTGGCCCATTCTGGTACTTCTTACAATTTAATGGAAACACTTTTAAAAATAATCTGGTATGTACATGTCTTCTGGATACCCAACGGCTTCTTCAGAACAGAAAAAACTACAGTTCTCCCCCTCCCTTTTAGCCAGACAGTATTGCCAGAGATTGTGCTCATATCTAAAGCACATAATCTTACTTTTAATTCAGTGCTATTTTCTTTCAGAAAGATCACAAGTTGTACTTTTACGTAACAAAAGCATTTATGTTACAAACATTCAAAAATGGAAGCTTATGATTCTGGCAGACAACGTTGCGTATTAAATACAAACCAGCCAGCAATTACTGAACATAAAAAACTTATTCAATCATAAAAAAATACTATAATTCATCACCACAGACTTTTTACAGAGTTATAAATAATAAATAGCATAACACAGTAGATTACAAACGGATTTATTTTGCCCCGTTATAGTCTTTAAAAAGTAAAATATCTGTTCCTACCTCAGACTGACCAAGGTACTGTAGCAAGACTACTCATAGCTCAAAGAGAACTCCTTCACCAAGCAATTTGCAGAGCTTGTATCCAATCCAAAGCCTTTCCTTAGGAATCCAACGTTTGCTGAGCTGTTTGCTCTGCTCATGACCAAGAAAGGGACAAACTCTGCCCCGAGCAGCTGCAAAGGGTCTCACCTCAGCTGCCCCTCAGAGCTGGGGCTGCCCCAGCACTTCCACACCTCAGAAAGGAACACAAAGGGAAGCAGCACCCCCGACAGACTTGGGTAAGCACTCTATAAACAAGCTGTACACAAAGGACTTTCCCCACCCACCCCTCTGGTTTACATTCCATAATTTTGTAACAATGTCCCCTAAGGCACAAAAATACTCATGACCTCAATGCCACAGGAGACATCGATGGTGCCATACATGGTTCTCCTACACAGTAGTTTAATTAACTTAGTTATCTGCACTGTATGTCTTCAATCGAGGTGTGGATTAATTTTTCCTGGCCAAATCTTGCTGAATAATGACCTTATTTCATACAATCTGAAGGACAAATGTTCTGGGAAGAGAACTATGCAGCTAATTTAATTGTTTGCAGAGTATTATCATTTCTTCACTGATGGCAAAAGTGACAGTCATTAGTTATTCTGCTGTGGGGTTCTTAGTTTAATGTAATAGAGTGAGATTTCCACACTCAATGTGGTCTTCTGTAAATGAATAAAAATGACTAGCAGCACTAAGGAAATAATTTTTTTTTCTCCCTTCCATAAAGGAATTTGAGGCTAGTGACTGGAAAAAAAAATAAAAAAAATAAAAAAAAGCAAGAGTAATTTTACTCAATAGTAGAAGTGCCAGAGAATAAATTAGTATTTTCAAATCCTTCCAAACCAAGTTATTTCCCTAGACATAGCGACCATGATAATGACAGAAGTACATTCCTAAAAATTGCAACACTAATAGGTAGATACCCATTCCTGGAATCAAAAAGTGTATGCAAGTTCCTGAAAGCAAAAGTTAGTATAATATCAGCAGACATCTTGTTTAAAAAATAAATTTGCAAAACCAGACATTAATATGGTCTACAATGTCCATTAAATGGATAAATTAAAAAAAAATCACTGGAAAGTAGCCAAGGATTACAGTAACAACAATTTTTCCTTTTAATAAACCTCATATGAACGGTTCAAGGATCAGAGTTCATTTCTCTGTACGAGTGTACAGGAAGGGGACAGCACAGCCAGACACTGACTCAGGACTTGGTAAAGTCACTTGGGTGAGAAGTCATCCATCAGAATGAACGAGGAGCAGGAGTTGGAGCACGTCACTGGAGACTCCGTGGTGATGCTGCCTTTAGTCAGGGAATCAGAGGAAGAGCCAACACTGCTGCTACTCCCGTCGAGAATATCTGAGGACAGGCTGGGGAAAGGGAAAAAGGTCCTTTAGTGCAGGGGCACAAGGCTCTGAACAAAGCTGCTCCCTTGGACAGGACTTGTAGGAGACCTATACTACCACTCAGTCTTTACTGCAAGACTGGCAGCCCTGAAAACTCCTTGTTTTCTGTAGCATGTTAGAGATATTCATGCTCCTCACGGGAACGAGGAACAGAATGATTGGGTTTTTTTAACATGCACAATAAATTAAGAAGGCAATTTTAATCAGACATAGAAAGGAGGTGACAACAAGTAAGTATAAAACCTTAAAAGCTTACAGTAAAGGAAAAATAATAAATTAATCAGCAATGCAGCAAAGATGTCACTAATTAGCTGGTATGCTCTTTAACATGGCACTACTCAAAGCAAGATTGAGACCTATTTTTCTCACACAACTTCTGTGTCTGGATTTTGAAGTCCAGATACAAGATCCCAGAGGGCACATAAATCGATGCTTTTCCAATTTAGGGGGAAGCAACATGGAAAAAACCATCTAGGCAGTTTCAAGTCTGGAGCTAAACTGAAATTATAGTAGTAACAGCTGATATTTTTGAATACTTAGTCTCTGACTCAATACAAAAAAACCCTTGGTATTTTATGATTGTAATAAAGAAAGATAAGTCTAAAAATCATGAACTTAGGGACAAGAACAATTAAGCACCCACACACATTTTCTAAGTATTCAGTGAAGTGCCACAGACACTGTATGACCATTGCCTACAACATATTGTAATGAAGAAATGAAGTAACTTTGCTTATGAATCAACAGGATTGGTAACAATTATATTCAGTGTAACAGCTTTGATACCCAAAATCTAGCCTAGAGTCTGTTCAGGAAGGATTGATCAAAGGAGAAGGACCATTGTCACAGGACAGCTTCCATTAATACACATCCACAAGCTACACACAAAGTATTTTTTCCCTGGAAAAAAACACAAACTAGAAAGCTTGTGATAAATGCACATTCCTTGTTTTGGCATTTCAGGGCACTTGAAATATTTTACCATGAACTGAGATCTGTCAAATGTGTAACATCTGGAGAAAGCATGTTGGTTGTTCCTTGGAAAAGTCTCTTTGGCTGACTCTCAGTTTCCATTTCACCTAAGGAAAACAGTGCAAATAATCAAACTCACTTGAGTCTCTGCAATATCCATTTAATATTTGTCTGCTGTAAAACAGAGGTTTGACCTACAACACTCCAAGGCTGCATTTGTAACACCAGTTCTCTAATTCAGCCAACCAAGCACCTGGCTAAGACATCAATTTGATGATAGCTCGTCAGACCATCCAGTCCATCCTTAGCTAAAACTGCAGCAGTATCTGAGGGGCTACAATAATCTCAAAGACATGAAACTTGCTACTTGTACTGCAATCAGACTAAATAATCTACAGCAAACTAATTACCATGCCTTATTTTAAGTAAACAGCTGAGATGAGGTAACTGATACAAGTCAAAATATGAAGTGTAAAATTGTTAGCGATTATGAAAATAAGAATGACAGCTGGGTTTAGTTTTACCCTCCCCTGTACAATGAATTCTGATGCTTGGGTACACTTTTACAGGGAAGCTGAATGGAATAAATCTGTCATGTGGAAGCATTTCCACTCACTCATCATGGATCAGACTACCTTTGTACCTGTAACCATCTGCAGACATTAAGAGATCAAATATGATGGGGAGAATTGATGTAATCTGTTTAGTATAATCTGCAGTGAGAATGAGCTGCTCTACAACACACATTTGAAAATATAATGAACTTGAAAATAAATTTACAAAACCCAAACCCTCTCACCTACAGTATATTTTCATTCTTACTTTGGGAAAAAAAAGCATGAAATGGTAACAAATTTTCTGGCTTTTGCTTACACTTTGCAGTAGTTGCAGAGTCAGCTCAAAAACCTGACAGAAGCTGAACATTATACCAAACCAGTCTATACATTCTGCAACAGAATCACACTACTACATTTTCTAGAAGACTGGTAACTTCCAAAAGTTTTATTTCCTTCAGCCCACAGGGATACACATTCCTATCTCAAGGCAAGGAATAATTGGTTCTAGCAAGCAGAATGGGCAAAAAACACTTATAAAATACTTGGTCGTGCAGAAAAATGAACAAAACACCAACACTTTTGCCCCTTAAATTTCACAGAGACAAATCTGCACTGCTACAATACATTGCAGAGTCCACCAGTATAAATCTCCTACGGCACTGAAAAATTCTTCAGTTCATGGCTTTCCTTCTCCTACCATAAATCTACAGCTGAAATTCAGAAAAAAACAGGACCATGTATTTAGGAAAAGAAAGTACATTCATTTACATGGATTAGATGTTTTAAAATTAGGCAGCATTTTGAAAATTCCTTGATATTTCAAGTAAGAAAAGGAAGACTCCTATCTCCACTTTGTAAAAGAAGTTCCATGGGAGCACATGGATTTGGTGAGGAAAGGCCTGTCTCTCTACCTGCACTGCTTTTACAATTTGTGTAAAGTGTAAGTGTGGATATTTATTCCTTATTGATCATTTAGTTTAATTAACTTTTGACCAATTTTAGTGCCTCTAAAATAGAACTGACATCTGTAAGAAAACTTGTCTCTCTCCTCTGTCAAATCAGTATCAGTTAGATAATGCTCTTTATCTGACAGGAAAAGCAGTACTGAAAAAAAAAAAGCCAAACAAAACCAGTAACTTTTCTCAAAGCCAAAATGTAAGTCTTGTACAATAAAAGGACATTTTTGGTGCAGTTAAGAATGCCTAAGTTAAAAAAAAATGCAGAAAGGATAAGCACAGCTAAAGGCACACTTTAATAATATCTCATTTTTACAGTTCTACTGTGGAGATTTGTTTGAGGATGTTACTTGTAAATCTCCAACATGGAACAGTTCCAGGAAAGAATGCATTTACCCCCTTCAGGAGGAAAGGGCACTGATCTATTCCATTTCTCTAAACACTCACCTTCTGAACTTTTAGAGTGAAAACAAACATTCAGTACTAAGTTTAGAAGATACTGCATGATAAGCAACATTCCTAAGATGATCTGAAGGGTGTGCACTGTTCAGTGGTACTTGGAGGAATGTTATGAACATTTGTAAGCTCTGACATTTCATTTGATGTATAACAAAGTTTGCCTCTGTCAAGCAGTAGCTGTTTTTTAAGTTTTTCATTCCTGTGTTCTAGATTAGCTACTTTACATTGTATTTTCGAGTTATGCCTGGCCAATTCCAGTTCACTGTGGATACAAGTGCAGTGTATTTATAGAATAACAAAAAAATGTATCCAGCTAGGAAACTGCATCCATATTAAGACATCTGCTAAGGTAAATATACATACCTTTTCTTTTAATGGGGCCAAGAACACTGGGCCTGATACAGTTGATTGGACTTTGACTCCTCCTGCTGAAGAGACAATACTGAGAATCAGGCCTGTAAAGGTTCCATTTGCATCAAATCAACACCACCACAGCACATGAAGCATTCTTTAGAACTATCCCTGCACTACTGGAATTCTTGTGGAATCTAAATACATAGATAACAAATAAGGACTGCCTATTAGAGCAGATTATCTGCCGCACAAAGCTGTAGAACATATTTCTAAGGTTTTCTCCTTCCCTTAGTGAATCACATCCTCATTTCAATCCTTTCCTAAATTTTGCAGTGTATTTATGTAAAACCAATCTGCTGACAAAGTTAATTTCAAATACCTGAGGACTTCCCCTCAAGTTACCAAGTCTAGTTTAAAGTTGACACACGCTCTACAAGAGCACACACATAAAGCTGCCATTGGCAAAGGCTGAACTTTCAGAACATTTTTATGAGGCAATGCTCTGGCAGTTGTAAAACTGCAGTCTTTTTTAATGCCTTAACATCAACTTGAATTAATCTTTGGCTTAAATTCCAATGTTAACACGACAGACACTCATTCCTTACTTGCAGAATCGCCTGGTTGGACTGGGAATAGGGCTTGGAGGCAATCCATTACTGCTCACAAACATTTGCAATGATGGTGAAAAACATTGCTGCAGGAAGAAAGTTTAAATGAAGATAGTTTAGTATTCCCTTTAAAATACTCAGATGTTACACTCCACCCTCCAAAACAAACATCCCCTCTTCTATTCCCTTTTTATTCTTAAAGAAAAGCTAGCAACAGATTACACAGATTATCAAATATAATCTTACAAGTATTAGAATTTAACTTAAAAAACATACTGGCCATGGAATTCTGTTCAGATCAAGCTAAAATTGAAACCCACAAGAGAAGTAAAATTGAAATAGACACTTTTTTCTAAATAAGATAATTGTATCTTTTCTTTGTTACAGCAGTACAGTACTACTCAGGACTTACTTCTTTCAAGGGGCTTTTTAAACAAACAAGTTGAGTTTACTCAAAATACATCTGACCTGAAAACTGACCACATTCCAGAGTAAAACAGGATATTTAGCTCTGTGATTCTGCAGCTAATTTGAGCTTAGCCCATGAATGCTTCTAGCTAAGCACAAAAATCTTTCTGTCAAATTATCTGCTAGTGCTTTAGAGTCAGAATTCCAAAGGTGCAGAACCAGCTGCCAGCATCAGTGTTTTCCCAGGAACACATTTACCCAGCACTCACACGTGGCTGTTACATGCACCAATCCGGTGGGAGCACACAGGTTGCTTCTTTTTTGTACAAGAGCAGAATCACACAAGAGGGTGCCAACAAGGTCAAGCAGCCCATCTTCCAACCCAGAGCCAGCTTCTCTGTGCTACATTTCAGTTTTCCAATCCTCACTGGAAAAGTAGTTTATCTAACATCCAGCTCTTTCCCTGGCAGCTGCCACCAGTTTTCAGAATGAGTTCAACACACCCAAGTCCTCCTCCAGAGAGCAGTTCCGCCTTCCTTTCCATAACTGATGGAAATATTTTCATCTCTCACCATACAGATTTGCAGTCCAATTTTGGTGCTTCTTCCCCAAAATGCCCCCACTTCTGCACTTGGAGATCCTGTCCATGACTATTTTCATGACCTCTTCTAGCTTCCCTAGAACCAGAACCCCAACACTGCACAAACAGCAGTAACTGAAAACATCCTGTGTTTCACTGCTTCAACTCTGCAGGCTCCCAGATGGCAACCATTTGATTTTAAGAAACCAACAAAATATGGATTTAGCTTTTTTGGTCCTTGTTCAGGGTTTTTTTAAACTATGGAACAGTTTGTGAAGTTACAGATCTTGACAGTTTAGCTTGGTCCAGAATTCTGAAATAATGTCTCAGCCTGGTATTTCACTTCTCCTACCTTTCCTATTCCTCTTGTAGGTGAAGGTGCAGGTGAAACTGGAACGAAGTCTATTCTCTTTGGGGAAAAAGATTTCTCAGACTTGTCCAAGTCATTGTCGCTCTGTGAATACAAGGTTTGAGACTCAACACTGGCACAGGACAGTAGCTTGAAATCCAAGGCACAACCTTCTGATGGAAAGTCATTGGGTCAAATACACAAAGTAGCTAAAGCAGATGGGCTTAAGTTCTTCTTAAATTATTTTCACAGTTAATTCCTCTCTTTCCCTTAAATTCATCATTTGAGTGCAAAAGTGGAATTAAATAGGAAACATCTATAAAAAGATTACCAGGCTCAAGCTTTCCTCCCATGACTGGCTTATCTGCATTGCTGTCTGCACTTCCCTAGAATACAAAAAACCCCATCAGTAGCTACAAAGAGGATAACTCTGGCTATTTTATCACCTTCTTTCAGTAACACTCACCTTTCATGTGCTGCTTCTCTGTTCATTAAATCCACTCCTTCCTCCTGCAAGAGATAAATGTCATAAGTTTTCCCACAACATCTGATTCATCACAGGTCCTTGAAATAACACTCGTGATCCCATTATTTGCCATCAGGATTGATATATGAACAGCAGATCCACTGCACAAAGACAGGGCAGCCACCAGTCCCACTCACTGCTGCTCTTAGATTAAATAATGCTAAAATGCAAGGTAGCTTAAACACAACAATAAGCCTTGCAAAGCCACTTCCTTGTTGAAATTAAGTCTTAAGAAACACTCAGTTTTCTTTAATACTTGAAATACTCAAGAGGAAAGAAACCCCCACTGTGCAAGTACTTCAATATCATACAGCACTCTTCGTTCTGTTACTGAATACACAGATAAAAACTCACTCACCCTTCTGATCTGATGAAGTCGGCTGCTAGGAATACGAATAGGAGATGATGACAAAAACTGGAAAAAAAAGTGACGGCCACAATGATTAAATCACACACAACTGCTTGCATGCACACTATTTACCATCAACCTCATTCTTAACGAGCTCAAAATGAGCTGCACAACTACATGTGGATGACTCAAACAATGTTGCAAAAAAGCAAACACCGACCTTCAAGAGAAAAGACTTGTTTTACCACTCACAAACTCCTTGTATCACTCAGCAAGTGGCACGGATCTGACTGGCAGGCAGACACTGCTCAGCATCTCGAGTGCACAAATAGCTACAGATGCCATTTGGACAAGGGAGATACTACAAATGAAACTGTGATTGTTACAGAATTCCCCACTGCCCAGGATATGACAAAGTCCTGTAGGACACCTTACTGAACCTGCTGGCTATTGTAAAGGAGAAATCTCAGTGCTTCAACCCAGTCTTGAACAACATTCCCTACAGTTTAACTTCTGCAGGTTTTCAATTGTGTGCAATTTTATGCATCCAACTCCTCTGGAACTCCAACATCACATATAAATGGGCCAACAGTTGCCACTCAGGATGGCCATGTGTCCAATGTCATACCTACTGACACGCTCCAAAATTCTGGATTCTTAAGAAGTCTCGCAACAGAAGACTTTGAATTAAAAATCCCTGATGCCATTCCTGAACAGAAGCCATAGAGGAAACTTATGTCAGGACTTTAAGGCTTTGAGAAAAGCAATATTTAATCTTCACTATTCTCAGACAAGACAGAAAAATTCCAGTGGAAGGAGCACATAAATCCCTCACCTGACGAGGGGAGCGTAGAAAAAAAGAAATGCAACATCTTTGAAAAGTTAAATAACTGCAGTAGGGCACACTACCAGACTTACAACAGAGAGCAACACATAAATTCCCCTTCTTTCAGTGATTTCCTGAGGCCTAGTGTTCTGCCTTTGCAAAAAAAGAGCACTATGTCAAACAGGGCAAGAAAGAACTGTGACACTGTCCATTTTCAGAACAAAGTAAAACACCCTTTTGAGACTGTTAATTCTCACAGCACTTTACTCTTCTAACACAGGGCTAAATTAACTTTAAAACTGGACTTTATATATAATATAGGCAGTCACATAAAACATCAGCTACTCTTGTCTTCTTGGGGACAGTCAACACACCTGTATTATTTCACCACAGGTTGCAGTTAGAGGTGAAAAAACGCTTATTCTGCAGCTTGGAAGCTTGCTAGGATACTTAGTGCAAATACAAATCAAGTTTAACTTCATTTCTCGACTCCAATTATTCCTTGTTGTGTGTAAACATGACATGCTTAAGATTCCTCACCATTCCATGACGGCTCATAACTGTTGTGCTGTTCCTGCGAGTCCGCAACACGTAAGGCTGAAACACCTGGGAGTTGTCACTGCAGGGGGAGAAAACAAAGTTTCGTGAACAGCTTTTTTGGGTGCGCTTTAATTAAAGCTCCACAGTGCTGTGACACGCGCTGAAGCCTCCAGAGCGCTGAAAACACCATTTTATTTGAACAGGAGCACCTTCCGTGAGCCGAGGGGGGACAAGGGGCACTGGCGGGCCCCGCGGGACACGGGACACGATCCACAGGCCGCTGAGGGAGCGCCGGGCCTGGCCCGGGCAGCGGCGACCCCAGGGCTCGATGAGCCGAGGCGCCGGGCCCCTCACCTGAGCCCGTGGATGAGCGGGGCGCTGTTCGACCGCCGCAGGCCGCCGCCGTCGCCCGGGGCCGCGGCGCTCCCCGGCGGCAGCTCCAGGTCCAGCTCCATCTTCTCCTGAGCCATCGCGGCGGCGGCGGCTCCGGCTCGTCCGCCCCGCCGCGGCGCCCATTCACTGCCGGCGGCCGCCGCGGCTCCTCGGGCCGCCGCTGCCCCGGCCCTACAGGCCCCGCGGGCGGCGCCGCGGGCTCAGCCCGGGGGCGCGCCGAGCCCGGCGGGGGGGGCGGCCGCAGCAGCGCCGCATCCCGGGGGCGGCCCGGGGGCGGCCGATTCCTCCAGCGGCTGCAGGCGGTGCCGCTGCCCGCGGTGGCGGTGAGCGCTCCCGGCGCCGCTCCCGGTGCCGCTCCCGGTGCTTCCCTCGGTGCCGACCGCGCTCCGCGCCCGCCGCCGCCGCGCACCGCGCATGCGCGGGAATCGGGGCGCAAGCAGCACCGCCCGCCCCGCAGCGCGCGTGCGCGGCGGCTCCGCACCCCGGCACTGCTTCTGCGGCGGGAGAGCTCCCGACAGCCCCCGGGGCCGGCGCGCGCGCTGATTGGCTGTGGGAGGAGCGTGTGTGTGTTCGAAACGCCGCAACGGTCGCTAGGACGCGCGCGCCGCGGGGGCGTGGCCGGGCCGTGACCTGGAGGGGATCCGGGTTCGAGTCCCGCCCCGGCACAAACCCGGCGCCTTTCTCCCGTCCCGGTGGGGAAAAGGTTCTACAGCCTTCCTCAAGATTAGGCTCTCTCCGACCTGAGTCCCGCAGGCTTTCCCAGTGTTCTCCCCAGCCTTCCCTGGCTGCTGAAAGCACCTACCAGGGCTTTGATTGCAATGAGAGTGGGCTCAGCACTCAGAAATCTCCTGTAAAACTCATTATGAGATGTGATCCTAGCTCTTGACAGCGTTCAGGTTTGCACTGACTTGGCCAAACCCACTCTAAGTGATCAAAACATCAAAGTTTGTGCTGACTTTACAGTATTTTTCTGCAATAAATGTTGCATCATACATGTTGTCTCTTACATGCAGGGGGCTTCATGTTTCTTTCCCAGCACCAAATTTAAAAGGTCTTCATTTTTCTCCTGGGATAAAACAATTCTTCTGTCAGAGTGCTAGGTGTTGAAGCTGTTAAGATAGAAAAGTTAGGATTTTTCAACATTTCAACGGCCTTAGTTGGGAATGCACCTAAATTAATTATTCCCTTAAAAATTCAGGGTAGATGCTTCTAGATAACTGATTAATACTCTTGTTTCTGTACCTTAATATTCATTATGGTACCTCCTTGCCTTTTTTTGTTAATCAAGACTGACTTGAGCATATCCCATTTTCTATGTTTGGGGACTCTGTCTCACCAACTGTTGTTGATGCTTCATTTCTTTCACTGAAATTATACTATTAATGAAGAACTTTGTGCTGACATGCACAAAGATGCATGGAGTTGAGTTAAAAGACCCACAAGATTACATTTAAAATATTTACAGGATTTTTTGATATGTATTTATATGGAAAAACCCAGAGGAAAAATCCTTATCGTGTATTACTGCAGAGAAATACCTCTCACAGTCCTGTGCCCCTTAGACTGTGGCCTACCACAGCCCATAATGACATCCTTTTGTGAGGTGGTGCAGAATTGCCATCTCTTACAAAGACTAAGAACGTAAATATAGAAATAATTCTGCTTAATTTCTAATAATTATGACAAGTTTGATTCATTGGAAAATTAGGATCTGCAGCTGGGAAAGGAATATACTGTTAATCACCTTTTGCTGCCCCCATTCTCTAAAAGCAATACAACACTTTTACAGAACCTGCACCAAAATCCCTGTCTGGTGCTTCAGCACAAGCATTTCACAGCTTGGAACAGCTTCCACACCTTCATTTTCCACAGCTAGAACTGCCTAAAAGGCAATCCAGGTGAAAGTTCCGAGCAAAACTTCTAGCTCTGAATGGAAATCTACTCACAAATATGCTGGTTCTCTTAATACAAAAGCCACCTGCAGGATCTGACTACAGCACTAAACTATGTGGATTTTGCTATTTATTTTTATTGTGGAGTTATTATGTCCTTGCCACTAAGGGCAGCAAACAGCTTCAAATGCCATATACCAGGATACTGTTAGGGAAAAAGCCAACAATATCCAAAATGTGGCTGAGAGTTCAAAAACATCTGCTCCATGCTCTCAAATTTTCCAGTGCCAGGCAGATCATCCTACTGTCTGAGCAGGATTTACTGTAGCCAAGAGAACTTTAATGGGAATATATGTCCAAAGGAAAGTGGGGACCGTCAGGGTGACCCTCGAAGGGCTGAGAAGGGTAATAAGGGAAAGTTGTGCTGTGGAACAGAACTATGGAAATTAGGAAATCGCAAGCTGTTAGATAAACAGCACCATGGCAAGAGGGGTTAAGAAAGGAGAGGACATGTTAAACAGAGCCTTGGGAGGGTGAAGGATGGATATCCACAGTGGGGCAACAGAGACTGAAAGAATGAGATACGTGAGTACAGTGATACAGGTGGGCATGAAGTGAGTGATGATGTGGGTGGTATTTAATAGTGTCAGGGAAATACCCCTGTGGGTGAAATAAACACAACCACAGTCACAAAATGCCATCAGCCTTAGATAAATTAGGAGCCTATGAAAAAATGTTAATTAGCTTTTCATAATCTACCCTCTTTCTCTGGTTATTTCTGTTCCTAAAGACTGCCTGAAACTCTCGCCATAAACAGATGAAGGGATACAACACCTCTCTTGTGAGGAAAGGCTGAGACAATTGGGATTGTTCAAACTGGAGAAGAGAAGCTTTGGAGTGACCTAATTGTGGCCTTCTGGTACCTGAAGGAAATTTACAACAAAGATGGAGAGAGATTATTTACAAGGGCCTGGATTGACAGGAAAAGGGGAAATAGCTTCAAATCAAGAGCGAGTGGGTTTAGGTTGGCTATTAGGAGGAAGTTCTCCCTGTGGTGGTGCTGAGGCACAGGGTGCCCAGAGAAGCTGTGGCTGCCCCATCCCTCAAGTGTCCAAGGCTGGGTTGGACAGGGCTTGAAGCCACCGGGGATAGTGGAAGATGTCTCTTCCCATGGCAGGGGGCTGGATCAAAATGGTTTTTAAGGTCCCTTCCAATCCAAACCATTCCATGATTCTGTGGTTAATGCCATGTTAAGGAAAATCAGATTTCCCACTTCTTCCCAAGAGTTAGGAGCCTCAGCACTGCCCACCAGCCAGTGTGGCATTTCCCTTCCACAACCTCCTCTGGGTATAAACTAGGGCCACACGTAGCTATTAAAGTATTCTGAAAACATTTGCTTTTATTCTTTGCTCCTGGAGCTCTCTGGGCCTGCACAGAACCACCCGCTGGTATTTCTGCGAGCGAGAACAGCTCGGTACGAGCTCAGAGGCGGAATTTTCGCTGTGCAGCGAGCGACCAGCGCGGTGTCCCTCGGCCGGAGAGCTCGGCGGGACGAGCCCGCTCCGGTCGGACCAGCGCGGTGTCCCTCGGCCGGAGAGCTCGGCGGGACGAGCCCGCTCCGGTCGGACCAGCGCGGTGTCCCTCGGCCGGAGAGCTCGGCGGGACGAGCCCGCTCCGGTCGGACCAGCGCGGTGTCCCTCGGCCGGAGAGCTCGGCGGGACGAGCACGCCCCGCTCCCCTCACATCTGCCCCCTCACAGCCCGAGCGGCCGCGGCCCGAGCGCTGCGCCTGCGCCCTGCGGCCGGGCCCGCCTGCGCTGGGGCCGGGCGGGGAGAGCGGCCCGGGGCCCGCGGGGCCGCGGCGGCTGCGGGAATCAGCGGGAACAGCGGGCACGGGCCGCCCCCGGAGCCCCGGGATGCGGCCTCGCTGCTGCGGCAGCCCCCCCGCCCGCGGGCTCGGCAGGGCCGGGGCAGCAGCGGCTTGAGGCCGCCGATGGGCGGAGCGGGAGGAGCCGGAGCCGCCGCGATGGCTCAGGAGAAGATGGAGCTGGACCTGGAGCTGCCGCCGGGGAGCGCCGCGGCCCCGGGCGACGGCGGCGGCCTGCGGCGGTCGAACAGCGCCCCGCTCATCCACGGGCTCAGGTGAGGGGCCCGGGGGGCTCCCGGCCCGGCCCGGCCGTGCGGGGGCTCCGGGCATGCTCCGCGGCGCCACGGGGAAAAGTGGGATCCTGAGCGCTGTCCCAGGCTGGGAGGGATTTAGGGAACATACCAACGAGTGGAGGGGTGCGAGGAAGCCCGGGAAGACGGGCTTCGGTTTTACTGAAACGCTTTGTTTTCACCAAGGTCTGCTGTGTGTTGCAGAACACCGTCCGCAACGTCAGAGTTGTAGCTGTTCTTATGCATCGAATAACAATCGCGATGATTTCTGTAATGGATCCGGTCTGAACAAAATAAATCACTGCTCTGTGTATGATTTCAACAGTAAATGCTTTCGGAACAATCAGGCAAATATGGTCAGGAAGGTCATTTCACGGGACCTTGACGTAAGTTTTGCATTTAGTGTAAAGCGGTGTGTCAGGTGGCCAGGAATTTTCCTGGGTGGCACTAATTTCTGTAGCATGCATTACTGGGAGAAATACCGTGTGCTGTGTAGACAGTTGTGCTTGGATGTTGCCACCAGCCTGTGGCAGGTCTGTTTGCAGAGGGTTGGGTGTTTGCCAGGTCTGGCTCTCTTCAGCCGACAGTGGCAGTGGCAGGGCAGGTGAAAGCTTTGAGACAGGTAGGGTTTCTTGTACAGTTTTGTTTGGGTAAGTTTATAACCCAGAGGACTGCTTCATGTCTCCTCTGGGCTGTTGAGAACTTGGGAGATGCCCCATCTGCTACATGGTGTGGCTTCCATCCAGCTGTAAGGTGGTCCATGTGCTGCTGCTGTTAGTGGAGTGTCTGCATTCTGGGAGAGCATATTGATAATAAGTTTCATAAACTGTAGTATATTAAATGATAAGCACTTCCTGGTGGATTGATTTTTTTCCCCATTCTGTTTCTGTAAGGAACTGGATATCAAGAGATGAACAAATCTCACATACCTCTTTTACCAAAATGGTTAACAGTGTCTGACAGTTCAGATGAAATACTACTTCTTATTCTATTGTGATTTAATGTTAAGTGAATGTAATTTTGATTCTTTTGCATAATCACAATGGAACAGCTCCCATTTCATGTTTTGATGCAGTATGAAAGGGTTATGTATGGCAGCTCTCCCCTGGGACGTTTCTGAGCAGGTAAACTACTTGTGTAACTGAGACAAGACATTTTTATAATCTCAGCCTTTTGTAAATTGGAAATTGAAAGACCCTTGACTCTTAAAAAAAAAAACCCGAACAAATTATTTAGTTCAGGGTTTGGGCAGATAGAAGGGTAAGCCTGAGTTCTTGCCTTGGCACTGTGCATACACTATGGGTTAGGTGTTCATACAAATAAAACTGAAATGCCATTGAACTAATCTGAGGTAGTTGCAGTGGTTTGCCTGTTAGTTTGGAATTTTCCATCAGAATACTGTTTTTGCAAGATTGCAGCTCTTGGCAAGAAACTTCACTTTTTCCCAGAATGGCTTTGTTGGGTAAACTGAAACAAAAGCTCTTGCTCTTACACAGCTTGCTTTTTCTCCTCTGCCTCTTGTTTTGACTTCATATTTTAGTAGGGAATTTGGAAAATTAGTCGCCATAGATCCAGAGCACAGTTATAAGTGGAATATTTTAGATCACGGAAGTTACATTTCACAGAACTTATAACTCTTGTTTTTGTTCCAAATAAAACTGATTTTTAATGGGAACTGTAGTTTTCTGTGAGATGTAAGTCTGAGATCCGACCAGTTCTGGTGTTTTTGCAAGGGAGATTAAATATAGGATTATTTGTAGGTCTTTTTTCTCTCCCTCTCTGCTAGTTAGCACTGAGTACTGGACTCAGGCTATGGTAATGTGGGACAGGATTGTTCCAACCTGTTTTCTTGATTCAGACCCTGGATTTCAGGATGTGCTGTTTGTCTTGAGTTTGCATGCCAACCAGTGCACTTACACTGAAAAGAATTGTGGCTGATGGCCTCAGCCAAAACTCCTCTCTAAACATCATGTCATGGATCCCTTCAGTTTCTCCTCTTCCACCTCTGTCTAATGGCAGCTGTTTGATCTCCCGTGGGTGTCAGCTGAGTGAAACTTCTTGGAAAATTGGAAATGATGTCTGGCCCTATGTACTTGACATTTTGGAGAAGGAGAGTCTATGCATTTTCCTTGGCAGAAAGTTTAGTGCTTATGCCAGTTGCTGTTGGCTTTTATTTCACAGTATAAGCTTTATTTGTTTTTTTATTTACAGCTACATAAAAGCTGTTTAAAACTTATGTGTCTAGCTGGTGTGTTTTAAACTGGAGGATTCTGACAATGGTGTGTCATGAAAGTGCAGTAGGATTATCAAGGTAGTGGTGTTGGTCAGGTTAGTTTTAAAGAAATTGTATTTTGGGGGGCTTTTGTTCATCCCAGGTTAGCAGCTGAAGCAAAAAGATACAATGTGAATTCTTGTAATTTGAATCTTATCACAGTCTTACATTTGGCTTTGTTCACTTTTGCAGTTCCTCACTGATTTTCGGGCATGGGGATTGTAGGGTTGTGGCTCAACATTTTTTTATGGTTGCTAGAAAAAAGGTTTATTTCTGCAGTCACATTCATTAAGTGCTGATCATTGGCTGTTGATAGCATTGGTGATGACATGACCAGTAAAACTTGCTTTAGGAATCAATAGAACTAAAATTGCCTTGAGAAAGAAGTTCGTTGTGTCAGATAAATAATCCTATACCATTTCAATGGATACGCTGCTGTGGCGCCTTAAAAACTGGCTTTACAGTAAGTGTAATTTAACTTTTGCTGGAAAAAATGTTCGGAAGATATTAAATGTTTGTAGTGATAATATTTATCAAGATGCTGTATTTTAAAATTCTGTTTTATCTGTGGGATTGAAGCTTGTTTCAGTTACTGCTTACAAGCCATTTATACATTTGTTCTGTTGAATGACATTTGAAGCAATATACAAGCAGCAGCCATTCCAAACACAATAAATCCCCACCGTCTAAACAATTCTTCAATTATTTTGAAGACACAAAACGATTAATTGAAATCATTAATTGAAGTAGCTGGGAGGATGAACGAGTTGATTTGCACTCTCTGCCAGCGAGCTAAAAGAGGTCTTACCTACCTGTCTCTGGAGTGCTTTGTCTCGACAGGAGAGCTGTCGCAGCATTTGGAGGTGAGCTGGTGTGAGGAGGTGCTTTTTGCTAGGAGGAAAATGGCTTTTGCATTGACGAGTGTTTCTCTTTGCAGCGATAACTCCCAGCATTTGGAGGTGAGCTGGTGTGAGCAGGTGCTTTTTGCTAGGAGGGAAATGGCTTTTGCATTGACGAGTGTTTCTCTTCGCAGCGATAACTCCCAGGTGTTCCAGGCCAGCGTGCTGCGCACCCGCAGGAACAGCACCACGGTCATGAATCGGCACAGCCTGGTAAGGACACTCCCCAGCGACCCACAGGTGCCGGGCAGAAGTGTGCAAACAGGAATAAACAAAACTGGGCTGCAGTCTGTGAAACTAATACCACATTGCTTTCAGAAACAAGGCTCTAGACTGTGACGTTAATGTGCTGTAGCTGTAATGAAGTGTTATTTATACATCACTGGGCTTGGAGAATGCCTGTATTTCATTGGGATCATAACTTTGCTTGCAAAATAGATGTTCCAAGGTAGAGTAAGAAAGGTAGCTTGCTAAAAAAACTAATTATATAACTGTATTGTTAACAGTAATCAATGTCTTAAATGATTTCTGATGCTTAAGAAAAAAAGTGCAGACAAATACTTCAGCAAGATTGCATCTGTAACAGAACCAGAATAGTTGTATATAAGAAAGATTGGTGGAAAAGCCTTTCTCCTGCTGGGATGAAAAAGCTGAAAGAAAGTGTTATGGTCAAGATTTCTTAATCAAGTCTCTTTCTTCATATTTTTAGGGCAGCAGTTTAGTGTAAATCTTTGCTTGTGGTCAGGAAAGAGGAGAAAAATCAAAGGCAAAAGCTCAGTTTATTGTGTTTACTCCTTAAGATCCTCAGTTGTTTGGCTAAAAAGATGCTAATTCAGGATGCCTTGCCCAGAACTTGCTGGGAAGCAGGAGCTAATTCACTGATGGGCTGCTCTTCTGCCTGCCCCTCATAAATGTTGCAGTCTCCTGGACTTAACCAGTGTTTCCATCTTCATGGGATGATGTTCCTAACCTTTCCCCTCACACTAACGTTATTAAAAAGTCTTCTTCTTCTTCTTCTTCACTCCCAGCTGACCAGGTGCTGGCAAAATACATGAAATTTTACTTACACTGAAAATCAAGTTCCCCACTGACTGCTTGATCAGGGCCTTGTCTGCTTTGAAATGCTCCTTTGAGTTATAATCTGGGTTATGGTTCTGTTGAATATGGCTGGGAGGATGGAATTGGAAAGGATCTTAGAGATTCTCATCCTTCTGTGGTCTTAAACCAGGATCATCCACAGATAAATGATTTTGTGATAGAATTAACCTTTCAGCATCAAGGACCCTAATCAACCTTCCCTGGTATTCTTCCTATAGCAGAGAAGTACCCTTAGTTTTATGATGTTAGAGATATTCTAAGGAGCTAGATCACATCTACTTTTGTAAATTAAATTTTACATAAGAAGGTGATAAAGTGTATTTCAAAACCCACTTCTTTGTATTTAAGAAAACTAATCCAAGTTTTACTGCAGTGTAAACTGTAAGAGGGTTAAAAGATTGAGCAAGCAACTCAAACTTCTTTATTACAAGTATTACAAGTGCAGTTTAAATTTTATGTTCTGTTAAACTTCATGGAAAAAAAGTTGATGAGTGTTCGTCTCATCTGTGTGGTGTTCCCTGGAGGTCATACACCATCAACTCCATCTTCAGTGCTGTCCCAGTTGCTCAGCTGAATTCCACAACCTGTTTTTGGAGTAGCTTCTCCAAGTCTCAGACTTCAGCTGAAGGTTTATAGTGATGACTGCAAGGGCAGTGGTGCCATTTGGGCTGGGGTTTGATCTGCACTTTTCTGACACTACATGTAATTGCCAAGGAAGGGTTAACCAGGCTCTGCAGTATCTGCAGTTTATTTTCCTCCAGGAGATACCAATGAGTAAATGTTTTGATGTTTTTTTGATTTGTTTTGCAGGGCTGGGGTTTTTGTTTTGTTTCTTGAGCGGAGCAGTTGAGTCTGTGGTTAGATGTTTAGGTGCTATTTCAGCAGAAGCCAATGTTAAATTTTTTCTAATATTTTTTTTAAGCCGGGTAGTTTCCCTGCTGGGTTCAAGTGGCTGTGCTGCAGGAGGCAGAGGGCACTGCAGGGCAGGGCAGAGGCACTGGGGCCGTCTCTGCCCACCTGGGCAGTGGCTCCTGCCAGCCTAGCACTGCTGAAACTTTACCTGCACTGGAGCACACTATCTGACACATTGTACTGGGGGCAAGGCCACAGTATAATAGTTTGTAATGTTTTTATTAAGCTTTTTGCTCTCTTAAAACAATGGGGATTTGAGTAGCACAATTTTGATGCATGGGTTCAGTTTAGCAAGTAGCCTTTGAAAGTGACAGAGGTTTCTTTTCACAAGAATGAAATCAAAGGATGCAAACAGAGCAAAAGTGAGTTTTACACACTGCAAAGCAAGGGTGGTGACTTGTTGGGAACAAGATGTAGGATCCTCAGAGCTGTGTTGGTGCATCAGACCCTGCAGAGGAACACTTCATTGTCTCTTTATATTTTTTGTTTTATACTGCAAGCCCCTGTTTTTTTACATATTCTATTAATGTCAAACCTTAAAGTATGTGGATCACAGTCATAAAATTAGAATATAATGAGTGGAACAAATGCATGTCTACTGTGGAATGACAGAGTGAATAGGCAGGAATGCACTATTGTCCAAATCCTTTTCTATGTGTGAGAATCAAGGTCAACTCAAGGTCTGCATTGGCTGGTGCAGCTTGGAGGAATTTTTATTAGATGCACAGGATTTTTGGGAACCCAGTATAATAGTAAAGCTGACCTAAACTGGACCTTAAAAGTAGCAAATCAAGATATTATAGTTGTTAGACTTCAGTATTATGTATTTTGATGACTAAAATCTGGCACAAATGTTAGTCATCCTCTGCGTGAGCCTGATAGGCTGAATTCTTTTGTGAGAAGCAGGGTGTGATGTCTTCGTGTTTGTTTTTTTAGAAGGAGGGTTCTGGATGTGTGAAGCATTAATAGTCTGTGTTAACTTACCCTGTCAGGCAGCAAAATCCTTGTATTCTCTGTGGCCTGATTGGAAGATGGTGCAGTAACAGTTAACTGAGTGTTTGCTAGTTCTCCAGCTTCAGCATGATGAAGAGCTCTAGTAATGTTTTGTGAAGCAGATGAAGCCTTATAATGAATGGAGTACAAAAACACCTATAATAATGCAAGCCTTACTTGCTGAACACATCCGTTTTGAAAAGACACCTTATTTTTTGGAAGGATTGTCATCTTACAGAGAAGTTAAAGCACTGTTCAAGGCTTCGGTTTAGAATTTTTGTTCCCTGAATGGCTATGACATAAATAAACTGAGGGCTGACAATGTGAGGGGTGGGAAGTTAATGAAAGAAAATTATATTTTGAGAAAATAATCACTTTAAATTACTCGGTTTTGGGTGTGCAGGTTTAGATCATAGCATTCCGGTGAGATCTTGATGCAAAACTGTCAACATTAACAGAAGACCATTTTTAGTGACGTCTTCTCTGATTTCACCCAAATTGGTGAAGCTCTTGAGAAACCATAAAGAAAGTGTTTAACTCTTTGTTAGCCTTCTAATAGCTGCTCTTTTTCACCTGTCAAAGTACTCATTTATAAGCAGACAACAATCCAGGAACCTTTTTGTACAATTCCTTGTTTTGGCTTTGTATTTTAAGGGAGCTATTGGGGAGCTTTCTGGACCACTTAAATGAAAATAAATATTCTGAGTCACATAAAGGAAAATATATATGCCAACATATATACTAGGGGTGACAGTGTGCTAGTGAAAAGCAGCTCCATTCTGTGGGGAAAGCTGTCAGTTCTAGTTGCCTGGAAATGGAATGGAAGCCAGGCTGATACCAATTAGCATCTGTGAGCTTACAAAGCAGTATAATGTGGAAATACATATTAACATGCAAGAATGCATGTTAACATGCAAGAATGCCAGATTGTTGCAAGTAAGTAATGTAGGTTATGTATACACTGAGAATGTTATAAGTGCTATGGCTTTTTTTTTAATGAGTTTTTAAATTTTTATTTTGGGGAGACACTGGTTCACTAACATTTCTGTGGCACCTTTCCCTCCCTTCTGCAGTACTTTCAATTGTGTGTGACTTTGTTTTGCAGTTTGTGCCATCATCTCCTATCCGTATTCCTAGCAGCCGTCTTCATCAAATCAAACAAGTAAGCACAGATTCTTCTAAATGTATTTTCTATAGGTGGCTGGGGTTTTTTGCAGTCAATGTTTAATATCCTTCAACTGGCTGTAGATTTTATTTTCAAACTGCCTGCCCAGTTCCACGTTTCATGAAGCAAAATGCATCTTACAGCAAGGAGAAGATTTAAGCAGAGAGAGGATTCTTAAAATGGACATTTTAGAAAGGAAACCTTTAATGTAAACCCTTAGGGTAAAGTTTCACCAAGTTTTTGGCAGCAGTGCCAGCATAAATATTCAGGGCCAATAACAAAGTGTTCCTTAACTTGTGTTGGCACAAGACTCTTGTGCAGCCAGAAAATGAGCAGGATAAGGAAGCACTCTGGCTGAAAAATAGTCTGTACTCTTCTGGCTGGGCTATTTTTCATCTGTATAATTTTCTTATCCAGATCCCTGTACTTGTGCTGTCACAGCAGGAACGCAGGGGGAAGGGCAGCAGAGCAAACACTCGGGAAGGGGGGTGGTGTGGGGAATATCTGAGCAGGCTCAAATAGCTCTGCTCCCAGCCAGCACACCGCAGGCTGAAGGCTCCAGCTTTAAAATCAACTAGCTCCAACTCCTGTGTCTCCTTCATTTTATATCTCCACTTTTTGACAGTAGAATGGTTATAAAATTGGATTGAAGATGTTTAATTTTTTTGAATTTTTTTTTTAAGCTGGCTAGTTTTCAATGGACAGGCTTAATTTTTACAGGGTCAAAAGTTAAGAAAACAATTTAATGCTTCAGGCAGCATTTTTAGGGTATGGTGTCTGAGGGGTGGAAGGCACTTCTGCTTCCTACCTCGGTTATTTAAGGTAGTTGCACAGTAATCCTGAAGAAAATAACTGCTTGCTTTCATTATGTAAATAATTTACTGGCTTGAGTAGACTCTGAAGCACTCAGGTCTGTTGTACAGCTCTCTTTATCAGTATAAAAACGCTTAGAATTAATATGTAAATATCATAGAATCATAAATTAGTTTGGGTTGAAAGAGACCTTTAAAGGTCATCTGGTCCAACCCCCCTGCAGTGAGCAGGGAGATATAATGAGAAATATGCTGGGAGCAAAGGAATGAACTGTTGTGGCTCTGCTCTATTACCTGAAGTAAAATTTGATAATTCAATCTTCTGGAAAATGCTTCTGCATTCATGTTTGTGTTGTCCATTTATTGAAGCAAACAGTGTAATTTCCTAATTTGTGTTTGAGCTTTAGATTCACTAAATCAATTGGAGCTTTAGATTCACACATCAATTGGAATTGATTCCATGTCCTGTATACTCACTGAGAACCTGTGTGATTGGCTTCTGATCTCTTTCAAATCTGAGCAAATTATCACACAGGTGAAGAAGTTAGACTCTTCCTACTTATGATGAGGATTGTGAAGATGTTTACTTGAACTTTTACTCTTGAACTAGGGAACCTGCTCATCCACTGAACAAACTGGGTAGCATTCAGTTAATTCTAATGTCTGCCTCAGAAAAGATTGAGTCGTGTTTGTACTTGGTGTTAATGTTTAGTTTAATTTTATATATTTGATCCATTTAAATAGTATTTTATGGAGGTTTGGTTTTTTTTGAAAAAAGCCTCACTGACTCCTGAATTCATTGTTTGCAATACAGTGTATTGCAACTGAGATGCTGACAAGTGTCTAGTTAGTCACTAATCCATAGAGTCAGGTAAGAATCCAGCCATGTTTTTGAGGTTTATATGTACTAGCGTCCCCTTTGTAAAATGAAATTACTCAGGACTGCATAAAGACGCTCTGACATGTGCAGAATTTCTGGTTCATACTACCATTATTCATTTTGGTAGCTACTTCTTGGTTAGTAATGAAAATAAAGCTGCTCTGGAAACAACCAGCTCACATAAGCACTTCTTACATGATGGTTTCTCCTGCTACATCTTTCCCATCCTCTCCTCCTCACTCCTTTCCATGGATGAAATCTTGAGGTTATTGTTGCTTAACCGAGTTGAATTACATTTTCCACATGCCAAAGTGAAGTGAAACCACAGCTTTTCTGATTTGCTGGAACAAAGTGAGGGGTTTTTTTTGACCTTATTTCTTCGTGTGCTAATCTTTTAGGAGGAAGGAATGAATTTGCTGAACAGGGAAACCGTTCGTGAAAGGTGAGCACTAAGGCAAAGCAGAACAGTCACTGCAGCCGTCTGTGGGCCCAGGACAATACATTTCTTTTCTTCTTTATAGAGAAGTGCAAGTAGCAATGCAGATGAGCCACTCATGGGAGGAGAGCTTGAGCCTGGTAATGCATTCATGCTTTAATTTGTGTTTCTATCATCAGTATCAGGACACTAGAGACTCTCTCATGTCAACATTTCCTTTGATAGTTTGACCTGCAGTTAAGTTGTTAGTATAGTACTGCTTTTGATCAGCAATTTATCACACTAACAAGGCATAGAATTATCAACTCTTCAAGGTACATGTGGGTTCCTTGGGCTGCTGTGTCAAAAGGAAATTGCATGGATGTCTGCCTATTCAAATTTTCTTCCATGTTCTGATACTCTCCATGTAATGTTTAAGGCTTTTTTGTTCTTGTTAAGCATAAGCTCATAAATGGCTGCCTAATAATTGTTCATATGATGGAGGATAACTTTGGGATTTCACACCAATCACCCTTTTCTTGTTAAGGTACCTGCTTGTAAGATTAATTATGTGTACTGTTTACAGAGTGACAATGATTTTGAAAAATCACTATCACCAAAGCAAGTAGACTTTGTTCCAGTTTCTCCAGCTCCTTCACCTACACGAGGAATAGGGAAGGTGAGCAAAATGTGGTAATAATGGTTTTATCTTACTAGAGCTAAATAAATTCAACCAAATTAGAAGCAAAAGATTAAGCCACCTGCTCCTTTCTACCTCAGCTGCAAATAAGAAACTAGAGAGTAAATAAAACCCCCTAAAACCCCAAACCAGAAAATACCAGCTGCTCATGTTGTGGGTGTGAATATCTGTGGAGTGTTCAGCTGTTATGCTGTGGTTAATAAAAACCAAATAAGTCTGTTTAACCAGAGTACAGAGGAATAAATCTGCATGAAAATGGAATCTGTCCAATTTTAATTTATTTTTTCTCAGTTGCAAAAAGTGATGTCTCAGTATAGCCAAAGCCTGGTTGCTGAGTTTGATACTGGCTTGTTTATTTCTCTGCAGTTAAGCATCAATTGTTACCACATGGGAGTGATACAGTATTTATAATAACACAAACTCTTTTCCTCTCAGCAATGTTTCTCACCATCTTTGCAAAGTCTGGTCAGCAGCAGTGGGTTGCCTCCAAGTCCCAGCCCAAGTCCAACAAGGAGATTTTCAAGGTAAGTCACCAGATCATGCCAATGATAGAAAATTAATGTAGCTTGTTCATAGTAGGCATTTGAAATACCAGAATGTGTTGCATCCATAATTGATTTCTGAGCACAAATACAATTTCATATACTCATGCAGACTTTAGATTTTACAGTGTTGTAAAACATTTGTCAAAACCCTCATGTCATAGCATTGGGAAATGGGCTGCATTGTGGCATCTGTCTTCCTGGTGTAGTCTCTATATTGCTCTCATTCACATCTTTAGTAATTGAATTCTGAGGGAAAGAAAACACAAACAGATTTAGGGTTTGTTACTCCTTTGAGTCATGTGGGCATACAATTAAATTTTACTAGGCCCTCTCAGTTCAGCCTGTCAACTGAGATGTAGTCAGTGCCTGGATGAGAGCTTTTAGACTGCCCCAGTTGTGAAATAATGTAATTAAACATTTCCTGCTCAGTTCTGTGCTTCCTGGCCTATCTTCAGAGGGGAAAAAAAAGGACTTGTTTTGGATAAGCTGCTTTAATGCCTATTTTCTTAGTGGCTTCCACCCAGTAGTTTTTTTCTGAATATCTTTTGATTCTTTTTTCAACCTTTCTCTTTCAATGGTGATCTCAGTGCAGCATTTGTCTTCTTTTAGCAGGAGAAGCCAGAGCCCAATAAACTGCATTCGACCAAGTGTTCTTGGATCAATCAAAAGAAAAGGTACAGTGTTTGGGTTGGGCAAATACAATAGGCCAACTTGTTAGTTATATAGTAGTTCATATAGCTTTCTTCATAATTCTGTCCAGCGGGCTGATACTTCAAAAAGTAACTAGAGATAGAAGATATTACACATAATGAAACAGATAAATCATTAAATTAGATTTTACTATTCCATAAAGCTTTTAATTCCATAAAGCTAATAATTGTTTTGTTCTGATTCCCCCTCATTTCTGTGGTCATATAGATGTGATAAAAAATCTGATGTAACCTGCTTAACAAAACAATAAATACAACTATTGGTATATTTAACTTACACAGAAAACTTTGAAAGCCTGGTTAACTGAAGCCCACAGGTACTGTACATTTAAAATAACTCTTCAAAACCCAAAGCTGATGCACAGGCCTGGTGGGCACCTTACAGCTTTATTAGGAAATGTTTCTCTGTCTTTCTGCATTTTTCTTCAAGTTTAACTTCTGGAAATTTTATTGCACCTATTTTTATATCTTCAAGCTTCACCTCTGTTACAGAACATCTCTGGCTCTGAGACAACTTCTAAAACACTTTCATCTGAGTTCTGTCGTAGCCTTTTTAAGCATGTATCTATCCTCTCCTCTTCCCGAGTGTTTGGAAATCAAAGTCAATAGAACAGTTTTGTGATAATTCTGGAGCTTGTTCCTTTTCCTTATTTTCAGCTTCTCTGCTCTGGTGGAGCTGGTCAGTGAAGTGATAGCTGGATAAACTGAAACAAAGGGATTATTCTTTGCTACTGAAGAATAAATATCTGATAGCTAAGCCTTAGTTAATTATTCACTAAACTGTACTGAAGCTTGGACAAAATGGCTCCAGAAAATAGACAGTCTTTAAAATTTCAGCATCTAAATTCTATGTTCTACATACGAAATATTGTAAGTTTGAACCTCTATTCTGTTTGCTCTGTAGAAGTACATTGAAAGTAGATTTTAGTTTTGGTGAGTTGTAATTTTTACCACTTGGTATCTCTTCCCAAAGGTGTGACAGAGATGGAAGATCACCCAAAAAGATTATTCCAAGGATCCACCACCATGCTAACCCCCGAGGCTGCACATCAGGCGGACCTTGGGGCATGGTAAATCTGTGCTCTTCATTGTCCCTTCAGCAGAAGCATTACAAATATTTTATTTTTCTAGCAGTAAGAATGCTTGAAGTTTTTTCTGCTTGTTTTTGTCTTTTTTTTTTAAATAGAAATACCTCATAATGGTACAGCACTGAAATTATCACAGTGAACAGGCAGCAATGTTCCCTACAACTCTGCAGTTTCTAGGCCTGATAACATGGGATGTTGAGCATGTTTAGGAAAAGACACCTCATGGATGATAGCTTTTGGAGTCTGATTCAATTTGCAGTCAAATGTGAATGCTGATGCTTTTTGGGTGAATTGGGTTTTTCTTCTTTTCCCTTGTTCTTAGTCACAGAGGAGGGTCAGAGGAGCTGAGAGGAGATAAAAAGTACTTTGTTAAAAATTGTAGTGATTGGTGACAGCAAGGGATTTTGATCTAGTGTTTTAGTGAAAAGGTTAATCCTACATAGGGAGTGCCTACACAACTGTCAAGGGTTGTTCACTGTATTTCTGTCTTTTTGCCTCTCAGCTGATGTACAAGGCATGCAGAAGCTTTGATAGCAATAGCAAAATAGATGTTTTAAAGGTACTTTAAAAACATATCTTTGTTGCACACCCTGTTTACAGTGGGGATAGCAGTGTGGGTTCAACTGCTGCCTCTTGGTGTAGGAGATGGTAATTTTTTAAAAAATCACTTTGCTGCTATCACTGATGACAGATCAGCTGTAGTTATGAATTTGTGTCCTGTGAAATACGTAGTACCATGGAAGATGGACAGTTTATCATTGGCTCTCTTGGCAAAAAGGCCTCAGGCTGTTGTGCTGGCCCAGGGCTTTGAGGATGGAGTGAAGCTGGAGTGGATTGTTGGGTCTGGAACTTCTGATCTGTGCCCCATTTTGGGTGTCCCCTGTGTGAGTCTGGAAGTGGCAGTGTGTGTGGCTGCAGGGGTATTTCAGATCACAGGGCTTGCTGCTCCTTCAGAGGGACACGTGTGTGTTCAGAATGGCTTTGTGGTGATTTGGGCTGGTTTTGGGCACTTGCCTGAGCCAGTGCCTGGTTTCTCAGCCCTGGTGTCGCTGTGTTTTCAGTCTGTCCTCACACGCCCTGGATGACAACAGGAGCAGTGCAGGCTCCTCCTGTGACTCCCCAGCTGAAGCTGGCACCAGCACAGACTCTCCAGTGTCACTGTCTGACTCCAGATCCCCGTTTTTGCCAGTGGATCTTATGGCCAAGCTACCGATGAACTGAGGAGCAGGAATCTGCTGATGGACACGGGATACAGGCGGACGTCGCCCCGACTTTCTGTTGTGTGTGACCCATTCTGTTCCTCATAGGAACTTCCAGCAATGTCATTACTTCTAGAAAACTTCCAGAATAGTTCCTTGAGGAGGAATTCACCTTTCTAGTGATTTGTATGACATTTACTACAATACAGAAGCATTTGGGCTGCAGACACGTTGGGTGCTCAGCCAGTCAGGCTGCAGGTTTGCAGTGGGTGTGATCTCCTTGGCATGAGTTACAAACACTGGACGTGTGTCCTGCTTGTGGAGGACTTGGCTTGCCAGCAGCCTGTGTCCTCCCTGCCTGTGGAGGAGCAGATAACTCACATTTGTCCTCAGCCTAAAACCAATGAAGCAGCTTACTTATTGTTTCTATTCCCAGAGTGTTAGATCTTTATATTTTTTTCTTCTTCATATGAAAAGGAGAATATTGAAGGGGGGAAACTGATTATTATTAATATTATTGTGTTCTATTATGATTGGCTTTTAATCCATTTTGTGTTCCAAGAAGATAACAAATTGGTAAATTGTCAAATTTATATGTTGGATTTCATTCATGATCATGACTGCTGTTGTGACTAAATCTAAATTAGGTGTGGAACATTCTTCTGGGGTTTTATATCTGGCGTTTGGTTCTTTTTCTTCCCCGTTTAGATGATGTATAGGAGTGGTAGATGCTCTGTTAAAGGTCCTTTAATAGGGAAAAATAGTGACAATATTTGGAACAATGCATTAAATCCTGAGATTGTAGTATTTAGTACTTCAGAAATGCATTATTTTAAGTCAGTATTTGTCCTCATATATGACAGATATGGTGAGGAATCTTGAATGCCTTTTTACAGCCTGAGGCCATCAATCATATTTAATCTGTATTTAATTTCCTGATGTTGCTTCCTCAAACAATGACATCAAGTCATTTCTGCTGTTGAAAACTTCAGATGCTGATTGGAAGCCTGGAATCTGGTAATCTGAGATGCTTGAAAAGTCAGTGTGTTGAGACATCCTGATCTCAACTCTGAAATTCCCCAACCAGGAGGAAGAATTTGCAGACCCCCCCATGGACAGCTGTCTGGGACTTTGCAGTGACACCCTCATTGGGGTTGTGCAGCTGAACTCCCCCAGCTGAGTCCCTTTTTGTACATGTCTGTGCATCTGTGCTATGTGGTTTCCAACCTTCTCTCCAGAGAGGTTAAGAATGAAGCAGAATGTTTTATTTTTAAACGCTAAATCTTTGTAGTGTGTCATAAAGTGAGAAAAGTATGGAAACTTCCTCAAGTAGGAAAAAAACCTCCCCTGAACTCTGCTGTGAAAGATTCACATGGATGAAGCTTTGACTGACAGCAGCCATCAAAATGAGAAAGGGATGACTTGGAGTGCAAAGACCTGGCAGCCTGAGGGCCAGTGACCCATTTCTGTGTGTCCTTATTGTAGAGAGAAAATAGAATGTATTTAATAGTCTGACTCTGTTCTAGTTAACATATGACATGGTTTACTTCTGGTATCATTCCTCTTAAATTATTGTAATAATCACCCTGCTGGTTGCAGTCGCTCCCCGAGCCCAGCTGCCCTTTGTCCCCGAGCAGAGGCACACGGGAGTGCTGGGCTCTGTTTGCTCTCTCTGCTGAGGCAAAGTTTGGCTTTGCAGTTTCAGGTTTGTGCCAAAGAGTTGCTGTGCCACCACTCTTCTGTGGTGACAGCAAGACTCTTCTTTTTTTTAGATCTTGCTTATTTCTTAAGAAGGAACCTCCTGGTGTCTCTTCCAGTCTTTGCTAGAAGACACATCAGTATAGGAGGGTTTAATAGCTGAGTGTGGGTCAACTTGTCTCTTTTCTGTTGAATATTTATGCTATTTTTCAAATAAGTGCCAATAAATGGAAAAATAAATGTGTTTTGCTGTTTCTGCACTTTTTTAGATAACCATATTCTTGTTTCCCTCTGGGATTAAATGCTTTCTTTTAAAATCAGAATATCTATTGTAATTTACTTCCACCCAGTCTAGTTAACATGCAAGCAGGTAATAAAATCTGCAGCAGACTTACCTTGTTTCCCTTGTGCCATGCTGTCTTGCAGGTCTGTGACAACTCTAGGAATAAAGAAGAATAAACCCAACCATTTTTGAATACGAGTTACATGTGTCCCTAGTTTATACCTAGAGGAAGTTGTAGTGAAATAAAGAAGACAGAAGCTTCTGCTGGCTACTGGGAAGTACTGAGGGTTCTTAACTCTTGGAAGAAGTGGGG